>NW_028258398.1:600000-900000 GCF_053883595.1 Heterocephalus glaber
GGAAGGAGACTTCAGCAAGACAACAAAAGCCCCTTCAAGTTGTGGAAAGAGAAGCTATAGAAGTAATGAGATGGCATGAAACTGGATTGCAGGTAGAGATTACTGAGGAGGTGGCTTTCGAAAGATGAGAACTTGAGCTAGGACTGTAGCAGCTCACTGGGCTCAGCATGCATGAGGCCCTGGGTTTGCTCCCCAGCGCTAAAAGACATTTTTGGAAGGGAGTGTTTTGAGATGGTCTCACTATGTAGCCTAGGCTGGCCTTGAACTTGCTGTGATCCTCCTGCCTTAGCCTCCTGAGAGCTGGGATTACAGGCGTAAGGAGACATTTAAAAGGGAAAAAGAAGGAGCTGGCCAGGAGAGAGGGTGTGTGGCTGAATAGAGTAAGGGGCACGGCAAGAGGCTGGATGGGTGAGGCCTCATCCGCACAGTGGGCAGCCTTTGGGGGCTGTGGGTTTCACAGGCAAGAGCCCTCCGGCCACTGGAGGGAGAAGAGAGGAAAGGTAGACAGGTGACTGGAGATAGGGAAAAGAGGACATATCTATTTTGTAGATGGATTAGACAAGATTGATGACGAATAAGAGGGAGTGTGGGAAGAGGAAGCCACAGGTACTGACCAAGTTTCTGGGTTGAGAAATGGGCTGAAGTTTTTTTTTTCTGGTACCAGGGATCAAACTCGGGACCTTGTGCTTGCGAGGCAGGCAGCGGAACCACTGAGCTAAATCCCCGGCTCTTGGGCTGAGGTTTTGTGGGAGAAACAGAAGCTTCCTTTGTGATGTGTCTTAGCACCACGAGGGGTGCAGGCAGCTCTGCCAGGGACGCTTGGTGTGGACCTGAGGTGTAATGTGATTAGGCAGCTGTCCCACATGACAGAAGCCATTGCCAAGCAGGAAACATGGAAACATAGGGTGTCATCACTTGAGCCAGCAAAAGAAGCCTAGGAGTGGACAAAAAGTGCAGGGGAATCCAGGGGAGAAGGTGCTTGGAGCACCAGCAGGATAGAGCGTGTCCAGGGGCCGAGGTCTTCCGTTAGGAGTGGAACTGCCATGGCTTCTCGGCCTTTTGGCTAAGATCAAGTGAAGGAGTGGAACTGCCAGGTCAGGGGCAACTTGACCTTCAATCTTTTGAGGAGCTGCCAGGCTGGGTGCCAAAGCAGCTGTACTATTTTACATCCCATTGCCTGTAGAAATGGTTCTCTCTGATTCTCTCTTTGGTCCTTCAGTGGGGTGCGGTGGGGTTTCTCACTGTGGTTGTGATTTGCATTTCTCTGGTGATTAATGAGGCTGAGCATCTTTCCTTGTTCTTATTGGCCATTTGTGTGTCTTTGGAGTAGTAATATTGAGATCTTTGCACATTTTAAAAACTAGGTTAGCTTTTTATTATTGACTTGTAAGAATTTATTATATATTCTAGAATGCCTTATGGTATAGGCATAAATCCCTTATCAGAGTAATGATTTGCAAATCTTTGGGTTGTCTTCATTTTCTTCTTGTTGTTGTTGGTACCGGGGAACGAACTCAGGACCTTGCGCTTGCAAGGCAGGCGGCGGCACCACTGAACTAAATCCCCGGCCCTGTCTTCATTTTCTTGATGGTGGCTTTTGGTTTTTCTTTTTTTGTTGTTAAAATTAGGAAGCTGTTGTTTTTTATTTTGATTTTTTTTTCCCCCTTTGGTACTGGGGATCAAACTCAGGACCTTGGGCTTGCAAGGCAGGCGTGGTACCACTGAGCTAAATCCACAGCCCACAGCTTTTGGTTTTTTGAGACAGGGACTTTCTATGTACTTCACTGGCCTTGGACTCACTATGTAGCCAGGGCTGGCCTCAAACTCGTGGTGATCCTCCTGCCTCAGCCTCCGAAGTGCTGGAATTATAAGTGTGCACCAACACACCTAGTTTGATGGTGACTTTTTAAGCACAAAGAATTTTAATTTTCTTGATTTCCAGTTTATATATTTTTTCTTTTGTTGCTTATGCTTTTAGTATCTCAAAAATCATTGCCAGAATCAAATGTCATGAAAATATACTCTTATATTTTCTTCTAATAGTTTTATAGTTTTAGGTCCATGTTCCATTTGGAGTTAATTTTATACAATTTACCATTAAGTATGATATTTCTTTCTTCATTCCAACATTTTTTTTTCTAAGACGTCAATGCTAAGTTCAATTACATGCTTATTTCAAATCTCTTAACAAAGACAGCTTTTCTCCTTTTTCTTAACGCACAGAATAAAAGTAGCAGCTTTTTCTAATAATCAATATAATGACCCTAAAACAACCCCTACTTACCATGGTACATTTGTATTTTGAAAACATTGCTGTAACCTCCTTGAGCATACTTCCTTTCTGAAATCTGTGTGTGTTCAGTAAGGCTGGCTTAGGGTTTTTCTATTTGTGTTCTTAGTAGTTTTGGTATCAGGGTTATACTAGCTTGAAGTGAATTGGGAAGCTTTCTAAGTTTTGCTTTGGAAGAGTATATATGTTGAAGCTTTGATAAAATACACTCCTAAACAGGTATTAATGTATTTTTTAAGGATGATTTCTAGTTTCTTTGTTTTTCCCCCCATTGTTTTTTATCTGTTTAGCTTTTCTACCACTTGATTCAATTTCAGTAAATTTATATTTTCCTTAAAAGCATTCATTTCAATTAGATCTTAAGTTTTGTTGATAAATTATGTCAAGTTTTGCTTGTAATTTTAAAATCTTGTTTGTACTTTTGTTCTCTCTTTTTCATGCCTTTACATCTACTAATGTATTGGTCAGCTTTCCCGTCACTGGGACATAATACCTGACCTCTACAACTTAAAGGAAAAGTTTTATTTGGCTTATGGTTTGGAGTGTGCAGTCCATGGTTAGCTCACTCCAAGGCAGAAGGGGCATGGTTCTAGAGCAAGGTGGAGGAGAACTGCCAGAAAGCAGAGAGAGGAGGAAGGAGCCAGGGAGGGAGACTGAAGTCCTAAGGCCACCCCTCCAGCTATGCCCCTTCTCTTCCAACCAGGCCTCACCTCTGAACATATGAGACTTAGGGGGACATTTAGATCTAAATCACAAATCGTATGTCTTTTATTTTTTTCTTGATACTAGAGTTTTATCTTTATTCATCTTTTCAAATAAAAGGCTTTTAGCAACTATTTCTACTAAGTTTTTGTTTCTACTTTAGCAACAATAGAAATTTGCTGATTGCCCTTTTAAAACTTCTTAAATTGAATGCTTAGTTCATTCACTTTTTACCTTTTTAGTTTTTTTGGTACCGGGGATTGAACTCGGGTCCTTGGACTTTAGAGGCAGGCACAGAACCACTGAGCTAAATTCCTGGTCTCTTACTTTTTACTTTTTTAAAAAATAATGTATTTGTGGCTATAAAATCTCTAATGACTCTTGGCTGCTTTCTGTCGGTTGTGATATACAATATTTTCACACTGTTTCTGAAAAGACTAAAATTTAAATTATGATAGGCTCTAATCCAACAGTTATTAATGGCATATGCATTTCCGGCTGTGGTTTCCTTCATCAATTAAATTTCACTTGCCTTTTCTTTTGAAGTGATCCGCAGCATTTCAGATGCACCTGTTGATCTGGCTATGCTCTTTTGACCGTGTATCTTCCTACCCTTCCCAGGCAGCAAGAGTAGTGGGGAGGAAGACACATTACTCAGTGTACTGCCAGTGTAAACCCATCACCCCCAGGGGTTGGTGGTTTTTCCAAGGTGGCAGATGTGTTGGGTCATGTTTGTCCCTAATGAGAGCAATCCAGAAGAGACTGAGATAGACACCATCAGATAAGAGCTTTCCTGAGGTGGACGTCCTTAAAAAGGAGTGTGATCATGAGCCCACTGGAGGAGGCTGGCTGTGGAGACAGATGCTGGGTCTAGGTGCACCCTGGTTTTCTCTTTCCCAAGTCAAACAGTCCGCTTTCACAGCTGTTCTTCCCAATATCTCTCCAAATTTCTCCTGTTATTTTGTTCCTCCTAAAAAACGTTTATTATAAAAACATAATGAAAGCCAGGTGTGATAGCGCATACCTGTAGTCCCAACATTCAGGAGGCTGAGGCAGGAAGATTGCTGCAAGTTCGAGGCCAGCCTGAACTATATAGTGGGCCAATGTATCAAAATAAAACATAAGTCCAAACAATTCAGAACAATTAAGACCATTAACTGTCTTTTTTTTTTTGGTACCAGGGATTGACCTCAGGTCCTTGTGCTCGTGCAGCAGGCGGCAAAACCACTGAGCTAAATCCCCAGCCTAGACCATTAACTGTCTTATTCTGGATGCTATATTCATTTTAAGTCCAAAATGGCTTTATACTTTATAGCAATGACCCCCTAGCTCCTCTTTCCACTGTACTTTGGGGGTTAACTTTGCACATGCTATGGTTTACATCTAGATGTACCCCAAAGCCTCATGCAATCACAGGCAGCACCTTTGGAAGGTGAATGGATCAAGGGGATGATACAACACACTTGCTGTTGGGAGGTGGGGTCTGGTGGGAAAAGGCGGTCACTGTGGGCGTGGAAGGGTTCATCTCCTTTCCCAGCTTCTCCCTGGACTCTCTGCTTCCTGACAGATGATGATGTTAACAGCTTTTCCTCCACTGTCCCCTCTTTCATGCTGCCCTACCTTGGAGCCAGCTGACCATGGACTAAAAACATGAACCAAGACAAACCTCTCCTTTAAGCTGCGGGTGTCGGGTATTGTGTCTCCACAACGAGAAAGTGACTAAGACAGCATACGATAAACCAGGTTATAAATGGGGTCTTCTCTAATTTTTACTCCTATGGAGAACAACTCTAAAGAACAGTCAGCACTATGCCATCCGGTTATTCTCCAAGCCCAGTTAGTTCAGACTCAGGCCGGGGATTTAGCTCAGTGGTGCCATGCCTGCCTTGAAAGTGCAAGGTCCTAAGTTTGATCCCTGGTACCAAAAAAAAAAAAAAAAAAAAAAACCTGGTCAACTTCAGCCTCATTGCTATGGCAGCCCTGGCCCAGACTGGCCACGAGGGCACCAGGGCAGCTGCAGCCATCTCTTCACAGGATGCTGTGCTCTTCGTTCTGTCTATAGCTCTTCCCACTTGTTGGCTGTCAGAATCACCCATTTAAATGCAGACCTAATCATGCTATGGAATCCATATAAAAATGAATTTCTTACAGGGTAAGTCTGAACTCCCCATCCTGACATTCAAGATACCTTACTACCAGGTCTTCACTTCCCTTTCCAGTGCCCATATGTATCAAATCGTACAGGCTGTGGGGTTTTAAGTTGATCCCAGATAAATGAAATGATGCAGTTCTACAAATTCTATGAAATGTCTTCCCCTAAACATTATATGTTACTGCTTCTCATTATGTCCTTAGATTATTCACTTTCTCCTTGTGTTTAGATTCCTCCTGTATAAGGGATTACTACTTTGTAATGAACACCAAAATGTCATCTCTCTTTGTCTTCTACCCTTCTCTTCTAATCACAGCATCATCCTTCCCATCAATATGCCATGCCATGTACTATCACATGGTGCTATTTTGCTCATGTTCTTTCCTTTGTCTGGAACCTTTTTCCCCCCTCTATATCCTTCCACCCCAAATTCTATTTCTCCTTAAGTATTTAGCCTGGCAGGGTCTGTAATGTTTAGTGACCTTGGCATAGAAAGGTGAAGATATAGTTTACAAAAGCATATTCAATACAATTTGTTATTTTAAAGAAGTGACTTCCTAATTTACTATATATAAAGTAAAATTCCACAAAATTGTAGTTGCTGGAGATGTTTAGGTTGCAGCAATTCTAAAGAAGCGGGTGTTTATCCTTAAAGAGACTGGGGCCTTTCTATTTGGGAGTCACTCATGGCTTCTCTGTCTAGAGCATGCTCTCCCAAGGGCACCCTCCTACCTTAGGTCCCTTCAACCTTGTAGCTGCTAGCTTCAAGGATGTTTCTGGGGGAAGGAAGCTAAAGGTTCAGCCCTGTAGGGTCTTCTGGCCCTTCTTTATACCAGCCCTTACTGAATCGTCACCACGTTGTCACATGGCGTTGATTTTGTTTTTGGGTCTGTCTTCTTGCAGAACTATGAATGAGGACAGGGATGAACCTGGTTTCTTTATACCACAGTGCATGGCATATGCATGAACTCGAGTGCCAAAGGGCGCACAGGTTAAAGAAGAAACTGCCCCTTCTTTCAGGTGAGCCCTGGGGCCAGAGCAGAGGAGATGGCTCCGAGTCCAGTCCGGTTCTCCGCTAGCCCTCGGCCGAGGGTCCCTGCCCCATCCGGGTTTTCCGCTGGCCTCAAGGGGGCCTCCCTAACCAGAACCCGAGAAGCCTTGCCAACTCTTTGTCTCCCAGACCTCCGCCCCACGGTCAGGTACATGATGTCCTCGGTTGTTAGTGGCGCGGCTCGCAGCCCGGCGAAAAGCACTTGCCTATATCGCGTCGCGGCCTCAGGGACCGCGCCACAGGATGCCCGCGCGCGCTCGAGGTGCGAGCCCGCGACCCCGGGCGGCTCGGCCCCGCCTCCGAGGCCTTCTCCATCCCTGAGATTGGCCAGCCGGGCGCGGGGCGGAGCGCTACGGAGGGGCGGTGCCCGCGCAAGGGCCAGGTTTGGGCGAGGACGCGCCCGCGGCACGCGGCTGGGCGGGGCAAGGCGTGAGTGACGGCCGCGCAGACCAACGGGGCGCGCGCGCGCGCCGCCGCCGCCTGCGCGCTCCTGACGCGGGCTCGGGGCGCCGCGCCGCTGCGGCTGCGGGCGGCGACGGCTGCACCATGGGCTGGCTGCTGCGGGCCGCCCGGGGCCCGCGCCTGTCGCGGTCGCCGCCGCCGCTGCTGCTGCTGCTGCTGCTGCTGCTGGTCGAGGGTGAGTGCGCGGGCGCGGGGCGCAAAGGTGGCGGAGTGGCGGGGCGCGGGGCGCAGGCGACGGCGTCTGCTGGACAGCTCCCGGCGCCGCCAACAAAGGGGCCGAGCAGGTGGCGCGTGTCACCGCAGCCCTGCGTCCTGCCGGCGGGGGCGGGGGGCCTAGGAGGTGGCGGGCTGGGATGTGTGTGCGTGAGATGCGCACCGATGCCTCACCTCACCCCACTCCTTCAGGGGGCGACCCTATGCCCACGTGGGACAGACGTCGCCGATGGCCCTGTGCTAGGTGACAGGTGCCCCTGTCTGCGGCCACGCCGGGCCAGAGGGGTGTGTGTGCGCGCCTGTGTGTTTGCATACGTGTGTGTGTGCATGTGACAGCCCCACGAGATCCGAGAGATCGCGTTTGTAAAGGTCCCCCGGGACCACACAGCAGGCAGTGTGGTTGGGGTACCTGGCTGGCAGGGAAACTGCCAGGAAGCCTCTGCACACAGCTGCGTGGCTAGGGGTGGATGTTTACGCGAGTGTGTGTCATTGTGAATGTGTGCCCTCGACTGTGCTGGGCAACTTTATTAGGAGGTGAGAAAAAGGGGGGCCACGCTGGGATGGGAGGTCTCTGTGACAGTGACATGCTGGAGGGCTCCTACGCAGCTGCCACAGGAGGGATGCGTGTGTGAGACTCAGATGCGTACTTTCCATTCAGCAGCTGCACACACGTGTTAGATGTGTGGGAGTGCAGGAAAGGCTGGGGCATGGGGCAGGTGGGAAATAATATGTTAGTGTGAGATAGAAAGAGACAGACAGACCTTCCTGAGCAGCTTCCCAGTGGCAGTTGTGGTATTCAGGGGTGTGTGTGTGTATGTGTGTTGTAGGGCAAGCACAAGGGGGGTGACAGCCCTGGAGTCAGACAGCCGCTCCAGAGTGGGGGAGGGGGGCTGTCTGCAAGGGTGGGTCAGACGAGGACAGGGCTCCCAGCGCAGGGGTGTGTGCTGGAGTATGTGTGAAGGTGTGGGTGCTGGTGGAATGCGCACAATGAGTATGTGCGTGTGTGTGCGTGTAAGTGGGCTCACTAGATAGCCTTGAGTGACTTCACTTCCTGGGACACATGACAATAGCACATTAGTGTAGTGTGTGCGTGGGAATGGCAGCATGTGTGGGGACGCTGGCCAGCAGACACATCCCACGCCGTTAACCCACAGAGTTGTGGCTCATTGTGTGTGGCTGGTCTGAGTGGAGGAGGCTTGTGTGTGAAGGGTCTGTATGTGGGGGAGAAGCGATAGAGGGGCTGTAGGCATGGGGCTCCTGATGACAAGCCTGGGAAAGTGACTGGGAGGGTCTCTGAGCCTCCGACGCATGCCCTCTGATGGCTGAGTGACTGACTCCTCACTCATTTTCTCCACTGCAGATGGATAAAAGCTCTAAGTGGTGCGCACAGACAAAAATATGTCCACTAGCATTGGTGTCAGACACTCACACAAACTTACTTGTATCCCTGCATATCTTAAATGCCCTTTTCGGTTGTGCGACGGCCACACCAGCACTGGCCTGCAAAGTCTCCTGTGACTCTGGCCCACCTCTGACTGTCCATGTCCTCGTGTGACCACACAGATTAATTACTGTCGGCAGCTTTGTCCCTTCTTCCTCTCTGCAGTTTACTCCCTGCGTGACCCACACATCACCTGAGCGCTAGGAGGGCACATGTGCATGTCATCTCCTCACACACCTCGGTACGCAACCCTAAAGGACCCTTTAGTGTTGTTTGTTGGATGTGTGCAAACACCTAGGCATGTAGATGTGCACGTGTGGAGGGATGACAGTGCTGGCCCGTTTCTGTTGTGGCTGACACGCGAGGCTGTGGGGGCTGCGTGACAGACGCCTCTGAGCACCTCTCACGTTGGTGTCTGCTGAGGGTTTAGCAAGATCTGGACTTCAAATTTGCTGATTAGGGCCAAGGTGGGAGTGGAGCAGATGGCAGAAATCAGAAACAGTTGGATCAGGTGAACACTGGAGGGGTGATTTGGAAAAGTGCGGTAAAGCATGGTGGATCGCCTTGGTTTTCAGCCTCCGAGATGTCTGCCCGTTTCCCTGGCCTCTTTTTCTGAGTTTTTCTGGGTAGATTTTCTTTGAGGCTGATCCCCTAATCTTTTATATGTTCCTTCTTTTTCTCTCCTCCTCTCTGTGGGGAGTGATGAAGTAACAGAAAACTATATGCCAGAGGAAGAAAATCAGTCACACAGAGTATAATCCTGAATCTTCAGTCAGGTGGGTCCTCGTGAAGGCAGATTAGTTATTAAGTGCAGAAGTAATTATACACAGAATGGTCAGGGCTCAGCTACTATTTTGGTAGGTGTCACCTCACAATGTGTAAGTTTGAAAAGAAGTATCCTCTCCTAATTACCTAAATAATTACCTATTGTGAAGGCCGTTGAAAATATCAAGGTCTATATAAAGACAAAACAGGCATCATTGGGAAAAACAACTTCAAGAAAATGGAACCGTTTGCTAGAGAAGGGATGAAAGATGGAGAAAATACCAGATTGCTTTTCTGCAGCGGGATTTCAAAGTCTTTGTTAATTCCTATCAGGCCATCAGGAAAGACAAGGAGACCAAGGGAGCGATGTCAGAAGGGGCCTGTGTTGCCCGCCTGACTGGCAGGCACAGGTTCAGAAAAGAGAGGCCATCCCCAAGTCCTGGCAGTGTCGGGGTACAGATCCCACAAATGCACTGAGCACAGCCCTCTGCTGGAAGGCCAGTAAGTGAGAAGTGTCTGACCCCAGAGGTAGAGGTGAATGGGCTCCTGTGGTCAGACTTGTCTGGCTGGTGAGGGTGGAAGAGGCTTTCTGGGGCTCAGGCAGTTCTGGGGAGCCAGCCCAGAGCCTAAGTGGTGGTAGATCCTTCTCTACCACACCATGGTCCCCTCTGAAAGAGACAGGGTTCTTATGGAAATTCAGTTTGTCCTTGTCAAACAAGGCTGAAGCGATCTTTCCCAGCAGCCCTCCCTGCCAGATCCCGGGGCGTATAGATAAAGACTGTCACTGAGTGGCTGGCTCGCAACCTCTAAAACATGGATTGTTAAATTCTCACCAACATTTGTCAGGAGCTCACTTTTTTCTCCTTCCTGGACTTCACGAATGTGGTTCTGCAGATTCAGTTCTTGTGCTTTGGTTCCTGGCCATCCGGATTCCCCAGCCCTGGGGATACTGCATCTGCAAGGTAGGCTGATGTAGCAGCTGTTACCTTGTACAAAGCTTGGATTCCAGTTTCTGAAAAATGTCCCTGAAGGCAAAGACTGGCTATTCCTTTCTGCAAATTCAGGCAGGGCCTGGCATAGGGCTTGACACAGAATAGATGGTCAGAGTGGCCGTAGGGTTCTGGGTGACCAAGCATCTGATTTTACCCCTAGTAAGACAGCACAGCCCACTGAAGCCATGGTTCAGTCCTAATTGGCATTTTGTCTGGTTGGCAGGATGAAATGATTCTGATTCACTGATTAAAAATTAGAAAATAACTGTTAAATAAGGACAGTTTATAGAGGAAATATTTCCAAACATAAGACCCACGCAGAGGCATAAATGAAGGGGATTCTGGGTAGTGAAAGTGCCAGGAGCTGCTGACTGGCTTGGTCTGCTGTAAGAGGAGAGGTTGCGCCACTCCAAGTCTGGGTCCCAGGCAGGGCTCTGGGCAGAAGGAAAGGGCATCGTGGGGCCTTCAGCACGGGCTTCCTTCTGTGGCCTGTGAGTCTCACAAAATATTGATGCTGTCCCAGGTGTTCTGTTCTTTTATCATCCTCTGGAGGATGAGTGCCCAGCCGGCCCCTAAGAGCTTCCCACTCTTCCATGTGGAACACTTGCAAGACCTTTTATGGGAAGAAACCAGCTAATTACAGCTCTGCTATTAACTAGCTGTTGGACCTTAATCCCACAAGGCCTCAGTTATTTCATCTGTAAATTAAGAGGGCTGCAGTGGATTATTTACTCAGACTGCTGTGGAGCCTCTAGTGTGTATCAGGGACTGTGGCTGGCCCAGGCTGACCAGGGCGACATGCCAATGGACACATGCTCCCTGTGACTGAGAGGGTGGGAGGCTGGGGTGGGAGAGTAGAGGCTGGGGTTCCTGGCCCAGCCCGGGGACTGGAGGAAGAATTAGACAGCTGGGTGGGTCGGGGGCCTGGGGAGGAAGGGAAGTGAGACCCAGGAGGCAAAGGGACTGTCAAGCCCCGGAAACCAGAAGCCCAGGGTCCGAGTGGGAGTGGGGCATGATTGTGGAGGGGGTAGTGGAGTCAGTTTGTGAAGTGCCTCCTCTACTACTTAAAAGGATGGGACAGGAGCACCGAATTTGAATTTTAGAAGATGCTCTGAGCTTCCTCAGCTCAAAGTGCAGTTCCAGCACGTGGACCAGTAGCAGCGCTCGTGGGCATGTGTGGAGACTGAATCAGGAGCCTCAGGTGGTTTGGATGCCCTGCCCCTCTTCCCTTCTCTTCTCTCTCTCCCTCTCTCTCTCCCTCTCTCTCTCTCTCTCTCTCTCTCTCACTCTCTCTTTCTCTGTCTCTCTTTTTTTTTTTTTTTTTGAGACAGGGTCTTGCTATGTGGCCCAGGCAAATCTTGAACTTACGGCAACCCTCTTGCCTCAGCCTCCTGGGTGCTGGGATGACAGGCATGTGCACAACCATGCCCGGCCGTGTGCCCATTTCAGCCTAAACAGCAGTGCTCTAGAGGACCATGTGGAGGAGAGCTGGGTTAGGGAGTCCTACGAACTCCTGTAGAGTCCCGTGGAGACTGTACTTCCCCAGAGCTCCCTCCAAGTCCACAGGGCCCTGAGGCTTTGCAATCCTGTAGGATGTGAAGTGACTGAGGCACTAGCAAGGCGTAGCCCTTGACCAGCATTACTGTACCTGATTGTGTGTGCCGAGTTCCAGCTGGTGCTGCACCTCCCAGGCATCGTTGCTCCCTCAAGCCCTCTTTCATTTCATCCATAGCGGCCTGAGCACATTCAGTGTGGTGCTGTTAAAATGGCACTAGGAGGGCAGGCAGAGCAAGGAAGAGAGTGGTACTCAGAGAACTGAAGGGAAAGGCAGGTTTGTTCTCTAGCTAGTGGGACCAGCGAAAGTCACCTTCCAGAGTCTGAGCCCTGTTTTTCCATGTGTTCTCATATTTATTTGTTCATTAGCCAGGGCCGGGGAGCAAGCAGAAATTTACAGAAGCAGAACTTAGCAGAGGGTGGGGAGGTGGAGGTAAATGTTGTTTCTACAGTTTATCTTTAAGATATAGGGAGGTAGGCAGCTGTGTTTCAGTTCATCTTCCGGGGCACAGTGACCCTTGTGGGTTTAGCAGGAGGGGCAAACCTTAGACTGTCAGCCTTGAGACCATCAGTCTCTGCCAAACTTGGAGACTGTCAGTCTCTGCTCTTTCTTTTTTTTCCATTTCACTGTGAGTAGTTCTGTTGTCATGCTATCTGTTAGATCTGTCTTCCTGTCCCCCGTCCCCATGGCCCAAGCAGAGTCACATCCACTATCCTATAATGACTTGTTTTCTTGCTAGTCTCTCTACTAGAAACAGAATCTTTTGGGGGCAGAGGGATCATAGCTTTCTTATTTTTGTATCTACATGGCTTTGCATGGGCCTGGTCCAAAGTCAGCATTCAATGAAGGCTTCTAGGGTGAATGCATGAATAAATGAATGAATAGAATTTATTATTGTTTTTGTTTTTTGGTACCAGGGATCTAACTCAGGACCTTGCACTTGCGAGGCAGGCGGCAGAACCACTGAGCTAAATCCCCAGCCCTGAATGAATAGAATTTAGCCACTCACATCCTACTCCATTTTTAGTATTTCTCAGTGTATCAGCTGGCTACATCTGTGTAGCAAAGGATTCCCCAAATCTAGTCACTTGAAACAGTGATTCTCCAGATGTGATTCCTGGACTGAAGTGTCACCTGGGGTCTTGCTAGAATGCAACTTCTTGGCCCTTACCACAGACCAACTGGATGCAAGGCTCTGGGGTAAAGCTTACCACTCCGGGTATTGTTTTCATTCTTTCTTCTTTTTTTTTTTAGACACGGTTTCATTATGTAGTTCAGGCTGGCCTTGAACTCCCTATGTAACCCAGGCCAGTCTCGAACAGGCAGCAATTTACCTACCTCAGCCTCCTGAGTTCTGGGATTATAAGTGTGTGCCACCACACCCTGCTAGTTGTTTTCTCTCTCTCTTTTTTTTTTTGTGGTACCGGGGATCGAACTCAAGACCTTGCACTTGCAAGGCAGGTGTGTTCCCACTGAGGTAATTCTCTGGCCCCTTGTTTTCTCTTTTTGAGATAGAGTCTTGCTGTGTACCCCAGGCTGACCTGGAACTCAGAGCAATCCTCCTGCCTCAGCCTCCTGAATACTGGGATCACAAGTGTGTGCCACCATGCCTGGCTACCACCCTGTTTTTTTTTTTGGTACCGGGGATCGAACTCGGGTCCTTGCATTTGTGAGGCAGGCAGCAGAACCACTGAGCTAAATCCTCGGCCCTACCACCCTGTTTTAACAAGACCTCCTGTGACCCATGCCAGCCAAGTTTTCAAAGACCTGGTTTAGAACAGCCATTCATTTAGCTCTTGACCCTGCAGGCTGGGATCCACTGGTCTCAGCAGGACCCTCAGGTGTGTTACTAGCTGTGGTCCCACTGCTTGTCCTGCTGGGCCTCTCTTATTGGAGCCTCAGCTGGCACTCAAGCTGATATGTGACGTGGCTGTCCTCTCCGTGGGCTCCTGTCCTAAAGCAGACCAGCTTCGGTGGGCTCATCCAGAGGTCTTTAGATAAAGGAAGACACTCAAGGCCCTCAAGGTCTGGCCTTGGAGAGGCACAGTTCTGTGTCTCCTGCCTTCGCACAGCTACAGTGACTCCCACAGGTGGCTCTGATTCAAGGAAGGGACGTAGACTTCAGCCTTTGGGGCTGGGAGTGGCCAGGTCACGTTGGAAAGATGTCTGTGCTGCAAGTTGGTGACTGGGCCTTGGGGAAGAAGGTTAGGAAGGTGGTTACCCAGCTCCTTCCCAGGAGGTGGACAGTACTCTTCCCAACTGTATCTGGGCTCGAGCAAACCCAAGGAGAGCAGCCCAGGGTTCCCCTATGAGGGGAAAGGGAGTTTGAGCGGAAGGGCCTCAGGAAGGTCTGGGCTGAACAGAATCCAGGATCCTTGACTCCTCCCCATGTGGAGAACCTCAAAGGCAAGGGAGCCTGGCTTTCTCTGGCTTCTGAATACCCTGGCTCTAAGGAACACAGCATAGGAGGCGCCAGTTCCCATCTGAGTGGGTGACGTGGACACGGGAGTGTGGCCTGAGCTTCATGGAGCCAGGGCCCCCTGGAAGCTGCGTGGACCTGTTCAGGGGAGGCATGGTGAGAAGCTGGCAGCCGCTTTCTCCTGGAGCAGGTCTGTCAGTTTCAGTTCCATCACACTGCAGGCCAGGCCCAGCTGCATGGCAGGCCCTACCCACAGCCCTCAGCGCTGCCTCAGTAGCTGCAGACTCACTTTGCCAGAGCACAGGGCTGGGCCAGCAGAGGGCCTTATGGGGACATGGACTTGTGCAGGGTCAGATCCGGAGGCAGCCACAGCTGTTCCCTTCCTGTGTTCCCACTTGGGAGCTCCAGTGTCCGCTCTGGAGCCACATGGAATAGCAGCAGCTGATTACTAACAGTAGCCTTTTGTCACCTCGTTGTCTCATTAGATGTTGTCTTCCAGGCCATGGGCTTCCCAGGCCCCTGCTCCTGTTTCTGGTTGTTTTGTTTTTTTCTGGTTCAGTGGTATGGGACATGGAAACCAGGCTGCACTTTACCACTGAGCTATACCCTTAGCCCTCATTATTTATTTTTTTCTATTTTGAGACGAGTCTCTCTAAATTGCCCAGACTGGCCTTGAACTTGTGATCCTCCTGCCTCAGCCTCCTGAGTAGCTGGGATTGCAGGTGTGCGCCACAACTCCCAGTTTCTGTTCTTTAGATAGGGTAATAACACTTGTGTTTGCAGAACACTCTGGTTGATGGAGCTCTTCATAGAGCAGCTGATACACATTGCCTGGGTTGGGGTGGGGGCTGTAGGAACTACTGTCCCTGTTCACCAGATGAGGACACTAAGGCTGGGGTGTGAAGGCCCTGGCACAGTGTTCATCTGCAGAAGTCCGAGTATAAGCCATGCACCCCTGGCACCAAGTCCTCTCCTCTGGCGGATCCTCCTGAGGATGCTGCTTCTTCCCCATCAGTGCCGCCCCATAGCCCCTCCTCGAGTCTGGGCTTGGTTCTTGGTCCCGTGTTGGTGTTGGGTGCCAAGCCCACACCCCAATGTTGTGTCTGTGTCTGGTGGGAGTGTGTATCACCCTCCCATCTGCCAGGGCTGGTGCTCTCTGGGCACAGCCGGTGGTAGAGATGAGCATTCAGAAAGCACTGGCAAAGCACTCAGCCCAGCACCGGTACCAGTCTGTTTCACTTTCATTGTGTGAACATCGCCAGAGCTCTGTGTTATGGTGGGGCCAGGTCATACTGTTCACCGAGCGAGAGTGGGGCAGGGGGGACTCCCAGACCCTCTTCCCACTCACTGCGGGTGCCAGTCTTGGTAAGGGTCTGCAGGTCCTTTTCTCCTGTGTCCCCATCTTCCTAGCAAGGGACTGAGGCTGGGGTCGTGGGTCTCGTTCTAGAGACCTAAGATAGTCATAGTTACATCATGGGGTTGGTCACGAGTGCTGTTTTCCTGTTTATACTGAATGAGAAACTTGTTTTGTTCGTATGTCTTGGACAAAGCAGAAGGGAGGATCCAAGATTCTGAACACCCACGTCAGCTTACCGACATGACATGGGAGAGGTTGGACCCAGGACCTCAGGCAATGTTTTAAGTGTGTTCAGGATGCTGCATGGCCAGCACACAAAGTACGTTCTCCAGGCAGCTGTGGGAACGTCTCCATCCAGGCTGGACACTGGGGGACCTGGAACCCTGTGGTGGCTTTTGTTTGTGCCCCTGCCTGGCACAGCTGCCAGTGAAGGCTGGGCACTCAGAGCTGCTTCCGGGCTGGGAACCAGGTCCTTGGGTCCTCACTGTCCCTGTCATCCTCTTCATCCTCCCTGTGTGTGGCTGCAGGGAAGCTGAACACTTTGTCCTTGAAGCCTCTGGGGGTCCAGGGGTGACCGTCAAAGTCCCCTGCAGTGGCTTTCTGTGGCAGGCGCTGCACCCTACCCAGGGCCGCCTTGACCCTCCCTGCCTCTCTAATGGTGGCTTTTCTGTCTTCACAGGAGTGTCGCTGGGTGCATGTGCAGCAGGGACAGAGGAGCCGGGCCCTGAAGGCCTCACCTCCACCTCCCTGCTAGACCTCCTGCTGCCCACTGGCCTGGAGCCACTGGACGAGGAGGAGCCCAGTGAGGCTATGGGCCTGGGGGCCGGCCTGGGCGCCCCTGGCTCGGGCTTCCCCAGCGAGGAGAGCGAGGAATCCCGCATCCTGCAGCCACCGCAGTATTTCTGGGAGGAGGAGGAAGAGCTGAACGAGTCCAGCCTGGACCTGGGACCCACCGCAGGTAGCTCTGCTCCCCCAGGGCAGCGCCGATGGAAAGCAGAGTGGGGGCAGGGGAGTGAGCAAGGGCACCAGGTCGTGTCCATTGGAATTCTCCTCTCCCGTTTCTACCACACTGCTGCCCTCCTGTATGGCAAGGCCAAGGTTCTGGGACTACCGGGGCTCTTTGACTTTGACTGTTGTTTAGTGAGCTCTATTCTGTGCTCTTTTTGCTTTGCTTTATTTTTCGAAACAAAGTCTCACTGTATAATTCAGGCTGGCCTCAAACTCATGATGTAGTCCAGGCTGGCTTCAAACTCAAGGCAATCCTCCTGTCTCAGCCTCCTGAGTGCTGGCCTTATAGGCGTGTAGCACTACGCCCACTTGTGCTCATTTAATTTATTAGAATGTTTAGGATCTGAGAGATAAGTAATCCTACCCTCATTTTAGAGATGAGAAAACTGAGGCCCAGAGAGATTAAAGCTGGCTTAAGGTCACACAGCCACTCAGCCATCCGCATGTGATCAGATTTGGATCTCTCCAAGGCCCAAGTTTGGATTAAGGTTTCCCTGCTGCTCTGTCCTGTCCTGCTGGGTTCCTGAGGGCTTGGCTGATCCATGTCCCCCGGGTCTATCTGGCCCTGGTCTAGGCAAGCTGACTACCCTCACTCATGTACCAGAGTATGTACATTTGGGTCCCAAAGCGAGCCTGGAACCTGGAGCACTGTGCTGGCCACACATGGCCCAGGGGCTGGTGACAGATGTGCATAGCATGGTGACAGAGCTTTTGGTCACTGCTGCTGTGCAGTACCCTTGGCCAGTGGGACCATTTCTCAGGGCTGGGGTCCACTGCATGTGCAGAGTAAGCCATGGTTACTTACTTATTTGTTTGTTTATTTTGTTTTTTTGAGACAGGGTCTCCCTCTAGCCTAGGCTGGCCCCGAACTTTTGGCAATCCTCCTCCCTCAGCCTCCTAAGTACTGGGATTACAGATGTGCGGCTGGCCTATTTTCTTTTTTAAAATACGTAGTACTGGATTTATTTCTTCTAATTACGAAAAGAGCACATGAACATTGTAGAAAATCTGAAAAATACAAAAATAGTACAAAGAAGAAAATAAAAACCACCCGTAATCTGACAACTGGAAGATAATTGCTACTAATAGTTTAGGGTCAGTGCTTCTAGTCATTATTGCATGCAAAGCTGGAAATGCACAGGATGTTTTCACTCAGAATGTATTTCCACGCCATTAGGTGCCCTTTTATCACCTGGCTACAGCTACATCTCGTTTAGTCATGCGGGCCTTCAGACATGTCACCTGCCTCCCCTGCTGTTTAATGCTGAGTTCATTTCCAGGCTTCATGCTGCTCCAAATACTCTTATGCCCTTTTACACTTTGCTGGCTGTTTCCATAGAATGCATATCTAGAATGCAATTGCTAAATCAAAAGGTGTCAGCTCCCCCGAAAAGAACACAGAAGGCACAAGTGAAGTTGTGCTTGAGCGTTTTCTATAAGCAGCAGTTCCCAGAAGTTGGGCAGGATGCAGGCCAAACCCCACCACTGGGAAGTGAAGCCCCGAACACAGGGACAGGGGTTGGCCCCAAAGGAGGAGACTTTCTCATGCCCACCAGGGCTCCCCTCTGCGGGGTCCTCATTGTCCCCTCCTCTGCACCCCTGGAGGGGCCCTGTGGTAGGATCTGCGGGGTCAGCTGCTGGTAGAGAGGTGTGGGCACACTGAGCACGTCTGCCACGGGGCACAGAGCCTCTGTGAATATATTCTGTCCTAGTCTCTCTGTGCTATACTCAGTACAGCCCGACTCATATATAATGAGTATCTATTTATGTGCCTGTAGATATCTATGAAATGACTGTTTCTAGTTTTTCCTTTTGATTGGAACCACAATGTAACAAAGAGAGGCTGTATCGTAGGGCAGGCTCAGGTTCCAGGTCTGCATTCTGATGAGCAGAATGGTTTGTGCAGGTGATTGCTCCTCAGCCTCAGTTTCTCCCTCAGGAGAGGGCTAATGGGAGGACCTGCCGCATGGGGTGGTGGATCTCCAGCCCTTGACAGTGCAGGGCGCGCATAATGTGCTTTGAAGGTTAGCTGTTCTTTTCTGCTTTTCCCCATTGAGGCTTTATTGTCTTCTGATCACTGTACAAATCTTCATATGAAAAGGGTCCCTACTGTATTCTGGCATGTACAGAAAACATTTTTCCAGTTTGTCAACTGCTTTCATTACCACTATAGTAATTTTTAATATCTAGAAATTAGATATTTTTACACTTAATACTGTCATTCTTTTGAAATGGGTTTAAATGTTGTATGTGCGTATTTCTTTCCTTTATGTTTAGAAAACCCTTTCCTGAAATATATGCTGCTTTATTCCTTTTATTCTTTGAGAAAGTGTGTGCGTGTGTGTGTGTGTGTGTGTGTGTGTACTTCGGGTTGAATTCAGGACCTTCACACTGAGCTACATCTCTGGCCCTTTTAACTAATTAACTACATTTTGAGACAAGGTCTCCCTAAATTGCTAACTTGTCCAGGCTAGATTTGGGTTTCTAATCCTCCTGCCTCAGCCTCCCTGAGTATTGGGATTATAGGCATGCACCACCCCTCTTGGCTTCTTTGCATCTCTTTCTCAGTTTAGTAGTTTGCATTTAATCCCAATCTAGCCGCACTTTGTTTTGGTGTGTGGAATAAGGTGGGGATCTCATTTTATTTTCCATACAAATAACTTATTGCCACAGGCACAGACATACCTGTCCCCGCATCCCTGGGAAGGAATAGCCCTTCTCCCTGGCTTTGCACAGGCCCAGGCTCTCAGGTCCTCTCTGAGCTCATGCTCTGTCTTCCTTTGGATGAGACACTTCTATTACCAAGTGCAGTCTAAGACCTGTGTGGCCCAGAGAGCCCCGGTGATTCTAGGACCTTCCTCCTGGGCCACAAGCCCTGCTGAGCTCGGATCCGTGTCCCTCCCCATCCTCTTGACCTCTCTGGGCCCCTGATGATAAGAATCCCTGTCCTGTATTGCATCAGAGCCGAGCCCTGACCTCTCAGCTGTCCATGGCTGCACACAGCACTGTTTCCTCATCTCTGCTGCACACACATGAGGGGCCATGATGGGGGGGGGCAGAGGCCAGAGGGCTGCTTGGGTCCCCCAGCCGCCCCTTCAGAGGGCCCGTGCCCCCACCCTCTCCTTCCCAGCCTGTCTTCCCCATCCACCCTGATGGCACCCCTCCTCTTAGAAGCACATACCTGCTGAGCCCAGCCCCACAGAGTGAAGACTGAGCTTCTCTCCTACTCCCCAAGAGTCAGCGGCTTCCATGGAGGGAAGGAGTCAGTCAGCTCTTGGGTTTGCCCCTGAGTCAGAGGGAACTGAAGGGGAACCTTCCATGAGTGAGGGGTCCTGCAGCGTCCATATGGATGTGCAGGGGCCATCTCAGCATGGCCCATGGGACGGTGACAGCTGACAGCTGCACTGTAGACAGGCTACCCTCTGGCCATGCACTCTTTCATGAGTGGGAGGTTGCCCGTATATCCAGGTGCGCTGTTGGCAGTCGTGGGCCCTCATCTCAGTCTGTCCTCACTGCAAACTTGCACGCCTGCTGGCTTCCCAACACTGCTGTGCAGTGCCTAAGCCAGAACTCACGGAGAGGAAAGGTGTGTGTACCTCAGTGCTGGAGCCTCCCATCCCAGTGCTGGCAGCCTCTTTGCTCTGGGCCTCTGGCAAGGACAGCAGTCATGGTGGAAGTGCATAAAGAATGAACATCACAAGCCAGGATGCAGAGGAAGAAGCTGTGGTCCTCAGAATCTTCCTTGAGGCGAGGCTTTCAGTGACCTAATAGTCTCTCCAGAGGGTGACTTCCCAGGGCCCCACCTCCTCTGAGGCCATGCCCCATTGACCCCAGGATCTCCCAAAGGCTCCCCACCTCCCAGGAGTACTGCCTGGGCACCAAGCCTTTTAACAAATGATCTGGGTGGACGGTCAGCATCTAAAAACAGCAAAACGGAAGTTCCTATTGTCTTTCCTGTTTGACCAGGGGACACCTGAGGCTTAGGGAGTTAGATGACAGCCCAGGTGTGAGTATGGGACCAGGATGTCTGACTGTATAGTCTCTGTTCTTGGTCACTTGCCTGGTGGCTCAGTGGTGTTACCAGAGACTGGTGCTTAGCCTTATATTTTGCATAGTGTTGATCACCATGTCCTCATAGAATTTCCTGTCAGCTCAGTTTTTGGAAACATCACAAGCATTCCAGGAGGCCAGTGAAGCCACGGTTATTCTCTGCCTGACAGAGGTGACAGGCACCACAGAGTTAAGACTCTGCCCCAGTCATGGAGCTCAGGTGGCATCCCAGGTCCGGGTCTCCAGGCAGAGATGTCAAGGCCTGGCTCTTGCTGAGAGAGCACTTGGATGGATGGCTCATGCCAGAGAGAAATTGGTCCATTTGTCACCAGGGCCTCGTGCTACATCTGCTAGAAACAGCTTGCACCATTCTTGTCCTACAGCAGTGTGGTTTCTGCCTGGCCGACACTGAGCAGGTGGCCCCACGGCCCTGGCTTCCAGCTCCTCACCTGTCAGGGGGCGTGATCTGTGGGAGTCTTTCCAGAAGAGCTGCTGCACCAGAGTGGGGACACAGATGTGGAACGTGAAGGGGCCACGCTTCAGCAGACAGATGAGGCAGGTTTGAGCCGGCCTGTCACCCTGCAGGATGATGCATGACTAAGAGCAGTCTCTGACGTTGCCCCTCCATCCCATCCTAATGTGTTTCTGTTTCTGTAACAGAAGACCACAGGCTGGGTCATTTATAATGCACAGAGGTATAGTCAGCTCCCAGTTCTGGAGTATGGCAAGTCCAGGATAGAGTGGCCATGTCTGGCGAGGGCCTTCAGGATATGTGGTACTATGGGGACCTAATGACTTTTTAAAGGCCCCACCTCTCTATGCTATTGCAATGGCAATTGCATTTCTTTCTTTCCTTTCCTTTCTTTCATTTTTGTTTTTGAGACAGAGTCACACTGTTGCCCAGGCTGGCCTCAAATTCCTGGGCTCAAGCAGTCCTCCTGCCTCAGCCTCCTGAGTAGCTGGGACACACCAAGGTGCCCAGCTGATGACAGTTAAATCCCAACATGAGTTTCGGTGGGGACATTCGAACCACAGCCCATTCCCAGGCCATCGCTGCTGTCACCCTCCGCCCTTCTTATTTTCCAGGCTCCTTAAGAAATGGTCTCACCCAAAGTTCCAGTGTTGCTAGTGGAGAAGCCGTGTGTTCTGCCAGAGATGAGGCAGACAGCTCTGGGAGGCTGGATGCCCAGGAGGTCCGATTCAGAGAGGCTCACGGGCTGTGGGCAAGGGGTCAGCTCAGGAGCTGGTGTCCAGGGATTGGTTTCCAGCTCCCACACCTGACCCCAGGTGGCCAGCCTGGGCTGCGGGACCTGCCTTCTCCCCCTCACCCTGTGCTCTTTTGCTGGCTTCACCTGGGGCAGGTGGTTGTGGGTGGTGGCGTCCATGACCCTCAACCTCTCACCCAGCAGCAGGAATAGCAACTCCTGGACATGGGAGGAGACTCAGGGGAGTCTGTCTCTGCACCAGCCCCGAGGCCTTGGGGACAGAGACCTATGAGTAGGGCCCTTGCCTCCCATCACCCAGAGGATACTTGAGGTGCCACCAGCAGGAAGAGGGGATGACATGGTGAGTGGCACCTACACGTTCCGTATCATTAATGTGCAAGGTTTAAATTTTAAAAAAGAAGGAAGGAAAAAAGAAATATAAACTAAACAACAGTTTACCAAAAGATTGGTCTTCCTGCTTGGCAAGTATATAGAAATATTTACAGTATACTTTATACAACATATAAAGTGTAAGTATAAAATACTAGCTGGGTGTGGTGGTGCACACCTGTACTCCCAGCACTTGAGAGGCCTAGGCAGGAGGATCACCACAAGTTCAAGGCCATCTGTGGACTTTCTTCCCTTGTGGGAAATACACACATAGACTTTTACGCCATGGGGCTGTAGGCCAAACACCTCGCTGGTTTCCTAACCCACGTTGATCCATTGGAGTCAGATTAGCGCACTCAGCCTCTCAGGTAAGGATGGTCATCCTGCCTTGGCCAGGCCTGGGGTGTGGAGGTTGGACAGCTCCTGGCTGTGTTGAGCCCCCTAATTTCCTTAGGGTGCAAGGGAAGTGCTAGGTGTAGAATGTTCCTTTTCAGGCTGTTCATTGGCCCCTCCCAGCAGCATTCCTGTGCCGGTCCCATCAGCAGTGGGCTGGGCCCAGGTTCCCACATCTGTCCAGTCTCGGCTGCTTGCTCTCTACTTATCTGCAGATATTTGCCAAGTTGGTCGTTTGAACATTTAGTACTTGGTTAAGTTTTATTTATAGTTCTTTTTTCTTCTTTTTGGTGATAGGGATGGAACCCAAGGCCTCACACCCTGTACCCACCCTTAATTTGTATTTCTTTGATAACAGAGGAGGCTGACCCCTAAAGAGCAGCTGTCATTATTACACTGGGAGTTCTCTTTTTTTGGTACTGGGGATTGAACTTAGGAACTTGTGCTTTCGAGGCACGCATGGTGCTACTGAGCTAAATCCCCAGCCTAGACTGGGAATTCTTCTCTGGTGCCTCTTTTCATATAAATCTATTTGGACTTTTGAGTGTTTTTTCTTAACACTCGGTTGAATAACTGGCTTGAGAGTTGCACTCTGGGGACAATTTTCAGTGACTTGACATTAACCTAAAAGACACTGACAGTGACTTTTCAAGGTCTCCAGCCCTGCTGCCTCCTCTGATTCCATGTCTTAGAAGAGTCGGGGCATTAATATTTCAGCTGATGCTGAAGGTCACCCGAGAGATTACAGATGTCAAGTCCAGTGTGCCCTGAGTAACTTGGGGAGAGGGACATATAGGAGAGAAAATGTGACCTGCTCTATGTAGGGAACAAAAGCTAGAACCACAGTGAGATTAAAGGAGAGAAAGAAAAGAGCCTGGTGAAGCAAGCTGTCCAGCATGACCTGTGGCTCCTGTGTCCCTCTATACCCCAGAGACCTCCGCTGAGATTCTGCCTTGGAGAAGCTTGTCTGGCTGCCGGCAGCTCACTCAACAGACATTTCCTTGTAGGTTCTGTAATTGCTCTAACACCACGGTGAAGCCTGTGTTTTCACAAGACTGGAAGAATTGCCAGTGGGTAGGCTGGGAATAAAGAATGATTCAGGTTGTGCAGCCTCAGGAAGAAGAAGGCTAAATTGGGAGGATCTTTTCCTCCCCAAGGAAGATGTAGCAGTAAGTCCTCACTAGATAAAAAAGAAACAGCCAGGGCTGGGGATTTAGCTCAGTGGTGCCGCCACCTGCCTCGCAAGCACAAGGTCCTGAGTTCAATTCCCGGTAACAACAACAACAAAAAGAAACAGGCAGGAATGGGATGCTTTGATGGCGCAGCCCCCATCTGCCTATAAAATGCCGCCTCTGTGTGGTTGGGAGGGGGGATTGTTCCCAGGGCTTTAGGGAAGTCGCAGTTTCCCATTAAGTCCACCAGGGGCAGACTAACTTCACAGTCCCCGCTCCTCAGGAGGAAAGTCAGCCACCAAGGCAGTAGCTGAAACCCCAGATGGCCCCAGAGCTCCCCTGTGCTTGAGGCATCTTTGGGGTTCTCCCCTGGTGTTCCCAGCCTGAGACCCAGCTTGAGCTTCATGCTGGAGGGTCTCGTTTGGGAAGGGCCTTTCCTGCCTCTTCAGAGCCCCAGCTCTGTGGCTGCCTCCCTGGGAACAGGATCAGGCTTCTGCGGAGCTGGCCCCGAGAGTGGTTCACACCTGTCTCACACCCATGTCCAGGTGTGGGGTGTCCAGGCTGTTCTGCAGGAATGCCTTGGTCCCACATGAGCCTTGGGGCTTGGCTCCAAACCAAAGGAGCTGCTCTGGGGACTCCTGCCTCTGAAAGATGGGACCCAGAGCACCAGCAAGCCGAGCCATGGGGTGAGAGCCCTGGCAAGGCACTCACCATGGGCATCTACCCACTGTGGAAGCCTGAGCAGGAGTGAGGGCTGGGAGGCCTCGGCGTGTGCCCGCTGCCCCTTCCTCTTGCCTCCTGTCTCCACCTCCTCCCCTTGCTCCTCCTCACTTCTCTGTTCCTCCCCATTCATTGCCAGTCTGCTCTTTTTCCCTCCCCATCAAAGCTGCGAAGCCCTGGGAGCCCCAGCCTCGTTCTTGGACATTCGAGCAGGACAAGCACTTTCCTTGACGTCTGTGTGCCCACAGGACACCCCTTTGCTCCTTCTGCCAGAGGGTTCTGCACCCTTAACTGCAGCTGCCTGCCCTGGGTGGCTTCTGCCCTCCGCTGAGAGCCAGGCAGGCTCACCTGCCTCTGGGGAAGGCGATTCTCTAGTGAGCTCTCACTCCATGCCCGTCTCTGTAAGTCCTTACTGAAAACAAAATCACACACCCCCCCACCCACCCACACCCACACCGACACACACACACACACACACACACACACACACACACACACACACACACACACACACAGTCTTTGACATGTAATGATCTATGCTGCAGCCAGAATAAACCTCTGTACTTTATCACTTAAAAGGAATCCAGAATTACAGAAAAGTTGCAAGAATAATTCCAGTATTCCTTCAAATTCCTCATTACTAAAGTTTGCTTTGTTCTCTCCCTCTCTCCCTCCCCCACCCTGCTCTCTCTCTCCCCCTCTCCCTCTCTCCCTCTCTCCTTCTCTCTGGCTTTGTACTTGCTTTTCTAAATCATTTGACATCAAGTTACTGACGTGATGCTCCTTTGCCCCCAACACTGTAGTATTCATGGTGTGCATGATCAAATCCAGCCCTTTCTCCCCATTGTCGCCTCCCCTCACCCTTCCCAGTCACTAAGCATCACTATTCTACTTTCAAGTTGGCTTCTTTTTTCTTTTCTTTCTTTTTTTTTTTTTTAAAAAAAAGACAGGGTCTTGCAGTGTAGTTCAGGCTGGACTTGAACTACTGTGTAGATTAGTCCAGGCCAGCCTTAGCTGGTAGCCGTCCTCCTGCCTCAGCCTCCCAAGTGCTGGGATTATAGGCATGTGCCACCATGCCCAGCTCAAGTTGACTTCTTTCGCTCCCTCATCTGACCAAGAACATGAGATGTTGGTCTTTCTGCCTCTGGTTTGTTTCTTCAGTGTATTTCTTAAGAACAAAAACAGTCTCCTGTTTAGTATTTTTATTTTTCTTCTTTTTCCATTTTTTTGGTAAACCATTCTCCCTAAAAACTATAGTATGGTGATCAGTATAGTTATTCAGTAATTGCGAGCTTTATTCAGACTTTGCCAGTTTTCCCAGTAGTGTCCTTTGTAGCAAAAGTCAAGCAGGAGAGTTGTTTTCCTAGCCCATTACTCAGCCCAGGGTCACCACTGAATTTAGTTGTTGCATCTCTCTTGTCCTGATATTTTGGAAGACCCCAGTCTTTCACTGCCTCTCCTGGCCTTGACTGTTCTGAAGAGCACGGGCGGCTGCTTGATGGAACGAACATCTCCTCGAGGGCTTGCCTGACATCTCCCTGCGGCAGACTCCTGCAAGGCTCTTTGGGAGGCGGCACAGTAGCGGTGTCTCTGTTAGGTAGGCTGTGACTTGGCTCCCAGGAAAGCCCGCTTTTGCCCTCTCATGCCAAGTTCATGTCAGGATGCAGTCTCACGGGCTGCCCTATGAGGACCTGAGTCCCTCCCCAGAAGTTCCCCTCCTGGGGTAGGAGGTGCTGCGCCTATTCAGGTGGAGTCGGGACTTGCCCTGAGGGACCTTCCTCCCCTGCCTGACTCGGTTTCCCAGATTCTCTTGGGAGAATCTTGTCACTCAAGTGCTTATCCTGGACCAGACTTCCGGAGCAGTACTGTTTCCCCTGTGCTTTTGCAGTTTAACCCTTCCTGGATGATTGTGCTGAGCGGGAGGAGGAGTGGGAGGCACCTTGCTAAGGGCGTGCTGCTCCACAGTGTGGACTGGTGGGTGTGTCTCATTGATCCTGACCCTGCGGCTCACACGTGGATCATCTTCTAGAGAAGGACGGGAAGACAGGGGTTAGGTCACTTGTCCACGGCCATTCAGCTGCTGAGCAGTGAACATGAGATTGCAGTCAAGGAAAAGGAGCTTTGGGTGTGGAGAGGGGAGGAATCAGGAGGGTCTGAGGTGCTTCCCAGCGACTGTCAGTCACTCCAGAGGAGGGCAGGGAGGAGCGGAGCTCCGTGGGAGGTGTGACCAGAGCCTGTAGCAGAGACCACGGGCACAGAGACCTCACTGGGAGTGAAGGGTAGAAAGGACAGGGCAAGGGCTGCCTCTTTGGAAATGCTGGGACAGGAGAGGAGCTGACGCAGCTAACAGGAAAGTCTGGGTCCCGGGTGAGGCCCTGGGCTCTGAGGCAGTGGTGGGAGGCACACGTGTGGGAGATGGCGCTGCTCCCTTTCTGCTCTGCGCCAGGTGCAGGTGCTGTGTGAGGTACTGGGAAGGCAGAGGGAGGAGCCCACCTTGCTTGGGCTTACCTGTTTGGAGCAAGCGAATCCTATTTTATTTTGATTTGGGACAGTAGAGTTGTTGGGTTTAGTGCCATTGCTATAGAAGACATTTTTTTTTTTGGTACCGGGGATTGAACTCAGGACCTTGCCCTTGTGAGGCAGGCGGCGGCACCACTGAGCTAAATCCCCAGCCCCCAGAAGACATGTTTATCAAAACTGTCTGCAAAGCTTAAGATATCTGTATTAGAAAGAACCTTAGAAATAAGTCATCTGTTTGACGTGGAGGATGGAACCCCAGAGAAGTGAGGCATTGCTCTCCAGGTAAGCGAGTGGCCAAGTCTTTTCACTCCCAGATCCAGTGGCCGGCAGTGCGACCCATGCCATAGGCCTTCCCAGAGGAGGATGTGAGTGGAGCAGGAGCAGATGTAGACACATGGGCTTCCAGAAAGTTAGCGTCCAGCCTGGTAGAGGGCTGGTTGTTGTCAGCTTGCCCTCTTGAGGATGCACCCACTGCACTAGCCCTACCACCCACTGGGATTGCCGCCCTGTCCTGGGGTTTATTGCCATGAGTTTCCCGGGCTCCCCAGTACCTTCTCTCCAGACCCTGCCAGGCCGGTGCTGTTGAAGCCTGGCTGCTCCCACAGCCCAGAGGAGCTCCTTCCCCATAGCCAGTTATCTCCCAAATCTCTCCTTGTCCTTCCCAGCGCCATTACCTTCCTGCATCTCCCCAACCACTGCCCCAGCCCCCTCTGCTTTCATTCATCCCTGCCATTATCCGGTTCCTGCCCAGCATTGCTGAAATCTCATGACCAGAGGGGATTTTATGTTGTTTCCTATGCACCCCTCCAGTTCTTACTCTGCTCTCTGGTATTCTTGCTCATTTCAAGTATGTTTTTAAGCATTGAATTTTAATTTTGAATAAATCTGGCTATGAAGTTCTTACTTATATTGAAGTATCTTTACTCTTTCACAGACTTTTTAAAATTTTGTTTCTGTTTGTGTGTTTTGCAGCTCTGGGGAACAAACCCAGATCTTAGCGCATGCAGAGTGCTTGCCACAGCCCAGCCCTATATACCTGCTTTAAGGGCAGAATTTCCTCCTGAATCTTTCCGGGACATTAGTAAGAACACTAAGTTCACTTTTGTTTACCAGGTTAACTTTGTCCTCGAAGGCCAGTCACTTTGATTTCTTGTGCTCTTGAGTGGTTTTCCCGAAACATTTTGTGAGCCCGTCACAAAGGCACATACCTGTAATCCCAGCACTCTGGGAGGCTGAGGCAGGAGGATTGTAAATTCAAGCCCAGCCTGGGCAACGTTTCTCCAAAGTCATGTCAATCTTGACCAGCCTTTTGTGTCTGCAAAGGTGACTCTGGATTGGTCATTCCAGAGGTACAGAGGTTTCCTTAACAGTCGTGTGGTCACTGTACCACTAGCAGACATCTGTCCGTAGGTGCGATGGCTGGCAGCCTCCGAGGCATCAGGTCAGCTTCCTTCTAAAAGGGTACAGGGGTGGTGGGGAATGGGAGGTCTTAATTTACTAAGTCTCAAAAAAATACTCTTAGCAAGAACAGAGTGGGTAGAATATTCTAATTATTCATTTAAATGTTACCATGGGCTCTCAGTTATCACTTAGATAGTTCAGCTGCTCGATCATACTTTTTACTCTAAGGAAGCAAATGTTCTTTTTGCAATAATTTCCAGATCTCTCCAGATCCATGTTCTGTTTGTAATCAGTTGCTTCTAACCCTGCTGTACCACTTCTGTCCTGAGTTTCATTTTTATGACATTCTCCAGGCTTCTTGATTTTCTATGTCTTCTTTTTTTTTAAATTTCTTGGAGAATATCCTTAAATAATTCTCTCAGATTCATGGACAGCAAAACTTTTAATTCTTTCATTTATTACAATGTCTTAGGGCCGGGGATTTAGCTCAGTGGTTCTGCCACCTGCCTTACAATGTCTTCGTATCACTCTCACACTTTAGTAATAGTTTAGTTGGGTATAAAATTCCAGGTTCAAAATAAACTTCCCTCAGAATTTTAAATGCATTTTTCAGTTTCTTTCTGCAGCCTAGTGTTATTAATTAGAAGCTGGGTGATAATTTGGTGACAGCTTTCTTGTGCCTTTGTCAGTGGCCTGTCCTTTCTTGGGGACCTGCATCTCCTCTCGCTCCTTAGGATATACACTGTCCTGAGCAGGTGAGCTGTGAGTCCGACACTCACTCACCAGTGCACCCCATGGTAGGAAGTGTCACATCACCAGGCTGAGGACTTCTTTTTCTTTGTTTCTCTCTGTTCCATTTTGCTGGCTTTACCTTTTTTGGAAATCACATTAACTAGCTCTTAGACATCTTGCATTGGTTGTCTTTCTTAACTTTTCTCTCTCATCTTTTTGATTTTTTTTTTTTTTGGTACCGGAGATCGAACTCAGGTCCTTACGCTTTTGAGGCAGGCGGTGGAACCACTGAGCTAAATCCCCAGCCCCTTTTTTTGCTTTTTTCCCTGAAGGTTTTACCTCAAGCTTTTCTTCCAGACAATGGACATTTCAATCTTCAGTGTATTGAATTTTAAAATTTCAGAAATTGAATTTCAGTTTCCCAAAACTACTTCCCTTCCAACTTCTTTTTTGGTAGTGGAACTGGGGATTGAACCCAGGTCCTCTTTTATTATTTTATTTTAGGATAGCAGTGACTCACAAAATTGTCCAGGCTGGCCTTGAACTTGTGATCTTCCTGCCTCAGCCTCTGGAGTAGCAAGGGTTACAGGTGTGTGCCACTGCTCCTGGCTAACATGTTTCTTCTGCAAAGATTTCTTGATTTTCTTGGTAGCTTGTTTTTATTTTAGAGATGTGATATCTTTGAGTCACACTGAGGACACTCATTAGAATTTTAAAAATTATGTTCTGTTTCCAGATCCTCTATGTCTGTGTCCTTGTGGGTCTCCAGCTGTCCCTCCTCTTTACCTCTCCTAGGGACAAAGAAGCCACCTCTACTGCCCTGTTTCCTGTGTCCGTTTGGGCTGAGAGGTCTATTTCCATGGTTTTACCTTCTTTCCACAGTCCCAGAAATTTATCTAAAAGGTTTTAAACTTCATTTTGAAAGATATATATATTACAAGTACAGTGGTACCTCAGTTCACGAACTCAGTTCTCTTCATGATTCTGGTCACAAACTGACCTGTACAAGACTGAATCAAATTTCCTCATAAGGTCAACATTGAACCTAACCATTGAATTTGGTTCATTTCTTATCCAACTCCACTTGCAACCAGAATTGTGGGAAGAATCAAGTTTGTGAACCAAGGTACATATATTTATACATACATATATATATGTATACATACATACATATACATATGTATATATGTATATATATATATATATATTTGGGGGGGGTACCAGGGATCAAACTCAGGACCTTGCGCTTGCAAGGCAGGCACAGTGTCCCTGAGCTAAAACCCCACCCCATATATCTATATATCTATATCTATATATTTTTTAAACTGAGCAGTGCAGGAGATTTTATTCTTGGTCAAGATTAGGAGAAGATTAGAAGTTACCCCTTACAAATTAGCTTTTCAACCCCTTGGGACTGGGAGATTATTATAAAGTAAAAGAAATGAGGGGAAGGATAGGCCAATGATTAGAAGGAATGTTGGTGTGTCTTGGGGGAATGGGTGGAGATTTTCCAAGAATTCAGTACCACCTCCTTTTATTCCTTTTATGGTTCTTTCATGTGGTCTCATGGCAGTTCATTGTCCTGGGGCTTGGGGGTGTGCTGTTTAGCAAATGGGTGGGATTATAATGAGGTTAGAGGTTACCTAATAGATGCTTTGGCAGCCAGTTTAGAGCCAACTAGTTTTGGCTTGCCCACCTGAAGAAGGGGTTTCTGACCTATAGGCATCATGTCCCCAAAGGTGAGATTAGGATGGGACAGGAATTCAGCTAGGTCAAGCAAGCAGTACCAGATTGGAGTGGGGTTAACAATCCCAGTTACTGAGGAGGCTGAAGCAGGAGGATTATAAGTTCACGCCTGGGCAATTTATAGATACCCCTCCTCCAAATGAAAACACAAAGGGCCTGGGATGCAGCTCAGTGGTAGAGTGCTTCTGGGTTCAGTCCCTAGTACTGAGAAAAAAAGAAAAAGAAAATCTAATCATATCAAATGCTCATAAAGATGAGGAACCATCAGAATTCTCAAAGACTGCTGATAGGAGTGTAAAATTGTACAACCGCTTTGGAAATAGTTTAGTAGTTTCTTAAAAATTTAAACTGGGTGTAGTAGTGCACATTAGTAATCCCAGCTACAGAAGGCTGAGGCAGGAGGATCACTTGAGCCCAGGAGGCCAACAGTTCAAGACCAGCCTGGGCAACAGCCCTGTCACACAACAAAACAAATTTACAAGCATCTGCCCATCATATGACTCAGCTACTCCAGGAAAAAGGGATACATGTACCCACACAAAGTTTTTACATAGCTTTACAGAGGTGCCTGGGTTTACGAACACTTTTGTTTCAGAACAATTTGGTTTGCAAACGGAAGCATTTGGCAAAACTTTGTTTTCGTTCGTGAATTCTGCATCAGGCAATGAACACAAATGTAGCCATCTCTTTCAGAATCATGGAACAAATTAAGTTCATGAAACAAGGTACCAGTGTACTTGTAATATCCCCAACTGGAAACAAGTCAAAGATCCATCAACAATTGTTTGGATAAACAAATTATAGATATTAAACATATATCAGTTCAGTGGAATACTACTCAACAATCAAAAAGAGTAAATTATTGATATAACCAAATCCTAAAATAATTATGCTGAACTAAGCCAAAGAGAATGCATTATATGTTCCCATTTGTATCAATGGCAAACCAGTGTGTGGTGACAGAAACCAGTCTAAAGTGACCTTGCTGTGGAGAAAAGGATCACAAGGTGACACAGGAAGTTTGGGGGAGTGATGGATAGGCTCCTCTTGTGTGGCTCTAGGGACCTCTCTGGAGTCACTGATTCCAGGACAGGGCCACCAGCCTCACGTGGGTTTGTCCAGGCCTTTGCCAGCCCCAGGTGCGCGCTTACGAATGCAGTCACCAAGCAGAGAACTTGGGTCTCTTAGGAGCCATCCAGTCTGGAAGGACAAGTGTGGGGACCTGGGCTACTTCCATGTGCACCGTGCCCAGGCTTAGGCCCCAACCACTTCCTGGACCTTCTGGGCATCTGCTTTCTTGGACACTTGGTCCTTTCTTTTGTAATGCAGTCACTTGCTGTTTGACAGTAGCACAGGCCACCCAGCTCCCTGACAGTCACATTTTTAAAGACCTTTAAACTCCATTTTGACAGTTACTATTCTTTTTCTTCTGATAGAGATTCTAGAGAGGGAGGCAGTCAATGCATGGACTCCCCTCACTGTCTTAAAACATCCCCACCACTTGCATTGCTAAAGAGCACTGCAGCACTCTGGTGTTTATTACCCTGAAACAGTTGGGCAGCCAGAGTTTCTGCCATGTTGAGTGTGGTGGAAAGCACTGCTCTCTGGTTTTTATTTTGTTTTTTCCCGGTATGGGGGATTGAACTCAGGACCCTGTGCTTGCTAGGCAGCCACAGCACCACTGAGCTAAATCCCCGGCCCCTCCTTCTCTGGTTTTTATATGTAGTTGTCCTGAACAGTCCTGGGCTTTGCTGAGAGGCCAGTAAACAGTCTGCTCTCCCAATTTCTGATTGGGGCGCTTCAGAATGTGATTGCCAGGAAGCAAGAGACCCAGCCCCTTCACCTGCTCCAGACAGCGACTCAGAGGCTCTGCACATGCAGGGAGCCTCCAGCCTGGGCCCACACCTCTCCCCAGCCCAAACAGCTTCATTTCCCATCAGGGCCTCCCTTATGGAACCAGAGCATGGTTTAGGGACAATTGGTGATAAGCACGGTCCTCGCTTGTAACCCCAGCTACTCAGGAGGCTGAAGCAGGAGGATAGTTTGCACCTAGGAGTTCAAGGCCAGTCTGGGTAACAGAGCGAGATCCCATCTCAGAGAGAGAGAGAGTTCTCAGAACAGAGCCCTTCTGAGGAGTGGTATGAGGGCCTTCCTGGTGGGTCCCAGCTGAGGAAAACTCCCATTGTGAAAGCACTCGTAGTGACCTCTGGGAGGGGTGCCTATGGGAAAGGTCTGCACCTTACTGTGCTCACTGAATTTGGTGATGAATGTGAATGGCGTTTATTACCACAAGGGAGAGGGGAGTGGCCAGGAGCCTATGTCCCCCACAGGCTGGCCCTCTCCTTCCTGTGGCTCCCCAGCATTTCCAGGACTCTGGTGTCCTGCCCTCTGGTCCTTTCCCATTGGTAAGTACTGAGTGGGTCAACACTGGATTGACGAGCAGTGCCCTTGTGTCCCTGTCCCAGACTACGGCTTCCCGGACCTCACAGAGAAGGCGGGGCCATTGGACATGGATGACACTGGCCAGGCCTCGGAGCTGCCCAGCCTCCCCTCCACCGTGCCCAAGCTGAACCTGGTGGAGCCGCCCTGGCAGGTGCCTCTGGAAGAGGAGGAAGAGGAGGAAGAGAGTGAGAAGGAGGAGGTAGAGCAGGAAGAGGAGGAGGAGGAAGAGGAGGAGGAGGAGGAGCTGCTGCCGGTAAGCGGGTCCCAGGAGGAAGCTACCACGCAGGCCCGAGACTTTGTTCCCAGCGGCAGCAGCCAGGCCCAGGGTGTCCCCGGTCAGAGGCACGAGGAATCTGGGGACCAGGCCGCGTCAGGCGTGGAGGTGGAGAACAGTGTGGAACCCAGCTCATCCCTGTCCTCAGTCATCTCAGGCACGGTGACCCCAGGGCCTCAGGACCTGTCCAGTCAGGAGGCCGAGGCCACCATGCTGTTGGCAGCTGGATCCCGGGTAGAGTTCAAGGTCCCACAAGAGGCCAGTGAGGAGGCCACTGTGGGAATCAGCGGAGAGCTGGCTTCATCCTTGTCCTCGGCTTCATTCCTGCAAACTGAGGCTCCCCACAGAGCTGAGGCCCTGGATGAGGGCCGCCTGTACCCCAGAACCCCTGCCCCTTCCCCATCTGCCCCCCGAGACTCTGCCCCGACGATGCTGTCCTCTGCCATCCTGGGGCAGGAAGGTCTCAGTCAGCAGCCCCCAAGACCAGCAGCCGAATCTCCATCCAGGTCACCCTGGGACTCCACTCAGGTAAGGCCCCTTCCTCCCTGGGGTCTGCAGACCGTGGGCCTCAGTACGTCACCTGGTGCAGGCTGTCCACTCCCGCCTTCTGGGCAGCCCTCCGCCTCTGCTCCTCCAGGCCCTGCCTCTCCCTGCCACCTGTCCTCAGCCTTCCTGAGTGTCCCCCACTTTGTTTCCTGCCACAGGTGATCTGCAAGGACTGGAGCAACCTGGCAGGGAAGAACTACATCATTCTGAACATGACTGAGAACATAGACTGTGTGAGTACTGGGCAAAGCTGGGGGAAGCGGGTGGACCAGGGCAGGCACTGGGGACATGGCAGGGTGCAGGGGACAGCTCTGTCCTTACTGCTCGGTGCCGACCTAACCCAGAACTGGCACCACCAACATCAAAAATGAAAAGCACTCTTCATATTTTAAAATTTATAAGAGCTCTTTTGTGTTTGCCTCCTTCCTCTTTCTAATTTAAAAGAATCATTTTGTTTCTGTGTATAGTATCTTATCAAGCTGGTGGTATTGGAATCCTTCATTTTGTGATTTTTGGGACAGGGTCTCACTGCGTTTCCCAGTCTGGTTCCCATCACCTGGCCTCAAGGAATCCTCCCTCCTCAGCTTCCGGAGTAACCGGGCCACAGGCACATGTCGTCGTGCCCAACAAAATCTTTATAAAAACTCATTTTCTACCTGTATGAGTTACTTTCCCCATTGGCTTGGTTTGGCCCGGCTTTTCATATGCAGGCTCTCCTGCGTGTCTGATAGTATTGGCTTCTAGCTCTCTTAAGAGCTGGTTGAAGCTGTTTCTCATGCTGGGGTGAAAGCCCAGGGCCTCATGCATGCCAGGCAAGTGCTGTACTGCTGAGCTTTGCTCCCAGCCCTTAAAACCTTGAGACAGAGTCTCACTAGATTGGCAAACTTGGTTTGGAACTTGGGATGCCACCCCCCAGCCTCCCAAGTTTCTGGGAGGGCTTGTTGTCAGTGTCCAGGGAGCCAGGCTGGGCCAGAGGCCAGGGCATCTCAGGATTCTAAGTATGCTTGCATAAATAGTGATACTCATTTACTGCCCCGCAGCCACCACATGCACACATGCGCATGCATACACACACTCACACACACACACTTAAGAGGTCAGGGCCCTGCCTCTTTAAAGAATAAAGTCCTTGGGGTTGGAGGTGTCCCTCTGTGGTTGATCGCTTGTGCAAAGCCTTGGGTTTGATCCCCAACACTTGGGAAAAAAGTAAAAAAATAATTAGACTTCTGTCTTATACCAAGGAGAAGGATGTGGGTCAGGCATGCAGCATGGGGAGAGGAGCTTGGGACCCAGCTATTTCTTCAGCAGACTCCTAACCAGTTCCTGTCTTTAGCAACATTTTGTCCAGTGCTGATTATTGTGGGGTTTCGGAGGTCCAGGTCAGCAGGGACCTGATTGTGTCTCAGGCTGGTGGAGTCAGCAAGTTTTAAGTCCGCTCCCTGCTCTCCCCTCTGAATTTTGTTGTTTGGCCTCCTCCTCTGCTTTGTGTCTGTCTTTGTGGTCTTGGAGGTTAAATTCTTTACTCTCATTTAGTGAGTTCAAGGAGAGGGAGAGAAGGTGTGTGTTTAATCCAAATGTGACCAGAGTGAGTTGGGTGTGGTGGAGCATGTGTAGCCCTAGCACTCAGGAGGCTGAGGCAAGGATCACCATGAGTTTGAAGCCAGCCTGGGCTACATAGTGAGACCCTGTCTAAAAACAATAACAACAGCAAAAATGAGGCCCCCAACATCATTATGAACTGAAGGATTTTAACATAACTGATGTGTTACTATTCATACTGATGCTCAAATATCTCATCTTTGGCCAATGACAGTCTCTTTGTATTGGCCTCTGCCTCCTTTTTTGGTTGGTTTTGCTTTGTTTTTTTGTTTCGTTTTTTGAGACAAAGACTCAGTATATAGTTCAGGCTGGCCTTGAACTTAGTATGTAGTCCAGGTTGGCCTCAAAGTCATGGTGATCTTCCTGCCTCAGCCTCCTGAGTGCTCAGATTACAGATGTGCAACACCATGCCAGGTTTCTGGATCCTTCAGCCCAAACTATTAGTGTCTGATGGCCTCTTTATTTTCTGGCACAATAAGTCACTCTGTGCTCATCTCCCTCTCCCAGCCTGGAATCAACATTTCTGCAAGGAGCCCATTTTCCTGTTACTAAGAAAGGTACTTAGGGCCCACAACATAGGCACTTTGGACCCTTAAATCTTTGGCATACATATTTGCACTTTTTTGTTGTTTTGTTGTTTTGGGGCAAGATCTCTCTATGTAGTTCAGAATGGCCTTGAACTCACTATGTATTCCAGGCTGGCCTCAAGTTTGTAACCCTCCTGCCTCAGCCTCCAAGTGCTAGGATTACAGGAGCGTGCCATCATGCCTGACTACTTACACATTTTTAGTGTGCAGATTTAAACAATAAAGCCTGAAGTTAATATCTCTCTTTTCTTGGAGATGTTAAAATGCTTCTACTGTGTTGTCTTTGTTTTACTCTTCTGTGTTATTTGCATTTAATATGTGACATCCATTCAATTCTCATCATCTTTGGGGTTTCTTTTAGTATAGCCAAAACCAAAATTTACTATATAGACATTTACATATTTAAGTTCATCAGTGTATGTATATTCATGTTGTTATGAAACAGATTCCTGAAACTTTCTCGCCTTCGAATTTGAAACTGGCCTTTTAACTTCCTGTTCCCTCCTCCTCCTCCCCCAGCCCCTGGCAACCACCATTCTACCTTCCTTTAAATACCTCAGAGGGGTCTGACCCTATAGGATTTATTTTTGAAGTCCAGCCCTTTTCCACTCAGCATCCCCCAAGTTGGTACATGTGGTAGAATGTGTTGGAATTTCCTTCTTTTTCAAGGCTGAAACTGTTCTTTGTATGGACAGAACATGTTTGTTTACCCATTCCTCTGGTGTGGATGCATGAATTGCTCCCATTTTCAGCTGTTGTGAGGAATGCTGCCATGAACATAGTATGCAGACACCTCTCAGTATCCTGTTTTTGGTTCTCTGGGTGGGATTTTTCCACCATATAGTCATTCTGTTTCTGTTTCTTTTTTTTTTTTGTCTTCCATATTTGAGATTTTATTGGTTGTATTGAGGATCAATGCAGACATTTCACTTTGTACACAATTCTTAACACACATATGGAAAATCTAAAAAACCTTGTATTGTTTCTTTTTCAGTTATTCCAGTGACTTTCCAGCTTCAAATTTGGAGGCAAATTTTCCATAAGAGGATTAAGTACCTGTGTCTTCAAATACTGATAAAGTGTTACTTAAGTTCCACTGATTCACAATTTCATATCATATATGCTACATACTCAAATTTTTGATCTTTCACAGCACATTAACAAACTTAGGCATATTAGACTACCATGATCAAAAAAGATGTTACAGAGTTCACACAGTTCTGACAGGGCAACAATCAGGAAGCGGTTTTCTTCAGAAAACAATTCTACTAAAAACAACATGGGAATAGAAATCATTTAAAATATCCAAGGCATTAAATATATGACTCTGACTCCAAATTGCCATTTAGTATGCTTTATGTTGCATGATATAAAACTAATCCCCACCTATGGAATGTTAAACTGACACCTGAGACAGTCAAAGCCTGCCATAGTTCAATATCCCACTATTTTCTGGTTGTACCAAAAATAAACAACCAGTAAATGATTTCACCTCTAAAAAAATCATTTACACTTTTAAAAATGTCATGAGGTGGGATTCCCTCCTTTTAAAAAATGTTTCTAGAGCTACTGAAAAATTTGCATTTACAAAATAGTTGATAAAAGTATGCCTCTGGATTGTACAAGAAGGGAGACAGGGAGCACTGATAAGACATGCCGTATGATTAATCAGACTTGGCTTCTTTCTCTTTTGCTTCATCAGAGGCTGCATTCTCCTCGTGTTTTAGTCTTACCGTTTTCCGAGTTTCTTCTGTAGTTTCTGTTTAGGCACTTGTCCTGTTTTCCTTTTGCTCTCCTTTTCCCTTTTGCTTATACTTTTTTGTCCAAAGATTGATCCTTTCCCGCTTTTTTGGCTTCCTTTCCGCTTTTGCAGGAGCAGGTTTAGCCAACAACCTCGCCAAGCTGACCTTCCTCTTGGGCATCTTGGCATTGGCGGGGTGGGGGTAGGGGGTGGTTTGTGCAGAAGCTGCAGGCTGCAAAGCACCAGAGCCTGGAAGAGCTATGCTGCTCGGCTACTGCCGCTCCTCCCACTGCCAGGGCTGCTGGGACCCATGGCAGGGACAGTGGGAGAACCAGATCCATTTCTGTTTCTTTGAGGACCCTCCATGCTGTTTTCCACACTGGCTGCCCCATCTTCCATTCACATGGGCACAGCACTAGGGTCACAGTCTCTCTGCATCTTCACCATCCTAACAAGTGTGTGGCTGCATCTCCTTGGGTTTTGATTTGTGTTTTCCTGATAATGAGTGGTGTTGATCACCAGTCACTATTATCAGCAGCCAATGTCTGTTCCACTCTATCAATATATTTATTTGTTTCTTTTTGACAAGACCTTCGCATATCTCTGCTTCTTCTTCTGGTTGAGCTTCCTGCTTTCTGCAGTAGTACTAGTCAGCTTCCTGTCAGTGTGACAAAATACCTGAGATAATAGCTTGCCAAGAGGAAGTTTGGTCTGGCTTATGGGTTTGTGGCTTCAGCATCTGGTCACACCTGGTCAGCCATCTGCATTGGAACTGTGGCAAAGCAGCTCACCATGGTGTGGAGCAAGAACAGAGGAAGCCACCCTGACATGGGAGCAGAGAGAGAAGGAGGAGAGCCTGGAGCCCGATCTCCCCGAATGACATACCCCAAGGATGTAGCTTCTTTCTACCAGCCCCTCTCAGGTTCCCTTACCTCCCACTAGCGCCCCAGGCTGGCCACACAGTCTTTAGCATGTGGCCTTTGGGGGACATTGAAGATCTAAATTATCATATTCTGCCCCAACCCTCAAAGACTCATGTCCATCTCACAATGTCAAATGCATTCAGTCCAGTTCCAGCATTGCTCAAGAGTCCAAAGCCAGAGTCTTCTCAGAGGTGAAAAGCACATTCTGCTGGAAGCCCCTGTAAAAGTCAGAAAGTTCCATACTTCTAGCATGTGACGATAGAGTGGGAACATCCCCATTCTAGAAGAGAGGACAAGCAAAACAGCAAGGCAGAGCCAGACCAAAGGAAGACCAAAGCCCAGCAGGGCAAACACTAAATCCTGCAGCTGTGTTCAACATTTGGTGCACATGGCCCTCATGTGTTCCCCTAGGTTTTAGGCAGCTCCACCCCTACATCCTCAATGGCTGCAGCCCCCATGGCACACTCTCGGGCTGGCTTTGCACACTCTTGGATTACGGCATCTTTATCTTCCTGGGGTCTCCACTGCAGCTCCAGCTTCACTCTCACAGCCTTACGTATTGGTCTCTCAGGGGTCATTTCCTGGGACTCTGACACTCCCACACTGCCAGGCCTCCCAGGCCTTCCCCTGAAAGCTCGTTGGATGCCTGTGTGACCCCACAACTCTTGCATTCAGCAGGCTTGTAAAACCTGCACCATGCACATGACACAAGATCTGCTGCCAGCAGAGGCAGTCACTGGGCCCCCTTGTACCATGGCAGCTGTGGTCTCAAAGAGACCGGACAGCTGAACACAGGGAAATGAAATCCTGGGCCAACAATTCTCAAGCTGCTCTATGTGTTGATAGATGAGGTCTTGTTGATTCCTGAGATGCCCTCAAGGCATCTTTCCTTTGTCTTGGTGCAAAGTGTTTGGTTCTTTTTTTAATGGCACTAGTCTCCACACACTCTGGCCCAACTTTAAGTGCCCTCCTTTTCTGACCAAACTGAAGTTTTTTGAAATCTTTCTGCTCTGCTAAATTTCCATTCACATAAATGTGGCTAAAAGCAGCCAGCAATACCCATGCCAATGCCTGAATACCACCTAGAATTTTGCTCCACCAGATTAGTTAGTCTATAATGTTTAAACTTAGCCTCCACCAAGTCTGAAGGCATCGTCCAAATGTAGACAAGCTCTTTGCCATGTAACATGAAGGCCTCTACTCCAGTTACTGGCAAAGTCCCCATTCCCACCTGAAACCTCATCAGCATAGACTTTACTGTCTGCATTCATATCTGCATTCTGGTCTTCTGAGCACCTTCCAGAATCACCCACTGAGCTCCACTCACAGCACTCCAGGCTTAGTCTAGCCCACTCCTCAACCTTTCCCAAACACTTCCCATAATCCAGTTCCAAAGGCTGTTGAACCACATTGTTGAGTATAGTCACGGCAAGAATCCTACTTCTCAGTACCTATTTTCTATGTTGGTCAACTTCCCATTACTGTGACAAAGTGCCTGAGACAAGTGACTTATAAAGGAGAAAAAATGTGTTTTGGATCCTCATTTCAGAGGTCAGTGCTTAGAGGGCCATAGCCAGGGCACTCATCATGTTGGGCATGGTGGTAGAGGAGGCTGCTCACCTCACAGCAGCCAGGAAGTGAAGAGAGAACTGAGCTGGGACCTTTACATCCCCCGGGGACATCCAGTGACATGAATTCCTCCCAGTAGGTTCCATATATATATATATTTTTTGTACCGGGGATTGAACTCAGGACCTTGCGCTTTAAAGGCAGGTGGCAGAAGCACTGAGCTAAATCCCTGGCCCAAGATTCCATATCTTAAAGGCTCTGCCAACTCCCCATACACCCTGGGTGGGACCAAGCCTTTAGTAGGACCTGGCCTCCGAGAGACTCTTAAGATCCAAACTCTAACACTGTCCTTTAGTAGCTCTTCCTGCAAGGATATCTCTGCCTTTATTTATTTATTTATTATTTTTTTGCAGTATCGGGGATCAAACTCAGGACCTTGTGCTTGTGAGGCAGGTGTGGTGCCACTGAGCTAAATCCCTGGCTCTGCCTTTATTTATGTAAAAAATGTCTTAAATTTTCTTGGATTCTTTTCTGTAAATGTATTTTGATATAATTTCAAATTTATAGAAAGAATAGTACAAATTCCACATTCACTTTAGCTTGATTTACCAGCCTTTTTTCAAACCATTTGGGAAAAGCTGAAGGCATCATTCCCTTTTGGCCCACCCTAAATACATTAGCTCAGAAAAAGCACATGCCTTTAGGTGCAGGGGATTTAGCTCAGTGGTGCTGTCACCTGCCTCGAAAGCATAAGGTCCCAAGTTCAATCCCTGTGTACCAAAAAACAAACAATATCCTTTAGGTAACCACAATACAATGATCAAAATCAGGGATTAACATTAGTGCAAATTTTTGATTTGATCTACCCGCTTCATTATTTGAGATTTTGCCAGTGGTTCCAATAAATATTTTGCAGCTGCTCTCCTGTTTGTGGTGCAGGATATCACTGAGGACCATGCCTGCATTTAGCTCTCATGTCTCTAATCTCCTTTAGTTTGCTAAGTTCCCAGCCTTTCTTTGTGTTTGATGATCTTGATATATTTGAAAAGAACAGAAATAATGTGTGGAAAAAAGGGGGGTTATGCAGAGGCTGTATCTTCAGAAAAAGACAGAACTTGGGATGTAGCTCAGTGGCACAGCACCTGCCTAGCAAGCAAAAGGCCCTGAGTTCGAGTCCTAGTACTAAAAAAACAAAAACCCCCCAAGGGAAAAAAAAAACAAACAGAAGAAGACAGAACTGTCAACAGTGTCTTGAGGAAAGCTTTAGCAACTACAAGTATGGCACAGGGATTTGATCCTCAAACTCTGCAAATGCAATGCAGACTTGCCAACTTCCATTTACTTGAGATCGCAGGAAACTGGAAGAGAGCTGCGGAGAATCCAGAAGAGGAAGCTGAAAGATAGAGTGGAGCATTCAGAGCTATCACCTGGGAACTCCAGAGGCAAAAGAGAACCCTAGCTGAGATGCAGGGACCTGAGCCTTTGCCCAGCACCACAGAGAGAGGCACAGGAGGAGGAGAAGAATGAGGGCGTTCATGGTCCTTAAACCCTGGTCATCCAGACATGGCACAGAAGCAGAGCTGACCACCTCGTCCTTTCCTGGCCCAGGCCTGGAACAGGCCATCTGTGCAAGGAGCTCTGGTTGCTTTTCATGAGGAAAGGTGTTTAGAAACCAAGATCCATTGCAGGAGTGCTCATGGCCTGGATGTCCATGCTTTGGACTTTTAGTGAAGTATGAGTTGAGACCTGTTCTTCCTTTTCCAACTGTCCTAGCACTTGTGAATAGGTATTTTTCTTCCTTACCTTACCTTACCTTTCCACTAGGGGTTGAACCCAGGGGCTTCACACTGTGATATACTCCCAGCCCTTTTTTAGTGTTCATTTTTGTTTTGAGACAGTGTCTTACTAATTCACTAAGTTGCCAAGTCTAGGCCTGAACTTGTGGTCTTCCTGCTTCAGCCTCTCAAAGTTCTGGGATTACAGGTGTGCACCACCACACCTGGCTAAAATACAGCCCCAGGTACTTTTCTTTTAATCTTCCCAGTAGGACCAGGGTGTTAAGACAATTGTCCCCATTTTCAGATGGGGAAACAAGTTCAGAGAGGTATGGTACTGTGCTGACAGTCACAGAGCTGATAGATGGCAGAACCAGGACTGCAATCGACTTACTAGATTCCAGAGCCAGGGCTTTTCCCCTTTGCCACAGACATTCAGTTTTCCTGTCTCACAAGTGGTGTGACAGCTATTGTCATCGGACCCCGTGGGTGTGAGCTGGGCAGAATCTCTACCCAGGGAGATGCGGAACCTGTGCAAGGGTAGAGGAGAGCCCTGCAGCAGGATGGGGGCACTGGAACCCAGTGCTTGCACCCTGGCCTGGGTGTGTGTGGCCGGCCCCATCCCCAGGGAAAGCAGGAACCTGGCGGGAGCTGCAGGCTCTCTGGCTTCAGAGTGACTGCCCCTTGGGCTCCACGTTAAAACCGCATTGCGCTGGAGGCCAGTGAATGCCAAGGCCTGAGCTCACACCTGCACTCACCATGGTAACCAGAATCACGGATCCAGCACCTCAGTCACCCTGCCAGCCTTTAGGTTGGCATGACAATCAGGAACCGCTCTTTGGCCTGGGCTGCAGCTGTGAAGAGGTTGGGAGTGGCAGGAGACGCTGTGCCATGGCCTGGTGAGATGCCCATGGCCTCCTGGCAGCCCTGGCTCTCGGCCCTGGTGCAGCACCCATGGGTGAGCCAAGCAGCTGGGAGAAGTGTGGCTGGGGCCCAGGAGCCTGCATGTGTGGACAGGCAGGGAGGGCTGTGGAGGGGAGTCAGGGGCAGTAGCTGCAGGACCAAGGAGCGTTGCTTCCCAGAAGGGGCACAGGAGGGACAAATGGGGGCTGTCCTGTGGACAAGAGGCTGAGTCCTAGTTCCTGCCACGCCCTGAGTTCCTGTCCTGGGCCAGGCTCCCATTTGTGTTTTAATTGTGTAATTACGGGTGCACCTGGGAAGAACAGTTAAGTGGTCCAGGTGAGTGTGAGACTGGAAAGAAGTCTCCTCTTGCTTCTCATGCTCCAGTCTGGAGCCCTCTCTGGGGTTGCTCTTTGGGTCACCACGGTAACAGCGCTGGCCACACCAGGGTGTGTCTGTGGTGCCAGGGAACTACCTGTACCCACCAACTCCCCCGTGCCCCGGTGTTGTCTGTGCACGTGTGTGGTCCCCTTTCCTGTGCCACACAGTTCATGCCAGGCACAAAGTGACGGCCACAAACCCGCATCCTCATCTTGTCACCACTGTGCATGAGTATTTGTCCCCTTGCTCAGCAGTATCTCTTGGCTGGCCCCATGCCTTCCTCATGTCAGACTCTGAGCAAGGAGTGGTCAGCAGGGTGCATTTTGGGGTTCCCACCAGTGGCGAGATCGCAGCCCCCAGCTGGTCCCCAGAGCTCCTCCGAATAGCCCAAAGGTCCTTTGGCCCCGGGCAAGGGTAGAGTGGGCCAGGTGGGAGGAGAGGGGTCCAGAGCCACTGTCCCTGCCTTGCAGGAGGTGTTCCGGCAGCACAGGGGGCTGCGGCTCCTGGCCTTGGTGGAGGAGGTGCTACCCCGCCACCGCCGCGGCCACCATGGAGACTGGCACATCTCCCTGAGCAAGCCCAGCGAGAAGGAACAGCACCTCCTGATGACACTGGTGGGCGACCAGGGTGAGCAGGGACGCAGAGGGCCCCCAGGCACTGACTGGAGGAGGTCCCGGTGGGGGGGTGGCCCTGGAGCAGGAGCGGACAGTGGGCACATGGGTGAGAAGGCTCAGAGGTGCCCACCAGGGTCACAGCAGATGGTGGAGATGGGGTGGGGGCCCATGTACCCTGAGGACCCCATGTCATCAGAGCTGGGAGGCGGGTGGGTGAGGCCTGGAGATCCATGGAGGCCCCAGGCAGGGCCACGGCTGTGCTGATGCCAGTGTCTCTGCCCCCAGGGGTGGTGCCCACCCAAGATGTCCTTTCCATGCTGGGTGACATCCGCAGGAGTCTGGAGGAGGTGAGAATGCGGAACCAGGCGAGCCTGGGAGCACACAGCCCTCTGGGAACTCATGTTCTGGGTAGCCGTCTCGGCCTTGTAGGGGAGATGGGGCAGGGGACACTGTAACCATGCAGTGCTTGCATAGGCTGGGATGGAGAGGAGCTGGCCGTGGTGGGGGAGGCTGTCAGGACAGGAGGGACGTGGGAGAAACACCACGAAGGTTATAGGAACCAGAGTGCCCACAAGGTGCCCACTGAGATGTCAGCCAAGTCCCCCGAAAGGCAGTGGCCAAGTCCTCAGTGGGGCCTGAGCAGGGTGGGCAGCAGGGGCACAGGCTGCAAAACGAGGAGACCTGGGTGGGGAAGCTGGGAGCACACAGGCCAGGGTAGGACAGGCTGCACCACTCTGCTGAACTTAGGACTTTGCACTGCTCATGCGCTCTGAGGGACTGCCACAGTGTCCACCAAGATGCCTGTCATACCAGCGGGCCACACTGACCTGCTGTCACTCTTCCTCAACCTTTCGGCTATGCAGTGCTTGACCCCAGGCCACCACCTTGGCTGTCACAGGGATGGGAGCAGGGTGGCTGTGCCCACAGGGCCTCACTTCATCTGTCCTCTAGGGTCTCACGGGGTCATGAGGCTTAGAAGGCACCCTCTGAGTGCTGCTGTGTGGAGCTGGCGCACACAGGGGTGACTGGCTCACAGGCACTGGCGGGGGTGTGCACAGGCCTGCCTGCTTCTTGCCCTGCCCTCCAGGACACTCAGCCCAGACTGTCTGGACAGAGGTCATGCTGGGTTTCTGGAAGTGCAGAGTGGATGATTTAGCAAAGGTATTGGTGGTGACTTTAGCAAGAAAAACAGACCCTTGTTAACTTTAGACCAGAGAAAAGTGCTGGTCAAGGAAGCCATGGCCTTAGAGGCACCCAGTAGCCCAGGACTCTGCATCAGAACCTCCTGCTGCTGTCCAGCCCCGGGTTGCTGCAGCCCTCGGGAGACACCAGGCCTAACACAGGGGTGGGGCAGTGGTGGAGCGCCACAGGGCATCAGTGAGGATTCCAGAGGCACAGGAGGATCCTGGGAGGCCAGCATGGTGCATCCTAGCTCCATCCAGGCAGTGTAAGCCAAGGGGTACATGGTGGCCACAGCAATGCTGGAACCCTCAGCCCATCCCAGGGTGGGAGCCACACCTCAGACCTGACTCGGGAGGCATAGGGCTCACAGCTGTCCCCAGCTCCCTCTTAACTGGAAGGGAGTGGGTGAGGGTCTGCATCTAGGTGGACAGTGACTAGCTGAAGGAGACCAGTCTCCGAGACCAGAGCCACAGCCACGCACTCTGCAGAGGCCATGGTGGGGATGTCAGGGCCTGGGAAGGTGGCCATGGGATGAAGCTTGGAGGCGTCCCTGGGTGGACAAGATGGAGACAGGGTAGAGAGCAACCCTCGGGGAGCACAGGTTCCAGCCCCAAGAGCACCGGGAGCCACCCTGAGCACCTGAGGAGCCCACCACTGAGGGCCAGCCTCTCCCACCCTAGATCGGAATCCAGAACTACTCTACGACCAGCAGCTGCCAGGCGAAGGCCACCCAGGTGCGCAGCGACTATGGGACGCTCTTTGTGGTGCTGGTGATCATCGGTGTCATCTGCTTCATCATCATTGTGCTGGGGCTGCTCTACAACTGCTGGCAGCGCCGGCTGCCCAAGCTCAAGCACGTGGTGAGCCTGGGCAGGGCTAGGGCTGGACAGGAGCCCCGAGAGGGAGCAAAGGTCCTGGGCGCATCGGCAGGCCCTGCTGCTGGCCCCAAGGGTGCCTGAGGTGCAAAGTGAGGGGGTGCTGGCCACATCCATGGGGAGCTAGAGGAGGCCGTGCAGGAAGAGGGGGCAGCGCGGCTGTCAGGGCCCCTGCTGTCTGGATCAGGGGCCAGTGGGAGGGACCAGAAGATGTTTGGGAGGCTGCAGGGACTTCTTGGTGCAAAGGATCATTAAGCAGTCACTCTGCAGACCTTGCATCTGATGCCCTGGGGACCCTGGATCAGGCTTTCCTGGGCCTGCAGCTGCTCTGGTTGGGGCACAGGGTCCAGCCCCCCAAGTGCAGCCCCGCGCCCTGTCCCCACAGTCGCATGGCGAGGAGCTGCGCTTTGTGGAGAACGGCTGCCACGACAACCCCACGCTGGACGTGGCCAGCGACAGCCAGTCGGAGATGCAGGAAAAGCAGCCAAGCCTGAACGGCGGGGCGCTCAATGGACCAGGCAGCTGGAGCGCGCTCATGGGGGGCAAGCGCGACCCCGAGGACTCGGATGTGTTTGAGGAGGACACGCACCTGTGACGCTTGGGACGCGGGTGACCTGCCCGCCACCCCACCCCGCCACGCGCCCGCTCCGGACCCATTAAACCCGCCCGGACCCGGGCACCGCGCCTCTGACTCGTTCTTGCTGGGTGTGGGGCAGGGGGGCCTGGTCCTAGGATAGGAGCCGATCCATCCTGGAGCGGGCGGGGTCGATCCTTCGAGCAGGCGAGCTCGGGTCCTCAGGCTGGGCTGGATCGTTCCTGGGGTGGGCTCGGTCCTCCGGGCGCCAGGCGCCGCTGCAGAGCCAAGCTGAGCGGGGCGGTGCTGGGGTCGGGCGGGCGGTGTCTCAGCGCGTGTTTACATCCGGCCGGGTCCGCCTCGCAGCTCGAGGTCGCTCGGCTCTGGTCCGAGCGGCCGCGCCATGGACACCAGCGACCTGTTCACCAGCTGCAAGAAGGGGGACGTGGGCCGCGTGCGGTGAGGACCCGGAGGGGCCGGGGCCGCTGGGTGGGGGCGGCAATACGGAGGCTCTGCCGCTGCCGCCGCAAACCTGGCCAGGGTCGCCGCCCCACGGCCCTGGAGCGCTGGGAGCCCCGCGCACTCCACCTCTCCCTGCCTGCCTATTCCCGGCCAGACCCCACTTCAGCCTCCCCAGGGGCCTCCCGGGCTCCGAAGCCGCCCTGGGCTCTTCCAACTCCAGGGCCGCTCAGCTCTCCGGCCGCAGCCGCAGAAGGCTCCCTGGGCTGCCCGCCCCCCGTGACACCCCACCCCTGCGACAGCTCACCTAGCCTGACCCAGTCTCCTGCACCCCACCAGCACCGCCTCTTGGCTTCTGCTCTCTTGATCTGTCTCCTTCTCCCTAGCAGCATCTTAGTGGTTCCCTGCCATTTGCAGCCACTGCCCAGGCTCTGGCTGGAGGAGGAGCCTCATCCCTTGCTGTCCCCAGTGCTGAAAGGCCCAAATCCCAGCCCCCTGGCCCGGGGGTGGGGTAGTGCCAGTGTCCCGAACAGTGCCTTTGCTTCCTTGGTGAGGTGCATCCTCCCTTGCCCGGCTCCTGGGGACCTTCTGACCCCGGCTCTGACCTTGCCACCCAGGTACCTGCTGGAGCAGCGTGACGTGGAGGTGAATGTGCGGGACAAGTGGGACAGCACCCCACTGTGAGTGTGGGGTTGGGGTCTGGGTCTGGGGGTGGGGGGGGTCTGCCCCACCGACAGCTGCCTCCTGTCTTTCCTTCCTTTGCACTCAGGTATTATGCCTGCTTGTGCGGGCATGAGGAGCTGGTGCTCTACCTCCTGGCCAACGGTGAGAGGGTCCCCGGTGTGTGCGGGTGCGTGCGCCTGTGTGCATGCACGTGTGGGTGCACACAGTGCCCTCGTTCCTCTGCCTCGGAGGGATGCTGGGGGTAGGCTAACCTGAGGTATCTGGGAAGAGGTTTCTGGGCTTTGGGCCCTGGTGTGGGGAGCTGAGACAAGAGGCGGGAGATTGGGAACCACTGGGCCCTCCCTGGCCGCAGGCCTGGCCCGCTGACCACTGACCCCACACCCTAGGAGCCCGCTGTGAGGCCAACACCTTCGATGGTGAGCGCTGCCTCTATGGGGCCCTGAGTGATGCCATCCGCCGGGCGCTGCGTGATTACAGGCAGGTCACGGCCTCCTGTAGGAGGCATGACTACTACGACGACTTCTTGCAGCGGTGAGAGGCGAGGAGGGCTGGGGGGGGGTCCGCCATGGGTGTGCACAGGCAGCAGTGCCTGAGGGCTCAGTGAACGCAGGCACAGCTCCCCCTCCGCTGTCCCCAGGCTCCTGGAGCAGGGCATCCACAGCGACGTGGTCTTCGTGGTGCATGGAAAGCGGTTCCGGGCACACCGGTGCATCCTGGGCGCCCGCAGCACCTACTTTGCCAACATGCTTGACACCAAGTGGAAGGGCAAGAGCATGGTGGTCCTCAGGCACCCCCTGGTGTGTCCCTCAGGGTGACAGACACCTACTGTCTGGGACAGCGGGGGTCGTGCCGGCGGCTGCCTCTGACTTCCTGGCTGTCTCTGCCTGCAGATCAACCCCGTGGCCTTCGGGGCCCTGCTGCAGTACCTGTACACAGGTGATGCCCGTGCCAGGGCGGGGAGGGGGGGCCCTGGGGGGCCTGTCTCCTGAACTGCTGTCTCTGAAGTGTGGGGAGGTGGCAGCTGCCTCTGGGATCACCTTGCAGGGTGGTGGGAGAGCCAATCCCACCTGAAACTCAGCCTCCTTCTGTCCCCGGGGCCTTCCGGATGGGGAGACCAAGGTGGCTGGGGTAGGTGGGTGATGACATCTAGGAAGCCCCTTCTCACTGGCCTGATGCCATGCACTACCCCCAGGCCACCTGGACATTGGCGTGGAGCATGTCAGCGACTGTGAGCGCCTGGCTAAGCAGTGCCAGCTGTGGGACCTGCTCAGTGACCTGGAAGCCAAATGCGAGAAGGTTTCTGAGTTTGGTGTGTGCAGGGCCCCAGGGTGAGGGCCATGGCTGGGCCGGGTGGGGCCAACTTCCTCCCTGAGGATGTTGTTGACCCGCAGTGGCGTCCAAGCCGGGCACGTGTGTGAAGGTGCTGACCATCGAGCCCCCGGCCACCGACCCACAGCTGCGGGAAGACATGGCGCTGCTAGCTGACTGTGCCCTGCCCCCTGAGCTTCGTGTGAGTGCAGGGTGGGGCTCCAGTCCTTGGGTGACCCTGGCTGTGCCCCTCTCTCTGGTGAGCAGACTTGACTGGGTCACCTCTCCTTCCCAGGGTGACCTGGGGGAGCTGCCCTTCCCTTGCCCCGATGCCTTCAACAGCTGCCCGGACATCTGCTTCCGTGTGGCTGGTTGCAGCTTCTTCTGCCACAAGGTGCCCGTCCCCTCCCTACTGCCCTGGGCCCTGGGCTGGCTCCTCAGGGCCAGACCCTGGCCCTGGCACTTCCTCAATCCGGCCTCCCCCAGGCCTTCTTCTGTGGCCGCAGTGACTACTTCCGGGCCCTACTGGACGACCACTTCCGAGAGAGTGAGCAGCCCGAGGCCTCAGGGGGGCCCCCGGCTGTCACCCTGCATGGCATCTCGCCCGAGGTCTTCACCCACGTGCTCTACTATGTGTACAGTGACCACACCGAGGTGCGGGCTGGGAGCAATGTCGGACGCATGGTCATGCTTCGGGAGGAAGGGGAAGGCAGGGCAAGGGGTTTCCTTTCTAAAAGCCGCGAGATTGCACCACCGGTTCCTGTGTGTCAAGGTGGGGAGGGGCAACCTCCTGGCATCTGGCCTCAGGATGTCCCTGGCCTCTTGTAGAAGGGGGGCAGTGGTGTCCCTCACCTGTCTGTGTCAGAGCCATGCCCCACCCTTGGCAGGGTCCCCTCCAGTAGTTCTCTTAACAGCCTTTGCCAGAGGCAGATGAGTCTCTGGCCTCCCAGCCAAGGAAACTCAGGCATAGAGCCCCAAAGAGCTGCCCAGGGTCCCACAGCCAGCAGGTCTGAGCCTAGGCCCACACCTACGGGCCTGGGGCTCTGCTACCCCTCTGGCACAAGGATCCCGCTGGGGGCTGGTTGAAGGGAGCCCTGGCTGACCTTGGGGTGCACCCCCACCCTTCTGCCCCAGCTGTCCCCTGAGGCGGCCTATGACGTGCTGAGCGTGGCCGACATGTACCTGCTGCCCGGCCTGAAGCGGCTGTGTGGCCGCAGCCTGGCACAGCTGCTGGATGAAGACAGCGTGGTGGGCGTGTGGCGCGTAGCCAAGCTGTTCCGCCTGGCGCGGCTGGAGGACCAGTGCACCGAGTACATGGCCAAGATCATTGAGAAGGTAGGCTGTGCCCAGCCCAGGGCCGGGGACTGAGGCGCTGCTGCGCACTGAGCCCTCCTGTCCCCAGCTTGTGGAGCGTGAGGACTTTGCCGAGGCGGTGAGGGAGGAGGCGGCAGCTGTGGCAGCCCGGCAGGAGACAGACTCCATTCCGCTGGTGGACGACATCCGCTTCCACGTGGCTAGCACGGTACAGACCTACAGTGCCATTGAGGAAGCGCAGCAGCGGCTGCGGGTCCTGGAGGACCTGCTGGTGTCCATTGGCCTGGACTGCTAAGCCCCGGGGTGTGCATTCATGTGCTTGTGTGCACGCGCACATGTGTGCAGCTGTTCCTGCCTCTCACACATGCATCCCCGGGTGGAGAGGACTCCTTGCCCAGTGTGTCCCTGGGGACCCCTGGGGTCTCCTTGGGACAAGCCTCCTCCCGAAATGCCCAAGCCGGCCAAGCCCTGGCCAAGCACGACTCAGGGAACTGGGCGGGGAGCGCCCCATTCCCGCCTCCCGCCTGTGGGCCCTGGCCAGCTCAGCACTGGCTAGCAGGTACGGCCAGCAGGAGGGGCTGCGCCTTCACGTGGCAATAAAGCTTGTGTTCACTGTGCCCTGAGTCTGTGTTGGGTGCAGCTTGGGGGACAGAGGACACGAGAACCTTGGGTGGGTGGCCCTGGCTTTCCCTCGGCCACCCCCTCAGGTAGTAAGGGGTGGTTGGGTGGCTAGCAGAGGTTGGCAGACCTGGGCATTTGGCCTCTGACTCAGCCTGGCCCAATGCCCTGTTCTCCCTACCTCACTGCCCCTAATGGGCCTGAGGCCTCCTTGGGATCTTCTCTCCTTTTATTTTTCTCACTGCTGGGGTCTGAACCCAAGGCCTCTGGACTGAGGCACATCCCCAGCCCTTTTTATTTTGCTGGCCAACTGTGGTGGCATACACCTGTAATCCCAGCACTCAGGAGGCTGAGGCAGGAGGACTCTGCAAGTTTGAGGCCAACCTGGAATACATAGTGAGACCCTGTCTCAAAAAACCAAAAATTTAAAAGTAAGATTTTCAATTTTGCTGTGTTTCACATGCTGGGCATGAACTTGCAATCCTGCCTCATCTTCCCAGAGTGCTGGATTGATGGCAGGCCCATGTCTCCATGCTCAGTGTCCACTCTGTCTTTGGGCAGTGGCTCACCCCACACTCTCCCACAGCTCCCAGTCTCCGGTGTCTCCCAGCCTGTGCGGACAGTTTGCCCCGTGTGTTGGTGGCATGGGGAAAGGTGCAGGCTCTGCGGTGACCGGCTGGGAGGAGGGTGATGCGTGTGTAGCTAGATGGGAGGGGCCGGCGACCTGTAGCGGCCTGAGATGGGATGAGACAGGAGGGTCTGATGGCCACACCCCAGGCAGCAGCCGGCAGAGTTCTTACGGTGGCTCTGCCGCTCGCTGGTGGGGTGGGGCTGTGAGGACCTGCTTCTGGCCTAGTTCTCACTGAGTTCCTACCCAGGAGCCTCAGCCAGCACCCTGTGACACAGACCCCGGCATGTTTGTCAGACCCGACTGACTTGCGTTTTTGGAACCTCATTCTGGTGGCCCTGGCAGATATAAACCAGGCTAGCGATCTACAGGCCCCAGGTCCCAGCTCAGGCCATGCTCACCTTGGATGTGCCAGGTCAGGAAGGGAGATTTAAATATCAGGAAAAAGCGTTAACTGATCGTGGGTTTCTTTCCATGGGGACAGGGGACCGATGAACTGGCGTGTCCAGCTGCCAGACCCATCTGTGTCTTCGCAGGCTGAGGACAGCATTAGGGAAGGGAGACGTGCCAAGTGGCCCAGTGGGCCTGTGTTCAGGGATGGTCAGCCCTGAGTCACCACCTCAGGTGGGCAGGGACAGCGTTCTCCAGCCACTGTGACACATCACTCATCATTGGTTTGGCTTCTCTGGTGTGGCTCTGGACTTACCACACACGCCCCTACCCGGCCCTTGTTTAGCATCATTCATTCCTGCTTCTGAGGGAAAAAAAGTATTGTTGAATAAATAAAAAATCTTTTCATTATTTATTTTATTGGAAAAGAATATAGGTATTCTGATCCACCTCAAGATACCTGCAAATTTTTCATAGGTAGAAAAACAACTGAGTTGAATAAAGACAAACGAGGAAGGTTTAAAAATGGTGTTGGGTGAAGGTAAGGTGGACTGCCTCCCTCCCAGCAGTGGCAGGTGCAGCATGAAGCCATGGGACTTCATGGTGTAGACCCTGCTCCATTTAAAAGGTCCATAAAGCCAGGTGTGGTGGCACACGCCTGTGATCCCAGTACTCAGGAGGCTGCAGCAGGAGGATTGTCACATGTTCGAGGCCAGCCTGGGCTACATAGCAAGACCCTGTCCCAAAACAAAAATCAAAACAGAAAACCACAAACTAAGTAAATAAAAAATAGGAATTTACTTTTTTACCCATCTTGAATTAGACCCCTCACTCAGGGAAAAGAAAAGGTGACACAGTCTTTGCATATGATTTCCTCTGCCTGGAAAACTCCTGTATAACTCCAGGTCCCTCTCAGGAAACAGGCTGAGGAACGAAAGCAGGGCTGAGGCACCAGAGGTAGCAGCTGGGAGTGAGAGGCCAGGCACTCTGGCATTTCCCTGAGCAGAAAGTTCTCACTACGAGAAAATGGGCTGTGCCGGACACCTTTCTACAGGACCCCGAGGGGACCCTCTCCTGGCTTCCGCACTCCAGGGCCAGGCCTGCCCTGTGCCCTGATGCTGCTGAACCCCTGGTCCAAGGTGAGGGTGGTTTCGATGCAGATCTTGGTTGTTGTCTTGAGATGCGCCCAGGCCCAAGTGGTCCTCCTGTCCCAGCCCCCCAAGTAGCTGGGGCTACAAGGAGGTGCTCCACCCTCAGTGAGAAGAGATTCTTTCCTCCCTCTCTCTCTCTCTCTCTCCCCCCTCCCCTCCCCCTTCCTCCCCCCCACACCCCGGTGCTAGAGCCCAAGGTCTCCCACATGCTGACCACAACTACACCCCGGCCCTTTGCATTTTAACCACTTTTTGTGTCATCTAGTGAGGCTCTTATGAAACTGCTGGGGACTCTTCTGTGTTTGGGCCTCTGGTTTTGTACTGTGGCCGGGCAGCTGCTGTCCCATCTTCCTTCAGCATAGCCCCTGAACCAGATCTTCCGGTGGGGTTGGGTAGAAGCACAGGCGTCCTCCCCGTGCTCTGCAGTCTGGGAGCTCAGCCTGGGTGTGTCCTGCTTTGCCGTCCACTGGTCTGGGGTGGGGACTTCTACGGGATACTGTCCCTGTCCTCAGGCTGGGAAGGTCCCTCAGGCAGTGCTGGCCCTGCCAGCCTCAGCTTACTCATCTATCTAGAGGGATCAGCGCCACCCGCCACCTACAGCGTAACAAGAGGCCCTGTAGCCCTGTGAATTCCCACACTTCTAGGGCAGAGCCCACGCCACCCAGGCACATGGAGACCTGGCTTTCTCTTCCTCCTCAGACTCAGGCTTAGCTGTTACCAATCCTACTGCTTTCGCCTCCACTGTGGCTTTGGTGTCCCCTCTGCCACACGCTGTCAGAGCCAGGCCTCTGCTCTTCCCACAGCTATCGGAGCCCAGCTCCTCCAGGAAGCCCTGCTGTGCCCTGGATGACTTGCACACTGCACCCTGGCCCCACAGCAACCTGTGCTCCCTGATAGCTGAATGCCGCCCCTCGGTTTTCTGCTGGCTCAGGCTCCTTTCCCGGCGCCGCCTTGGCCTAAGCCATGCCTGTCGACTCTAGATATGAGCAGAAACCCTAGATGCAATTTCTGGGATCTGCTGTATCCCTTGAAAGATGTGTGCCGGACACTTTCCTTTCTTCTCTGTCTGTCAGCCAGAATGAGGGCGAAGTGTCTGGAGCTGGACCAGCCGTGTTGGACCATGGGCTGAAGCCAGTGTGCTCAAGACCCCAGGGCAAAGGACCAAGAGGGCCTCTAGGAGAGTGACCAGGGAAGGAGAGAGCCTAGAGCCACTACCCTGTGAGGTGGCCTTGTCTGTGGTGACAGCTCTCAACGTGGTGCTGGTCCCCCATGATGCCATTGTTCCCAGTCAGGTGCTGCTGGAGGCCTGTTTCCTGCCCCTCTGCCCACCTCCTCCTTGCCATCAGTGGCTGGGGAGCTGTGGCTCCAGGCCGGGCTGCTGCCACCAGAGCCCTGATGCTGGCCTGGGGTGGGAGCTCACGGTCCCCTACCCTGGCCACCAACCCTCTCTGAGCCTGGCCGGGTACCTGGCACAGCTGGGTGCCAGGGGGCTGCTGAGTCATGAATGTGCAGGAAGGACATGGGCGCTGGCTGTCTTTGTTTGGGGGGCATGGAGGTGGCACAGGCCCGCTGCCTCCACCAGCCCCCAGCAGGACCCCACCATACCCACGGGGCTCAGAAACACAGATCACAGCTGCAGAGCCCAGCACAGCCCTTGGAGGGGGGCCTGGGCGGTGGTGCAGGTTTTGGGCCCTGAAGCCCAACCTGGGTGTGCAGCCCACCCCCACTCACTCATTCATTCCCTCTCTTCCCTCAAGAGTTTGCCCCTTCGCTCCTTCCTTCCTTCCTTCCTTCCTTCTCTCACTCCCTCATTCACTGCTCCTTCTCCTGCCCCTCCTGGCCCCATCACACAGGTACTGTATTTTGGGGACAGGCTGTGTTCCTTGGGAGGGAGCACACCCCCACGTGGACAAGTAGAGTCCAGCGAGCCCTGCCTTCCAGGCTGGTTCCACCCCACACTGTGAGGACCTGGAGGGGCCCTGTTGTGGGGAGGAACCAGGATTCATCCACACTGCACCAGGCAGGGTTTGTATCGGGCCTGGGCCCGGTCTGGGTAGGGCTTGGCAGGCCCCAGGAGAAGGGCCTGCAGTTCTGTCCGAAGGAGCATTTGTCTATGGGATCAGACCCACGGCAACAGACAGACACAGCCATCACTCCAAAAACATCTGGTTTATTAGGATTAGCTGTGGCGTACACTGATTCCTTTAATAGGTCTAAGCTGATACACGCATTCCCCACAAATAGCATATGTGTAGGGCTGTGGCCGAGCTGTAGTGACAATAAGATTGGTGAATTGCTTGGAAAATCATTGTGATCTTAGTAGGTTCATGTTAGCATGGGCGAGAGAAAGAAAAGTATGAGCCGTACGCCACGCACCCTGGAGCCCATGGTGCCGAGGCCCTGGAACCTGGGAGCTGTGACCCCCGCTACCTGTGGGAGGCCTCTTTTCCTAAAAAGATTGTCAGATCTGGAACCCGTTTCCAAAGAGGACTCACATTGCCTCTGTGCTGAGGGGAAGGAGCAGCATCCACACTGGTGCCAGGGCCCAGGGTCCAGCCCGGGTCCCACTGCCTCTTCTGGCCTCCGCCTTCCATTGCCTGGTCACCGGACCCCTCGCTCCCTGCAATGGCCTGGCTTGGCTGGGCAGAGTCAAGGCCGGCCAGCCTCCCAAAGACAGGCGGGACACTGGGCTCCAGAGGGCTCCAAGGGGCGAGTCAGGCAGGGGTCAAGTTGGCCATGGATGTGGCATGTCCACGTCTCGTCCCCTTGACGGTCCCAATTTTGCATCCCCCATCACATTAATGATTCTGTAGCCAGACACACAGGAGCTAAGCATGTGCATCTGACCAGAGCCCACATAAGCAAATCCCCCTCACTCTTGGACTTCAGGAGTGACATCCCTTCAGTTCATGCATCTCTGGACTGTGGTCATTACACAGCCTCGTCCCTTTGGGAAGGGACACTGCTGTCACGCCTCTGGAGCAGGCCACAGTATCCAGGCCTGGGGACAGTGAGCCCTGGGTGAGTCACAGACCAGAGCCTGGGGTGCCTGGCAGGCTACAGATGGCAGAAACTATCACTAGGCTGCCAGCGGCTGGGTCTGATGGAGCAGGTGGACCCTCCCAGGGCAGGGCACACCCACAGCCCAGGCAGGTGACGATCACTGCCTACAACAGGGTGGCCCACTTGGGACTGTCACTCCAGGGATGGGGAGGGGCCCGGTGAGTTTCGGTAGCCTCACAGAGGACTGCCGAAGTGAGGGTGCCCAGGGCAGGTGGGCCGGGTCCCCTCTTATTGCTGGCGCTAAGTGAGGCCAGGGGCAGGGCCAGGCTGGGGTTGGCACCTGAGAGGGTGGCCAGGCTTGGGCCTTATCTGGAAAGGGTGGCTCACTGGTCTCTGCCCTGGCTGGGTGGCCTAGCATGCTGGGCCACTTCCCTCCTGCTGCCACCAGAGGTAGCTGTGGGGCCAGAACGGTGACTCCAGGCAGTACTGGGCCCCTAAGGGAAGGAAAAGGGAAGGGAAGGCCAGGCTGGACCAGGTCCTCCACCCCTAGGCTGCTGCTCAGCTCCAAGGCCCTCCCAGCCAAACTGGTGAGGACATTCGTGGGTATCAGACAGTCTCGCTTCGTTCCCTCTCATCTCACAGCACCAGGAAGCAGCAGCCCTGGGGCCGAGGGAAGGCTCCAGGCCCAGCGCTCTCTCATGGGTGAGCACTCCCTGCAGCCTGGCCACAACCACCCTGGGGCTGACAGGGTCACGGGCGACCTTGGTGGGGACACAGGCCACCTCATCACCTGCCAGAGCAAGGCCACAGGCCATGGCCAGTCAGAGGGGGCACTGGGGCGGAGCGCAGTAGGGGCAGGTGGAGGTTCTTCTCATTATTGCAGGCTGGCATCCTGGACACAGGGTCCTGGGCACCTGTGGGACTGGGAGAGGCGGGCTAAGGCTGTGTGCGCTTTTTAAAGGACATCGCACCACGTTCCCTCCATGGAGAAATGCTCGTACCTCTCTCCTCTCCCTCTTCCTCTCCTCCTCCTCCCGTATAAAGTGTCGAAGTGTCCACCCCTCAAGGTAGATCCAGTGGCTGCTAGCATTATATATGACAAGAATGTCTCTTTTTTGTTTAAAGTAAATTGTGTTAGGGACTCTGATTCCCGATTTCCTGTTTGGCTCCACCCTCCTCTGTCGCCTGCTTCCCTCGGCCCAGGCCCCAGGCGTGAGGGTCGCCCAGCCCCGGCTCAGGGCGGGCACCTGGCTCCTGTTTCAGCTGTCCTTTGAGAGAACCACATGTTTATCTCATGGAAGACGGAATTGGTCACTTCGGGCAGCTCCTTGTGAAGCATGTGGTAGGCGCCTTCGTAAACCTGCAAGTGGGAGAGGCAGAGTCAGGGCTGTGTACATCAGGGGCTGTGGGGGACTCGGACAGGGAAAGGGATGATTCCCAGGCCCTCTCCTTGTGCCCTGAGCACGTGGCATTCACCTCCCGTCACCACAGGGCCCACACCCCCCATTCTGTTTTCAGACAGGGTCTCCTTATGTTGTCTGGGCTGATCTTGAACTCTTGGACTCAAGGGATCCTCCTGCCTCAGCCTCCTGAGCAGCTGTGACTATAGACGTGCTCCAATGTGCCCAGCTGGGGTAACACATCTCAAGCCACCTTGGACTCTCCCTGGTCCCCAGCAGCTGTCTGTGGCAGGGTCTGTGTGACCTGCTTGTGCCAGGCTGGCGGTCCCTTGATGTTTGCATGCTGTTTGGCTTCTCGCCTTCCAGCAACACTGCGGCTTTATCCTCACCTGGTTTCTGTCCCACTTACAAGTGGCTCCTGCCACCTTGGTGACCTTGGGGGACTGCTCCGCTGGTCTCACTAGCAACTTCCTCCAGCCCTGGGCCTTGAAGCCTCTTCTGGTGTGGGTGATCCTAGGCTCCTGTCTCCAGCCTGACCTTTCTGCGCGCTCACTGCCTAGTGGCCATCGGCATTCAAGTTTCTCAGGGTGGAGCCCTTGCTAGTCCTCAGCTCTGTCCCTGCCAGGATGACCCAGCTTAGAACAGGGCACCGTGGGCTGCTCCTTCTCGAAAGCTCAGACCCCAGGGCTCATCCTTCAGGGCTCTTTCTGGGGTGCTGAGAAAGGAACCCAGGGCTGTGTACATGCAGGGCAAGCACCCTACACTGAGATATGGCCCCTACTGTTTTTAGATTAGCACATGGATCACCTCAAAGATCTATTATTTCTTTGTGGTGAGAAAACTCATAATTTCTCTCTTCCAGCTATTTGGAAATCTACATGACATCATTACCTGCAGCTCCGTGATTCAGAGCACTAGAACCTACTGCTTCTGCCAACTGGACTTTGTACCTGATACCCAGATCTCTTCAGCCTTCTCCCTCCAACCCTGCCTGGCCCCAGAACCACTCTACTGCCTCAAGATCAGCTTTTTAGCTCCCACATGTGAGAAAACACCGTGTTGCAGATTACATTTAGAGGGCCCCCAGAACCCCTGGTGCTTAGAGTGGAGCCTTCAGTTGGTGACTGGATTATGGGAGCTCATAGCTGCCTGGCTGTTGGAAGGCGGGGCCTGGCTCCAGGAGGCAGGCCTTGGGGTGTGCCCTGGAAGGGCCCATCTCCCTCTCTGGCTCCTTCCTTCTCTCTCTGCTTCCTGTCCACCATGCCATCAGTGGCTCTCCTCCGCCAGGCCCTGGGCCAGGCCACCCTGCCTTTGAGCCAGGCGACTGTGGACTGAAACATGAGTCAAGATGAGCCTCTTCTCCTTGAATTTTCAGGTGTTGGCACTGTGTCTCAGTGACCGGGAGAGAGACTATGACACAAGAATCTGCCTTTCTGTGCCTGGCTGATGTCACTCAACATGACGCCCCCTGTGCTTCTCCATGGAGCCGCAAATATTTGTTCTTATGGCAGAGCAGGATCCTGCTGTGGGTGTGCATGTTTCCTTTATCCAGACACCTGTCAGCAGACACCGGGTTGGTTCCATTTCTTGGTCACTGTGAACAGCACGCTAGGAGTCTTTTCCTTTGGATGTACACCTAGGAGTGCAATGGCCAGGCTGTGGGGCAGTTCTGGCATGTGCATGTGCACACGCGTGTGCATGTGCTGCTGGGGAAGAAACCCAGTGCATCCCTACCACTCTGCCTCTGAGCTACAGCCTAGCCCTGCTTTTATTTTTCAGACACCTCTGTCCTGTTGTCCAGCATGCTGGATCCTTCGTCACAAGGTCCCAGTACCACCTTCCTGTGCTCACCCCAGGCCAAACAACCTCCTTTTAGCCTGAGTGACGGCACAGTGTCCCACGGGGTCTCGCTGCCTACCCTCCTGTCGTCATCCCCAGAACTTGTCACTTGCTGCTCAGACCCAGAGAGGAAGTCAACTTCTCCGGGGCCGCTCTGCCTGGCTGCTCAGCGCCCACCTGCCCCAAGCTGCTGCAGAGGGTGCTGGGCTCCCATGCATCCTCAGGGATCAGATGTGACACTGTCTGGGGAGATTCGTTTGCCCAGTCCCCGGGCTGTGTGTCCTTTTCTTCCCTGTGCCATTTTCTGAAGTTCTGTTTCTACCCTGAGCCTCAGGCATGCGAAATGACCAGCTAAGGGCAGCATGCTCAGCCCCAGGATCCTTGTGTCTGCCTGCCAGCTGCACCCTGCTGGTCCCAGCAGGGGACCCTGCAGGCTGGGGAGGTGGCCAGGGATGCCCAGGAGGGTGGTCACTCACCTTGAGTGTCTTGTCCTGGCTCTTGGCCCCATCCATGAGCAAGTAGGCCCCTTTGTTGTCACACAGGTGGTCATCGGAGCCCTGGAGCAGCAGGAAGGGCAGGGTCAGCTTGGGCATCCCCCGCTCCACCCTCGACACGGCATTCAGCAGCTGGGTGCAAAAGGACACTTTCAACCCTCCATGGTAGACAAGAGGGTCCGAGTTGTAATTCTCAACCTGGGGTGGAAAAGAGGGGTTGTGTCAGTGCATGGTGGGGTTCCCTTCGCTAGGCTCAGACCTGGTTTCTGGGACCTTTTTGTTTTTGGTTTTTGGAGATAGAATCTCGCTATGTAATCCAGGCTGGCCTTGAACTCACTCTGTAGCCCAGGCTGGCCTTGAACTCATAGCGATCCTCCTGAATTAGCCTCCTGAGTGCTGGGGTTACAGGTGTGTGTCACCATGCTCAGCTTTTCTGGGAGCTCCTCCTCAGGATTGAGTCCTTTCGAGTCTTCTAGTCTGGCACAGGGCTACCAAGGGCTATCAGCCTGTTCAGCCCACCTATGACCCAGATCTGACCTACTGGCCTCTCCAAGCTGGTTCCAGGACCCCAGAGGGCAACAAGTCCAAGGATCCCCAAGCCCCTCATGCAAAATGGCCTTGTAATTGCATATAGCCTACAAACACCATCAACTTAGTTTAGATCATTTCCACACAATATATCATACCCTGGACAGTGCAAACACTATGCAGCTGTACTGTTCAGGGAAAATGGCAAGAGAAAGTCAAGTTGAATCCTTGGATTTGAAACATAAGTGTACTGAGGGGTGTGTATGTAGGCCTGTAGAAAGTTTGGAGTATTAATTTTTGTTTAAAAAATATTCACAGCATCATATTGTTCACCTTGATGATTTTACCCCAAAGTAGCTCTGAAGGTTTTCTTTTTCTTTTTATTCTTTGCAGTACTAGGGATTCAACCCAGGGCCTTCACACTCATCTATATCCTGAGCCCTATTTTTATTTTTAATTTTGAGACAGGGTCTTGCTAAGTCGCTAAGTTGCCCAAGTGGGACTCAAACTTGCACTCTTCCTGCCTCAACCTCCTAGAGTGCTGGTCTGAAGGTATTCCCCTGTTTTATTTTGTTTTCTGTCTGTCCTCCATCTTGACTTGGTGTCTGCCTGGTGGAAGTGGGTGAGGGCACATAGTAAGCACAGGTGCACTGGGCTGATAGGAGAAACCCCCAAGGGTCCCTGCTCCATGGCTTCAGGACAAGGGAAGCCCAAGGACAGGCCTGGGGTCATGCCCAGGCCATTTCTGCCCCTCCACAGGATGTGCCCAAGCAGTGTCCTCCCTCCTTAGTCACCAGCCTACCTCCCACCAACCCCTTCTGGAGGCTCAGGACCTGGCCCACTCCTCAGTGCCATGCTGGGACCCTGATTCCATGCTCCCGGGATTCTCTGGGTTTCTGGCTTCACTGGGCAGCCATATGGACAACTCGGGCTCATTGCTCAATTGGTGGGCCGAGACAGCCTACTGCCCCACAGGGTCTGGGGGAGAAATTTCTAGAAGTCTCCCAGGCTACCTCAGGGGAGGGCATGAGGCCAATCATCCTCTGCTCCCCCCCAACCCTCACTGATGGGTTTGGGGCAGGCTGGGGACCTGACATGGGGTGTGGTCCAGGGAGGGGATGAGGTACAGGGCCCCCTGGGCTTCCTTTAGAGTCCTGAAGGTTGGGCCACACTCCCTCTGCACCTAGCCCCACTGGGCCCAGGCCAGAGCTCCCGACCTACACTGAGAAGGAACAGGTTGTCCTGCGGCCACCCTGCCATTCTGGACTCTATCCCATGCTGGGGGCTGAGCACCACAGAGCAGTCCATTTGTGAAGCCACACGAGACGGATTAGGCACTTCCTGCAGCTGAGCTGGCATCAGGCCACAGGGCCAGGCCATCTGCTCACAGGCTAAGGGGACACAAGAACAGCAGGCAGTGCAGGGGCAGTGTGGGGACAGTCACCCAGGGCCAGCTCTCCTTCAGGATGGAGAGCTGTGTGGTGCACAAGATGGTTGGTAATAAGAGCAATAGTGGGGACAGCACTGTGTGCCAGCACAGTGGCAGGGCATTCTGTCCAGGATCTTCTAAGTAATAAAAATAAGAACAGCAGACATGTGAGCTTTGGTTACATGCACTGCACTGTTTATATGCTTGGTAACTCATTTAACTCTCACAACTCCCTCAAGAGAGGCACTATAGATGAGGAAACTGAGGCCCAAAGAGACTTGACAATCTGCCTGCTATCAGTCACCCTAATTCCTATTCTCTGTAGAACCCTGGATATTCATTTAAGTACACAGCTTACCAAAGACATTTCCCAGCCTCCCTTGCAGCTATGTATGATCATCTGACTGTGTTCTGGCCAATAAGGGGTGAGCAGAAGAACTAGGTACATACTCTCTGTCAAAAGCTTGTGGGAGAGAGATGGGCCAAGTGGACACCTAGAAGTACTGAGCCACAAGACAGTGTCATGGCATTGACAAGTCACCAGCCAAAGAATTGAGCCCTGTCCTGTGTAAGGTGCTACATCTGGGACTCAACAGACTCATAGATCCCCTGGCCAACCCCACCTGTACATGCTGTTTCTATACCCGGTCTCCTCCAGGACTCTGCAAAGGAGCGACTCCCTGGCCTGCTGTGATGTGTCCTCTGACCACTCACTTCCTGAAGCTGGCCTAATACTTTGCCCTGCTGACCTGGAGCAACAGGCCCCTTGGGGGCATCTGCTCTGGCACACACTGCTCTGCTGCCCTGGCGGGTTCCTGTCCTTGGCTTCCTCTTCCACATCTCAAGCACATATGCTCTGTTTGCACAATGACCTATTCTGAGCCAGGGGAAGGAGATACCAGATATGTTGGGGAAAGGGCAGGTGTTGATGTAAATCACAGCCACAGCCCTAAGTGAGGGCAGAAGGAAACACACGAGGAGGGCAGAGAGCTGAGCCACATGGGGAAGTGGACACTGAGAGCCCAAACCCTGCCCTCCACCCCAGTCACAGCCACCTTCCAGTTTTGAGGGCTTAGGGTGGAAAACACCAACAGTCCTAGGAATAGGTTCTGTTCTGTGGTCCCTAGGAAGGAGATGGCCAGGCACCCCTCAGCTCCTGCCAGGTGACCCATCAACAAAACAAGTTACAGGTCCATTCAAAAGCAAAGAGCAGGAAGTTGTCTTCCAAGGTTAATTACTGTCTGATTCCATTTACAGCCCCTCTCCCCAACTTGGAGTACTGAGGATGAAGCCCAAGCCCTTGTGGATGCTAGGCAAGTTGCCTACCACTGAGCTACATCCCCAATCCTTCTTAAAATTTTGAGACAGGGTCTCACTAAATTGCCTAGGCTGGCCTTGAACTCATGATCCTCCTGCCTCAGCCTCCCAAGCAGCTGGGATTACAGGCATGCACTATCACACCCAGGTTTTTTTTGTTTTTTTTTTCCCTGCAGAGGTACAGATGCACCAGCGGTCCCCTTTGTCCCTACATGGTGAAAGCCTAGGAGTGGACTTTATTTTTTCCAGTACTGGGGATTAACCCTAGGAGCCTCTGCACTGAGCTGCATTCCTGGCCCTTTTTTCTGTTTTTAAATTTTGAGACAAGGTCTTGCTAAGGTAATAAGTTGCCCAGGCTGGGCTAGAACGCATGACCCTCCTGTTTCAGCCTCCCACAGTGCTAGGATCACAGGCCACCACGCTCGCCTGAATGGAACTTTTGGTCTCTGGATATGGCCAAAACGTTGGTTCCATTTCCCCATGAAGCCTTTTTTTGGTTAAACAGCTTTGATTTGAGTTTCTGTCACTTGCGGCCGCAAGAGGCCCAACTGACACACACAGCTTCTTCCGATTCTCTGCGCGTTTAGGTCACAGCAGACTTTCCACCCGGCCCCACAGCTGAGACACAGCCTCCCGCTTCTCCAGGTCCCTGTCACCTCGGGGCTCCCAGCGTTTGAAGCACGCTCACCTCCTCCCTGTTCCGAGACAGTATGTTGAAGTCGACTGCGCCCAGGGACAGGTTGGGCAGGACCAGGTTGAGCACTTTCGCAGCGAGGACCTAGGCAAGAAGCAGAAGAGCAGGGTGAGTCGGGACCCATGTGGCCTTCTCCTGAGTGAGTCTGCAGGGAGTGATGGGAGCGGATCCCCAGCTGCCCCGCAGCCAGGCTGCTTTCCCCGCTGAACGTTCAGACACTTCTGACTCAGCCAACCTCAACCTCACTCTCTGGGCTCCGCTCCACATGGGGAGTAGGCGAGGCCGCCTCACAGCGAGTCAGGAATGTCTTGCCTATTTTTTGTTTATTTTTTTGAGACAGGGTCTCATAGCCCAGGCTGGCCTTGAACTCATGGCTGTCCTCCTGCCTCAGCCTCCTGAATGCTGGGATTACAAGCAAGCGCCACCACACCCAGCTGTGACTGTGTCTATTTTTGGCCTGCTGTGGATTCCGTGCGGCCACTCTCCCTGCAATTCCTCCTCAGTTGTGTGAATCTGAATAGTTTGTGCATGTACACAGCCATTTCTCTAGGGTCCTAAAAACAGACAGCAGGGCAGAATCATTTGGATCATTGGTGGTGAGTGAGAAAGTGGGAAGCTCAGGTCAGAGAATCCTGATTCGCAGCCAGAGCAGCAGACAAAGGCGACCGGACTGGACTAGCTTTTCGGCCCAGCGGTGTCGTGAAGGAGGAGGCAGGCCCTCAGCATCACTGCCTCTGTGTTTCCTAAGCTGCCAGTGAGACCTTGTCACCCCCCCCAGGGACCCAGGGAAGGCTAGTGACACCTGCACATGGAAGTCCAGTGCACAGCGGGAGCTCAGTGCATGCTGACTGTGGGCTGAGGGTCATGTTGGGCCCTGGCTTCCATCCCCAGCACCGTATACAACACTCAGTGGCCTTGAACCAGACTCACTCCATGCCCTGCCCCACGTTTCCTTCTGGCTCTTGTGTGATCCCAGGAAAACAGAACTGGATGTCACACATCTGCCTTGGAGAGAGGCTGCCTGCTCTTCTGCACCCATGTGCAAAAACTTGAGGTCAGAAGTTGCTATTTCCAAAGTGAACTGTGAGGTGTTGGAATTAGCAGCACACGGCAGGCTCCAAGTGAAGGGTTGCAACACATCAAGGGCCTTGGAGGAGGGCGGAGGTACCCATACCACCCGGGGGCTTTCTCTATTAGGGCCTGGGCTTCTGATCTTTATAAAAATCCCTCGAGGCTCAGCTCTGTCTTCATTTAATGATGAGGAACTGGAGGCCTGGCTACCTGTGTGCACAGGAGGGGACAGGAGCTGTGGGCAGGTGAGGCTACCCCTTTCCTGGATTTGCCCCCGGGCCTCTCCCTCCCTCCCTCTATGTCACTTGTGTCCCACTGTCTCTCGGTCTCTTTCCATCTCTGTGAGTGTCCTTGAGACCTCTGATCTTTCCTCAGGACCTCCCCCAACCTCCCTTTGGACCCTTGGGGCTTCTCAGGCCCCTGGGGACCAGGCAAAGAGCACATTATGGCTTGGCTCTGCAGGACCCCACATGCACACCCCTCACCAATGCCATGTGGCCAACTCTGCCTTCCACAGGTGGTAAATGTCAGTGATTCCCTTCTGGTACCAGGGCAGTATCCCTGCCCCTGCAGGGACAGGGTTGAGGTTGCACCCTGACCTTGGTGCCCAGCCAAGCAAACCCCTTTCTGCCAGGGCCCAAGACAGCCCCCTGCGGAATTCCCAGGGGAGCCCCATGGCAGGGAAGTGGTGCACCAGGTATACCCAGAGTTTCAGAGCCAGGGCAGCTCCATGCCCAGGGATGGAAAGGGGGCTCAGCCATCACGACAGGTCATAAAGGTCAGGGAATTTTGGAAGCTGGATCACATGTCTGTGCAATCAAAGAACTGGTGCTCCTCTGGGAACTTAAGCCCTGCAGTGGGGACCCATTCACTTAAAAGTTAAAAATGAATCTAAAACTGAAGAAAAATGTCACTAGACTCTGCGTGCATGAGGAAGGATGTCCCAGGGACACTTCCAGAGCAATGGGGGCCCCAGGGCAACATCACAAGGACAAAATCATAAGGTGTATTCTGAGGTTACAGAGGACCGACTTACAGGTATTGTGCTGCTCTTCCCTCCTCCTGCATCGACGCAGGGACTGGGGGTGACTGGGTTTACCCCTGGCAGGCTCAGGAGCCACGACAAGCCCACACATGGTAGGGAGTCCTTCGTGCAAATGCCAGTCACCCTCTCCCTGTCCCGTCTGCCTGCCCCAACCAGGACACAGTGTGTTCCCACAAGCCAGCCCTATCCATCCCCAGAGGAGAGACCACACGCCAAGATCACATAGCATCCAGTCCTGCCATGCAAGCCCGCCATGAGCTCTCTCCATTTGCCGAACTGGTAAGTTCTGGTGGCCTTCACCCAGCTCTGGGCACCGGAGAGACACACTCACCCCGTGTCCTGTTTCAACACAAGGGGCCAGGTGAAGGGCTGCCGACTTGAGGCCACAAGGACTCTTGCATGGTGGCAGTCGTGCCTGGTGCCCCAACAGGCTTGGCTGGGGGTAGCGGGTTCAGGATGGGCGAAGGCACCTACAAGGTTGACTCATCACACCAGACAAAGGAGGGTACGGGCGTCCTAGCAACGAGTCTGGCTGTTCAGCCAAGTGCAGATGAGGGCACAGCCCCACAGGCGTGCACACCCTTGTTGGTGTCTGCATGCACAGCCACATCCTGGCTCTGAGCCCCAGGATCCACATGAGGACAGAGAGGGCTCAGCACAGAGATGCTGCTGGAGCCCTGGGCAGCTATGTGCACAGCTGTCCTGTGGCCTCCCTGCTCCAAGCATGGCCCTCAGGCCAGCAGCAAGCTGCCCTTTTGAAGGAGTCGCCCTATGAGAAGTTCAGACAGCTCTAACCTTCAGCTCTCTTTCTAAACAGGCCAATCCCAAGTCCCATTTCTAACAAGACTCCACTAGGCAAAGGCTCAAAAAGAAAAAAAGAACAGGTGCTTAATCTCTTCCCCCACTAAAAAGCCAGGAAAGAGGGGTGAACTATAACATAGGGGTAGGATGGTCTGAGCAGCTGTAAGAGATTCTCTTTCCCACCTCCTGTTCTGCGCCTCCAGACTAGCCTTGAATTTTTGATTCTCCTGCTTCAGCCTCCCAAGTAGCTGGGATCATAAACATGGGCCCCGATGGTTCTCAGGTTTGTTGATTTCATAATTGAGGAGAGGCGCAGGATGGGGGAGGAAGACGGGAGCAGAGCTGAGGCTAGGGGTGGAAAGCAGAGGGGAAGACAGGAACCACAGCCAAGCCCCAACCAGGGCCAAGAGAGGCTGTTTGAGGTGGACCAGATGGCTGTGTCAGGGAGGTCAGCTACGCCTCCCTGAGCTGGGATTGCTCACTGAGACTGGAGGTGGGGTTAAGATCATTATACCACCTGCCCCTTCTGGAGTTTAGCCACCATGTGGCCTTTGTTGTGAGGTTGTGGCCCTCATGTCTTCCTTTAGTGAGCACACTGAGAGCCGGGGTTGGGTCGCCGGGGTTGGATTGCTCTGTGGCTGCACAAAGTTGACTGCCCATGAAGGCACCAGAAGGAGGGGACCTCACCGTGATGACGCCCATCTGGGGCTCCTCACCCCTAAGCAGGCTCCAAGGCTCTCTCCACACCTGGCAGGTGCCAAAGCTTTTAAGGACCTTCAGCAAAGTCGTGTCTGACTGCACTTCCAGCAAGCCCACCTGTTGGTAGAAGGTGAGGATTCCGAGCCCTCTTCCGGGGCAGCACTCTGGCCAGGGACCAGGGTGGGGACAGCCACCTGTCCCTATGTCACCTAAGCCACCCATAGCAGGGATCCTGGGTCACAACAGACTTTCTTGGGAGGACAGATACCCTCAGGGCAGGTGTGCGGTAGACAGGCCTCGTGTCTTTCCCACCAAGCCTCCCAGAGCAGGGCTCTAAGTGCTCTGCAGGGACTTGCTGGGTGGACAACTTGTCCCTCCAGTCACGTGTCTGGAAACATGAGCCCCAGCTCTGAGTGAGCAGGTGAATTCTCTGCTGCAGCTCCTGGTCACTGCCACTCGGGCCAGCTCACGGTCACAGCTGAGTTCCAGGCTCTGGGGGCGAAATCCAACTTCAGTTTGAGGGATGGTGAGAGCCTCTGCCTCTGGATTCCATGACTAACGAGGACATGTGACTTTCACAGGAGAAGTAGGCCGGGTCAAGGGGGAAGCTGACCCCGGCCATATTTGGGGGTGAGAGGGCATCCAGTGCTCACTGCCCCCAGGCAACCCCAGGGGTCTCATTTCCTTGTCTGGGTATGGAATCCTTTCCTCTATGTGCAGGGTGTGCACAAGGAGGACTGGGCTCCTTGTGCTCACCTCCTTGCCACCTTGGTGAAGTGCAGGCTTGGCTGGGAGCAGAGGCCTTGCACAAGACCAGGTGGCTCCTATGTCCCTGCCCAGGACCCCAGAGGATGGCTGAAAAGGTCAAGTACAATGACTGTCATCCAGGCAGCAAGCCCAGCCCCCAATCTCTGCCTGGGGCATTTTTGTTTCCCTTGAGGGTCCCAGAAAAAGAAGGGCGTGACCAGCTGCCTTACAGTCCTGAGAGACCTCCCTGACAAGCACAGGTCAGGGGACATGAATCCACTTTGCCAACAGCTGAGGTGGGGCCCATGGGATTTCTGTTCCTAAATCTGTTGCTGCCACTTTCTCTGTGAAACCACTTCCCCAGTGCTGCAGTGTCTGGGGCACCAAGCTCTGTCCTTATTGTGTCCTTCTCCGGGCTAAATATATCTCAGCTTGTTGAAAACCAGCCTCAGCTAAGAAGCAGATGGTGGCAGATTTGGGGGGTGGGAGGAGTTGGTATCCTCCCGTCCCCATACCAGTGGTGAGGAACTGCTCAACTCCTGAGTGCCTGTCTGCGCTCAAAGACTTGGGGTCTCATGCTGCCCACCAGAGTCACCCTGATGGTCTGGTGGACAAGGACACATGCTAGGGAGCCCTGTGTCTCTGAGTGTCACAGCAGCAACCGCTGGAATGACCGGAAGTTTACCATCAGGGACCTTACTTACAGCAGGCCCTGTCCCTTCAAGGAGACCCTGTGCCAGTCTGGAGGGCGAAGGAGCACCAAGAGGTATAGCTAAGCAAGATGACACAATAAAACCAGAAAAATAAACAGGCCCACCAAAAGAACCAAGGAAGAATGACCCAAGAGTTCAAAGACCCTTGACTATACTCACAAATTATTCTTAAACTTTTTAAATCAAAACCTTTTTTAGCAAAAGATCTTATGACACTCTTTCAAGGAGGTTGTTAGAAAACCCAAGAATTCGGGGAGGGTCACTGTGACCCCAGGGCAGGCTGTGACCCTGGGACACCCAAAATTGCAGTGGGCAGGAGCAGGAACAGATTCCAGGGTGGGAGGTGGCCCTCAGCTCCAGGGCACAGGGAAATCTAATTTGTCTCGGTTAATAAGAAGATACCTGTGTTCCCCCAGGGGTGACCAGCTCTTGATTTGACAAGGTGATCTATTAGCACTGGCTCTGAAAGGTCACAGTGCCCAGAAGTGTTGCCTTGCCGGTCAGCGTACGGCCCTGGGGGACTCTGGGAAGAAACCCTGTCGGCCCCACCCCTAGGCACAGCTGCTGTGGTCCCCTGCACTTTATCTGAAAAGCCCTCTGGTCCTGGCTTTTCTCTAAGGGACAACACAACATCATTTGCTTCTCCGTGGACATATCTTCCATGCACAGCCAGCAGCCCATGCAGGAGTGACATCTGCCACACAGCGGTATCAAGCCTTGTGCCTGGCACACTTTGTGGTCCTCAAACATCCAGCCACAAGGTGCAGGGGAAGGCCCTCCTCTCCACCACCATCCCGCCAGCCTGAGGGATGCTGCCTCCTTCTGCGCTTCACATCTGTTCTTGAGGGGAGAGGTCCAGTGGGTCCCACCTCCCTCACATATTTAACGATGAAGCAGTGGGCAGTGTATAGTGTGCAAGGCCCAGGGACCTTGATTGTCCTGTGACAACCTCCACTGCTGTCCCGCACAGGGCTGAGACTGACTGCTGACGCTCAGTGCCACATGCTCATGGGGACTCCTGTCACAGGGAGTGAAATCTGTGGAGCCGATGAATGAAGGGCATCGCTGTCCTCTGGTTCCACTCCTGGATGGTCCCAGGGGTCTTTTTTCCCAGCCCACCCCCATCTCAGCTCACCACCTTTCTGTGTTACACACAGGAAGCGTCACTGGGGTCAGGATCAGGTGGGGTGGGCTGGAGGAAACTCCCGAGCAAGGGCCTCAGTATCATTCCCCGCCCTCTGCTCCACTGTGCAGGTCCAGAGAATCACCCCGGGAATGTGGGGGGGCTAATACCTATTTATTTATATTTTGGATTTTTGAAGACAGGGTCTCATTATGTAATTCAAGGTGGCCTTGAATTTACTGTACTATATACTCCAAGCTGGCCTTGAACTTGAGGCAATCCTCCTGCCTCAGCCTCTTTAGAGCTGGGATTATAGGTGTGCCTCACTGTGCCCAGTTTAATGCCATTATTTAATATGCAATCCCACCCACTGTCATTTGGTGGCAGGCTATAGGGTAGGCCTGTGGGCCACCATCTCCTGCCCCCTTTGAGAGTCCCGAGACCTCTGCTTGGGTCTGGAGGAGAGGGACGTTCCTTGGGGACACGAGCTGGGACTGTCACCTTTCAGAGCTACATGGCATCCACTATTAGGCTTCATGGCAGCAAGGACAGATCTATACTGACGCTATGTCAATAGCCCACGAAGGGGCCGGGGATTTAGCTCAGTGGTTTCGCCGCCTGCTGCGCAAGCACAAGGACCCGAGTTCGATCCCTGGTACCAAAAAAAAAAAATAGGAGGAGCCCTACGGACCTCTGCCCTCTTTGCCTTCCTGGGCCAGGTGGCACCTGAGGTCGTTTTGGGGATTATCGCTGGCTCAGAGCTATGATGAGAGGGCCCCGAACATGGAGTGTTGTCCTCGGATAACACGAGGAGTGTCAGCCCCAGATAAACCTCACAGCATAGCCGACAGCCTCCCGGGTTGCAGTGCCCGCTTCTCAGCTGCGGCAGAAGCGTCGCCAGCCCTGCTCCCTCGCCACCTCCTGGCAGGCTGGCACACAGCTCCAGCCAGCGTGTGACCCTCAGCGGGTGTGGCCTCTCTGGACGTGTAACCTTTCCTCTCTTAAACTCACCATCAAAACATGCACAAACAGGAAGGGCTTTTTCTTGTGTCTTTGGGGGGAAATGAGCCTGACTTTTGGAATGGAGCCCAGCAGTAACAATGCCTGATCCCTGTCCAAACTTTCAAACAATATCCATGACATCCGGGCCCTGGCTCTGGCCCTTTGGCTCCCACACCAACTATAAATGGAAGCTGTGTGTCCCCGGGGGCCCTACAGGGGTGGTCAGACCAAAACACCCTTTACCTTGAAAGTGGTTGCAGATTCTGGACTGGGGAGGACCAGAGGTGCAATGAGGGCCATGCCGGCGAAGTGGCCGGGCCTCTCGGCAGCTGCGAGGATGGCGATGGCTCCGCCCTGCAAGGCAAGCCAGGCACAAGTGTCTCACCGGCACGTCTGCGAAGCCCCATGTCTCTCCTGGTCAGGAGCCCGAGGACGGCTACCTTGGCATGGACGCCGTCAAATGTTGGACAAACTAGATCTGAAGTTATTTTATCGTGCCTTTTTCCCTCTCTGGGTTTTCTAAGAGGAAACATTTCGGAGGACTATAAATAAGGCTCCTGCCCGTGGGCTGCGAGTTAAACAATGACACAGTCCTTTTTCATTTCGAGCCAAAAGCTGGCCGGGCAGGGGTTCATCCATTCTGAGTTTCATATGAGATTTCTGGGTGAGGAACGGGCCAGGGGTAGAGTGGTAAAATTCAATCATAATAAAGGCCCCGGAAATGCAGTTTCCAAGAAAAGTACTTAGCGACTGTGGACGGTGAGGGAGGAGGGAGGACTTGGCTGTTGGGAGCTCAAAGGTAATTAAATCCCAGGGTAGGACCTCAGATGCTCACAGGGCCAAGCGAGGAAGAGACACAGAGCAGCAGAGGCTGGCAGTGATGAGGGGACAAGAACCCTCCCTGGTGAAATGTCCCCAGCCATTCACCTCCTAGAAGTTCCCAATCCCCCGCCAAATGGTCAGCTCTGTGGGCTGATCTGGCCCAGCTTGAGGGCCCCTGATTTCATGATTTAACCTGGTTGATTCCTGGGAGATTCTGCAGATTTGCACAGTGAAGAGGCTTTTGAGTGGCTTTAAGGAATGGCTTCCCCAGGGGTCCTGTGAAATGGCACCACGGGGCCAAAGGGGACAGACACAGAGTGGCAGTGCCCAGGTCCTCTGGGGCTGCCTCCAGGAACTGGCCCATGTCCTGAGCAGTGAGGCACCTGGAAATCCAAGGGCAGGGTGTGTAGACAGCAGAGGCGGGAGAAAGCCAGAGCACACCACACCCCAGGACCCCATGAGGCCAGGCCCCAGGGATCATCTGAACCAGGTCTCCAGTGTCTGCTTACCATAGAGTGGCCCAGCAGGAAGACTGGCAGGCCGGGATAGTCCTTCTGCATGGTGTCCACATGATGCAGCACGTCCCTGACAAAGATCTGGAAGTCAGACACCACCAACCTCTCCCCATCACTCCGACCATGGCCAACTGGAAAGGAATGGGAAACAGCCACAGGGTCATCCACCAGCTCTTAGTGTAACATCTCATTTAACCCTTGCCCACCACCATGAATGTTGCAATTCTTGCCTGCTCCTTTTACGGATTAGGAAATCAAGGCACAGAATAGTTAAGGAAGTTGCTCGAGATCACACAGCGGGGGAGCACACAAGGGTGCAAACATTCCAAAGCCTGTCTACTCAGCCACATCCTCTGGGTGTAATGTCCAAAGGAAAAAGAAAACAGGCACACAGATGGCCCGGCACACAGCTTCTGTGGCCGAGGACACCTGTGTGAGGCTCAGTGCCTTCTTGGGCTTCCTTGGCCCTCACGCCTCATAGCCAGGCCACTACTGGCCTTTACCAAGTAGAGCTAAGTCTGTCATCTCCCTTGTGGCTTTAGGTGAATATCGTGTGACAAACTCAAAGTAAAATGCGACGGCCACGCGTGCCTGCCAGGAATCTTCTCAACGGAGCAGCAATAATATTAGGTCACGCGCTGGCCCTCTGGATTTTTGTTTTATTTGTCACATTTCTGCATTATTCACTTCCCCTCTGTTCCTCCCTTAGGGTCCCTCCATGCTTCCCCTTTGGGAAGGATATCATCACTATGGAAACCACTGGCTTGGCCAGGTGATGGTGCGAAAGCTGTAGAAGCAGGAAGAGCTTCCATAGGGCTGGATGGGGGCCTGCTGTTCCTTCTGCCAGAGGTCCTGGAGTAACAATAGTGCTCCTCTGACAGCAGAAAGGGGTGAGGGAGTCTCAGGCCTGGAACCTTCCAGCTGCCCAGACCCCGCTGGAAACCCCCCTGGGGCCAGACCCCAAACTCTGGTTTCCCACAGGTTTAAGTATGAAGCATCCCCCAAAGACTCAAGGGCAGAGCTCAGCCCTCAATGCAGCAGTATCCACAGGGGCCTGGACAAGTGGCTGGATCCCGAGGGCCTTCACCTCACAGTGGATTAACCACTGGTGGGTTCATGGTGATGGGCTATTGGGAAGTGGTAACTCCTTGGAGGAAGTGGGTCCCAGGGCTGGGCCTCTGAGGGCTCTATCACATCCCCATCCCTTCCTCCCCGCCTTTTTCCTTTCTCTCTGCTTCCTGGTCGCCATGAGGTGAGCAGCCTTCCTCCATGCCCTTATGATGCTTCTGCCTCACACTGGCATAGGAGCAGTGGAGCCAGCTACCATGGACTCAAACTTCTGAAACCGTCAACTGAGTCAAATCTATCCTCCCAGAAGTCATAGCAGGGCATGTGGTCCCAATGATGAAAAACTGACTGAGATACCTCCTAGCTCTCTCTGTTTTCTCTGTTTCCTTTCCTTAGAAGACTTCTGCACTTCTATATTTTTTATTAAAAATGAATTTTAGAAGATAATTCCCTCACATGATTCAAATGTCAAAGTGGTACACAAGGTAGACACTGAGTGGTCTCCTTCCCAATTCTTCCTCTTCTATTCTCTCCCTCTCATCTTTCTCTTTGTGTGTCTGCCTCTGGACAAACAAACATAGACATCAACGCAGGTGCCCAGCCCTGAGTTATTCTATTTTTTTTTTTTTTTTGGTACCGGGGATCGAACTCGGGTCCTTGCGCTTGCAAGGCAGGCAGTGGAACCATTGAGCTAAATCCCCGGCCCTGTTATTCTATTTTCTAAAGCAGCAGTTTGCCCAGAGTGGCTCCATTTTGAGCACAAGTGCCAAGTTACAGTGACCCTACACCTTGCCTGCACAAGTAACGACCACTACCTGCCCAGTATAGCCACAATGCACAAACTGATAAAGAACTTATTCACACCAATAAAAAACTAACATCGCCAGGCGTGGTGGCATGAACCTGTAATCCCAGTACTTGGGAGGTTGAGGCAGGAGGATCACTGCCAGTTTGAGACCAGTCTGGGCTACACAGTGAGACCCTGTCTCAGGAGGAAAAAAAATGGAACTTAGGAACTTATCAAATTAGAAGAGGAGCACACGGATACACAGGCACAGCAAATGATTCCAGAGAAACCAGACCTGGAGCTTATCAAACACACCAGCTAGAAGGCCTTATCTAGGCTTCTAAAGGAGGGGCTCCCCAGACTGGGCGGCAGCATGGGGCACCTCTGCCTCGTCAGCTGTCACAAGCCTCACCCAGGAAATTGGCAAATGATGGACTTTTGGCTCTCTGTCCCTGGCTTCCTTCCTGCCTGTGACACAAAGCCTCTTTGACACTGCCTGCTCCCTAGACCTGAGCCCCAGGGCAGGGCTGAGCCAGAGCTGCTCCTCCCCATCAGCCACCGCGTGATGCTTTGGCATGGGACTGCTTCTCTGCCTTTGGCCTCCTGAAATCCCCTGGTGGCCTTGAACCTTTTCCTCGCCATTCTGTGACTGTATGCCACTGTGTGAAGTGTGATGCTGACATGCCTGTTACAGACATTAGTTTTGTTTTGTTTGTGGTACCAGGGATCAAACCTGGGTCCTTGCGCTTGTGAGGCAGGCAGCGGACAGACATTAGTAATCAAGACTGGAACGGACTGATTGCCATGGTCACAAAGAAACCAAGTGAAGCCAAGTCCCCAGTGAATTAAAGCTGATGAAACTGATGGAGCATCTGCATTTACTGCCACTCAACAATTCTGACATGGGAGAAAGACACGAAGGCACCTGTCTGTTACCACACAGCTCATTCAACACCCTCTTCAACACAAAATCACCTGCAACACATCCTGATCCGCATCTCACTTTGTCACCTGATGAAAGATCCTGAAGATTTTGCGGTGTGTGAAATCAAGCTCCTAGCCAGCTTTTTCATCAACATTTTCATTGCAAAAATTTCAAATGCACAAAAGAATATTTCCGGGCCGGTGATTTAGTTCAGTGGTTCTGCCGCCTGCCTTGCAAATGCAAGGACCCAAGTTTGATCCCCGGTACCAAAAAAAAAAAAAAAAAAAAGAAAATTTCCTGGAAGAATATTCCTGTAAACATCCATATGCTTACTACCTGTATTCAAAAGTTACGCTTTTATCTTTATTTTCTGTATGTATGCACATTTATAAAGATAAAGATGAATGACTCATGTAAAAATAAGTTGTAGAGGTTTCTTGTTTTTTGAGACAAGGCCTCACCACGTAGTCTAGGCTGGCCTTGAACTCACTATGTAGTCTAGGCTGGCCTCAAACTCCTGGTGATCCTCCTGCCTCAGCCTCCCGAGTGCAAGGACTACAGGGGTGTGCCACCATGCCCTGCCCCAAACCTTTCTAGGCTCCTTGTCTAGGGTTCCTTCTTTGCACTCCTTTGTCACTTGCAGGAGCTGAGACCCTTGCCGCCATTTAACTTGTACCAGCCTCTTAGCCAATCTCCCTGCAGCTGCCCAACCCTCCACACACTCCCACCTCCTCTCCCCAGCTGCTGTGATCCTGGCCACACTTCCCCTTTGTTTCCCAACACTGCCCAGATTCCAGCTCAGCATCCTTGGGCCCTGCTGACAGCTCCCAGGGGCGCCTCCTCTCTCTGAATCACACATTCCAGGCTCTGCACACATCTACATGCCCTGGCCAGCACCTCTGAGCCGAGGGCCCTTTGTCCGGACGCCCTCGCCCTGTAGGGGCTGGAGTGAAACCCCTGGGGCCTCTCACCGCCCCAGCCCTACCAGCTGCTGCACCCCGCCCAAGGCCGGTTTCCCTTCCACACCCTCAGGCCCTTCCTGTGCTGTCACAGTGAGCTGCTCAGAGCCCTCTCTTTCCTCTGGCCAGCAGGAGGTCCCCGAGTTCCTCACAGTCCAGAGGACTCTGGGTTTGGCTGGACCAGGGCCAGGACTGCATCTAGGTATCCTCTCGATCTGATTCCCTGCACAAGCCTGGGGGTGGCAGGTGTTCCATGAATGACTCGAACAATGGCCACTCACCAGCGATTGAGCTCCATGACTCTAGCGATAGGTGAAGCCATGCATCACCTCTATGAAGCGGTAATTCTGCATAAGCACTGAAAGTCACTCTTCTTGTTACAAGAACACCCCTGCTCCACAGACTTTTTTTTTTTTTTTTTTTTTTTTTCTGAGAAAGTGTTTCACTGTGTAGCTCAGGCTGCCCTTGAACTCACTATGTAGCCCAGGCTGGCCTCGAACTTGCAGCAATCCTCCTGCCTCAGCCTCCCAAGTACTAGGATTACAGGTGTGTACCACATGTCCAACTTTGCTCCATATACTTTAATCCAACATATTTTACATGTTGTTTATCCTGATTTCTCTATTATTAGTCATGCATATTATTATTATCATTAAGTGAGTCTTGTGCCAGGGATTTAGCTCAGTAGTGCCTCACCTGCCTCACAAGCATGGTACTGCTTCCCTCCTCAGGGCTACACACAAAAGGAGGCCATACGGGTGACAACATTATGGTGATTCTTGGGGTCTTTAAGGCCTTAGGGACCTTTTCTGTTTCATTTTCTGAGACAAGGCCTTGCTATGTAGCCCAGGCTGGCCTTGAACGTGGCAATCCTGCTGCCTCAGCCTCCCTTGTGCTGGGATAACAGGTGTGCACCACCACACCCAGCTCCCTGGGGACGTCCTTCCATCCTGCACCTCTGTTAGGTGCCTGCTGTATGCTGGCTGGTGTTGGGTGTGGCACACATGGAGATCCATGAAACATGGGTGTGGCCCTGGGGGCAGATGTGCATGCAGAACCAAAAATGTGCTCTAACTTCATGGGGAGGTCTGAGCATCAGCACATCCTTCCCAACACAGCGGGTGATCATTCCGTGTCTCCGTTATTATACGGCAGATGGCGGAGGGCACCTTTTTGCCATTATGGTTCTTGGTTTCCTGATAAAAACCTCACAGGAAGCCATCTACTGGGTCTGAAGAGCATGCAGATCAACTCACATGTTTCTTCCCCCTTGTCTGCTTGCTTCCGTTTCTTTTCTCTCCACAGTGCTGGAGTGGAACCAGCAGCCTTGCCCCCCATTGTGCTCTCAGCCCCTCTTCCCCTCTGGCAACCCATTTCTTTACCTTGAGTGGGGAGGGATCCAGGGAACAAATCCATCCGACCCAAACAACGTGTTTGAAAATACTGCAGACTCCAGGCCAGCTGTTTCGGAAGTTCTAATGGCAGGCAGAGTCTTGTGGTTGCCTGAGCTCTGTCAAACGCTCCCCACAGTGACTTGACCAAAGACCAGCCCAGGGGCCACCTACATGTCCAGCTTCGCAGATGCCCCCATGACAGTTTTTTGTCTTCTGAGTCCAAGCTTGATGATGCTTTTAAACACTGAGACAGCACAGCTTCTGTATCACTTTTGCTTTCCTTTCCTTTCCCTCCCTCCCTCCTTCCTTCCTTCCTTTCTTCCTTCCTTCCTTCTTTCAAGACGAGGTCTCACTATGTAGCCCAGGCTGCCCTTGAACTCACAGTGATCCTCCTGCCTCAGCGACCCAAGTGCTGGGATGACAGGCCTGTGGCACCACGCCCGGCCCAGCCCACTGTGTAATGCGGCTCTGGTTTGTCTTCCGTGCTCCTGAGACAGCCAACAGCAGAAACTGCATGGCCACTAGCACTGCATACCAAGCTGTGAGGAGACAGGCCCGGTACCACATTCAAAGTGACAAGCCTATGTCCCTTTGCTGCCACCAGAAAAGAACATTTGGCCACCAACCAGCAGGTTCCATAAATGCTAGAAACAAACATCCTGTCAGGGTCCAAAAGCAGAGTGTGTGGGAACCAAGGGAGACTCGGAGTCACAGGTCAAAGGAATGAGAGAGGTGAGGTGACATACGTGACACAAAAACCGCCTGTCCCCACAGGCAGCCACTTCCTCCCTCAGCACAAGGAACTTTGGCCGTTTCCCTCTCTACCCAAAAAACATGCATATGGCAAAAAGTCCAAGATCACAGCTTGTTGGCCTGGAAAACAGTTTGTTTCCCTCAACAAAGCCATCTCCTCCTCTTCCATCTGCGGCTGTCCTGGCTTCCCCCGAGACCCTTGGCACCGCCTGGCGTGGCATCCCAGCTCTATGGCTCGAGTCACCACACCCGGAGGAAGATGTCTCCTCTGCAGCCTCCATGCTCTACTCGATTTTACAAAGGAGATAAAGAAAGAAATTAATTTCTTTACTAATTGGCAGCAGCTTGAGAAAGGTACGGAGATGCCAGAATTCAGCATATGGGCTATGGAAACACATTCAGACTCAGATCTTTTTTTTTTAAGCTGTGACAGCATGCTTTATAATGTAACCAACTAAAAGGCTGTTTCGGTGCAGCGTTTGCGAAGTAAAGCATCCTCAGGATTTCATATTTAGAGGATTTATTTGAAAACATCGTACTCTCCACTGTATAAATAAGAGGAAACAGCATGACAAAAAGTGTCATAACTGCGGTTCTTGGCACTGGTTGCGATGATCTTCCTTTTGTACGGTGCTTCGGGATGACGATTTGGGTTTCCGAGTGCGAGGGAGGCTGGGTCCAGGATGGGTGAACACGTTCCCATGTGTCATGCCTGTGCCTTCCCCTGTGATTCTCTCTCTTGGGCAATGCTGCGGGCCGGGCACTCTGGGAGGACCAGAATCCCCCAGAAACACCAGCCTGATCTTCCTCTCTGGCTTTAAACAGGTGCGGGATGAGGAGGGGTGTTTACCACCAGAAACTTCCGGGATGTGACAGATCAAGGAATACAAAATCCATAGCAGAATACCAGGATGCGAGGCAAATTCCAAAGAATGCTGCCGGCAAATGGCAGAATCCAGCAATCAGCAATCCCAAGGGCTTTCAGAATTCAGAAAAATGTGTAATGTAAGAAAAAAACCCTCCCACACACTTGGCAGTGTTAGATCCAAATAGAGGGGAACCATGTCAAGGGGATAGTCAACCGTAGGTCAAATTAGGCAAACTTCTGAAATGTCCTGGATTTTAGAGAACAATTAATTTTAAACCGCGTCTTCTCTTTGTCCTTAAAATTAACTTTGTGACAATAAATGATTAAAGAGATATTTCTCCCCCAGTTTGGAAATTGAACCCAGAGCTTCACACATTCTAGGATGTGATCTAGCAGTGCTTTGAAATTTTTTAAAATTTTGAGACAAGATCTCACTAAGTTGCCCAAGCTGGCCTCAGCCTGGAGATCCTCCTGCCTCAGGCTCTCAAGTACAGCTAGGCCTGCAGGTGGGGCCCCACTGGCCCTGAGGAACAGACGAAGAGGCTGTGCTGCCTCCATGTGCTTGCTGGTCCACAGGCTGGCAGGGATGCTGGGAGACGCCAGCGAGAACGCAGGCTTCAGAGGCTCCAGTCCTGACTGCTGCTTTTGAACCCTGTGACCTTGGCAGATTACTTGATCACTGTGATCGCTGTTTCCCCCTGTGAAAACTGACATCTGGATCACGGGGAGGGTTCGATGAGACGACCCTGGCACTCAGTCCCTGCTCAATAAATGTCAGTTTCCCCCTTTTCCCCCTTTTGTGCCTTGTTTTTGCAGGCAGAGGAACCAGAAGCCTGGTTGAGGACCCTTGAGCTCTGTCATGAGGTCTGTGCCTCCCCCTTAATGCCACCACCCTGCTCAGGCCCAACAAGGCTGTCCTGAAGGCCACACTAGCAAGGTCCAGCCAGCTGTCCAGAGAGGCTGAACGGTGCCCCAACCTCTCACAAGACGAGATGTGCCCAGCAGGCGTGGTGGTGCACACCTGTAATCACAGCACTCGGGAGGCTGAGGCAGCAGGATCATACCCTGAACTACATAGTGAATTTGAGGCAAGCCTGAACTACATAGTGAGACCCTGTCTCAAAGACAAACAAGAGACCAGATGTGAAATTCTGTATTTCTGGTGCTATGCTACACAAAAGACATTTTGATTTTTATGACTGGAATGGGAGATCCAGGACCTGGGCAGAGAAGGCTTGAGATAGAAGGCAGGCAGGCATGAGAGAGAGAGAAGGCTGGGAAGCCTACAGCGTCACAGGGCCGACCAGGTGGGATGAGCTCTCCACGGTCTTGGGATGCCGGGCCGGGGTGGGGGGGGGGGACGGCACCCACCAGGCATCTCTGTGCCCTCCCCCAGAGAAGGAACAAACCGCAACTGTGGGCACATGCAGAGAGTGCCTATGACCACGGCCCACGCCCCACCTTTCCTAGGAGCTTCTCCAGCCACTCCTCAGCCCTGTGCAGATGAGTCTCCCCGTGTCACTCCCAGAGCTTTCCTGTGGGTGGCTCTCAGATGAGGATGTGAGCTGTTACGGAGTGACTCCTGCTGTGCAGACCCTGCCCCGTGTCCACCTCCCAACCTGGTCCTCCTGCTGTGGTCCCCGCCTCTGCAGGGATGGAACCCAACTCTCCCTTGCTGTCCCCGGCCTCCACACTGGCTCCTTCCATGGGCATGTGTATTCTCCTTCCATCTTGCCCGTCACTCCCCCAAGGAAGCCCCTCGTGTCTCTGGGGCTTCTGGCCCTGGGCTTCCAACCGTTTTCTTGCCTTGGTCTCCCACCCCCAGCATGTTTTTTATTTTGTACTTTGAGACAGTGTCTTACTAAAGTCACTACAGTTGTCCAGGCTAGGCTCAATCTCATGATCCTCCTACCTCAGCCTCCCGGAGTGCTGGGATCACAGGAAGAAGGCTTCTTGGCCACCTTCTGCTCTCTGAGGTGCCGTCGGGCAGAGCTGGAGTCTGGCCTGGCCCCAGGGAGGTGACAGGGGCGTGGTTATCATCCGTCCCAGTGCTGTTTCCAACCATCACAGGGCAAGCTCCACATGCCACTCACTCTCAGGACCTCAGCACTTGTGCAAGTCCAGCCTTGCGGGTTTCACTCGACTGAGACACTCCTGCATTCCCCTCAGAGTGCCTGCTCCTCCTGTGTCCCTGGGCCCCTCTCTGCTCCCTGTGTGACGAGTCCCCAAGTCCAATGTGTCCCACAGCCTCTCTTACAGAGCCAATGCTCCTCCCACCTCCAGAACAGGACTACTTGTTTTAACTTCCTATCTCTGCCATGAACGTGCTGGGCTCATGGCAGCTTCTCAAGAACAAAAGAACCAGCTGGGTGTGGTGGTGCAGGCCTGTGATCCCAGCACTCAGGAGGCTGAGGCAGGAGGATGGCCACAAGTTTGAGGCCTGGGCTACACAGTGAGACCCTTTCTCAAAACACCAAAACCAAACCCTAAAACCCCACTGGTCTGTCATATGGGCACACGCACTCACATATGCACAGCTGGAAGAATGTACCACAAAAAAGGGTTCTCTGGTTGTCTCAGGTAATTAGGTGATTATGGCTATTTTCATTTTTTGTCCTTTTTCGGTATTTTCCAGCATTTCCATAAGGAACTGGCACTCCATCAGGAAGGCAGGAGAAAGGCCTATCTTCTTTTTGAAATCCCACCAGCACATAGGTGCTCCAAGCATGGAAGCAAAATCAGCCAGCCTCCCCATCAGCTGGCAATCATCAAGGTCCAGAGAGGTGGAGGAAGTGCAGTTGGAGCAGTGCATTAGGAAACGAATGGGCTAAGTGTGGGAGGGCTGGAGGGAGGGGAAGCGTGACAATCAGCTCAGGAGCCCTTTCACAGCGCTGATGCTTCAGCGGCCTGGATTCGTGCCATCAAGACAATTCCCTAACCGCCAGCGAGATCTGCCTGGGACTGAAAAGCAATTATCAAAAACCCCTCCAAGGAGTGCATATCTTCTGAGTTTCCTGCAACACTCTCGGAAGCCTCACTGGGTCTCAGGGGAAGCCGATGGAGGCTCCGACTTCTCCCTCTGCAACCAGCCCCCCTGCTCGGCTCTTCCCAGAGAGGCCAGATTCCAACACCACACGGTGCCGGGCCGTGGAGCCTGGCCTCAAAGGACTTGCAGCCTCTGTGTAGTCTCTTGAAACTGCTGCCGCCAGGGTCATGAGCCTGGGTCATCCTGCCGGATCAGCTGTGACACGTCCCAGCTCCATTACTCCTGTCATCCCAGCTACCAGCTGTGATTCCCAAACATGAGGCTGCCCAGCCCAGCACTGCGGGTCGCACATCGGAGACCTCGCCCACTCGCAGTGTCACTGGTGAGGTCAGTGGCTGCTGACTGAAGCCTTGAAGCTTCGGAGGGTATTTGTTACACAGCCACAGCTGACTGACTGACCATGGCATGATTAAACTGCCCTCAGGAATTTCCTTCTAAGTGTGAAGCTCTGGCCAACAGAAAGGTTTGGTACCTGGGCAGGCAAAGAGAGGTAATGACACTTGGTCATCCAGCACAGTGCAGACAGAATGGAATTGTCACTTATTCTAAGAGACAGTCCACAAATGCCATTCCACTGTTCCTCACACTGCCCACCTGTCCCCGGTGTGGATTCTTCCAGACATGGGTCCGACCTCCATGGGATTTTGTTTTGCGGCCATCCCCTGCTGCCCCAGAAACGGGACTCTTCTCCCATCACAGCATATGTTCTAGGCCTTTCCACAGCCAGTGTGACAGCAAATCCTGGGCCCTGTGAAGCTGAGGACCCCTCGTGGATGGGTGGGTGGGATTTCCCAACTGTCCACCACGAGGTTGGTCTCTCCACGTGGGACACCAGCCCCTGGGGTAGACACTGAGATGGCTGAGGGGAGGGAAGGAACAGCGAACCGAGCCTGCTGCAAAGCCCATGCTGGCCCGCCTGGACATCGGGGTCCCACTCCCCCCTGCCTGGCTCCTCCCAGTCCCTTCTGCCACACCCTTCTAAGTAGTCAAACACAGGTGTCTCTTCTTTCCTGCTTTAATCTAAAGTCACATGCAACAAAGTGGATATTTTTTCCTAAGAGGGAACAAAATTGCCCTCCATTTAATTCTGCCTTGCCTCGACTGGTTTTTCACATTCAATGGGCCTCTAGTGAAGAAAGAAAGATTGTCCTCTGCTGTTTTACGAAGAGAATAGCAGGCCCTGTGGGCAGAAGAGGGATCATCACAGAGACAGAGGGCTCCGTATCAAAATGGTCAGCACACTGAAGCCCCATGGGAGACAATGCCACAAGCAGAAGTCACGACTGGCGTTCTGGTCACTGTCACAGGAATCCCTTCCAGCTTCCCTGAGAGGCAATGCTGAAGTCTCGGACTCCTCCAGTGGTGCTGGCCATCGATGCCACTGTTTCAGTGTCCCACAGTGTGTGCATGGCCCCTGCACAATGTGGCCCTGGCCATGAGTCCTTAGGTCAGCGATGCCTGTTGTCCCACATCACTCTGATCCCTATTCCCCTGGCTCTGCTCTAAAGACCACTTGGTCCGGAGGTGGTAGGTGGGTTTCCTGCATGCCCAGGCAGATGTAAGCAGCTCCTGACATGGCTGCTGAGTTGTGGCTTTGTGTTTGGATACCTGTGCACAAATGTCACCTCTGTGGCCACCACTGTCCTCACTTAAAATGGTGATAATCATGAGGTCACATCAGCCTCGGGGGCAGGGTCTCCTTCTGGACTCAGTTCGGCAATGGGCCATGACTGAGTCAAAGTCACAGGATGGCAATGTGCCTCACAGGACCTGGGCCTGGGGGACAGGCAGGTCCCGGACACCCTTGGGGACAGGTGCTTCTGACTTGGCACCAGAGGGTGAAGTGGCGGGTAGTCCTGGGGGGAGCCTTGTCTCCTGGGGCTCACGGTGGCTTCCAGGGGTTCAGCTTGTGGTCCCCCTAGCTGTGTCCTCGCCATTCCCTCTGGCCACCTCTGTCCTGTCACTTCTGAGCAGCATCCTGTGGGTGAGGCTCAGCAAGGAGGCTCGACCTCAGTGACCCAGGCCCTGCTCCACCTGGGCTCCTGGGCTTCCTCCTGCTGGCACCTCCCCATGTGGACTTGGCCCACAGCTGCCACTGAGTCCTGGGCCACCAGCCTCTGCCACCACCATTCCCACCCAGTTCACTCTGAGCTCCGATCCCCGGGAGAGAAGGAGGTGCTTAGATTACTCAAGGAAACCTCTTCCTTGTAGGGAAGCAGTCTTGTTGTCACCGACACAGGCCTAAAAGGCACTGCAAAGAAGACAGACACCCACACAGGGCAGGGTCGCAGAGTCGCAGAGTCGCTCCTGTCTCCGTGGGGAGTGGTTCCTGCCCACCAGGGGATCGAATCTGTACATGCTTGAGTCCCTGGGAAAAGCATGCAGTATCTGCAGATAACTACGTAACTTCCATACACATTATATCATCTTTACATGACTTACAACACCTCATGCAACATAAGTCCCACCTCAATAGCTGGCATATCTTACACTTGGGGAACTGTGATAAGGAAAAACATCTGGGAGCTGGCAGTGGTGCTCAGTGGTGAGCACTTGTTTAGCATGAGCGAAGCTGGGGGTTCCATCCCTAGCACCGAGAAGAAGCCAGGAAGAAAGGAAGGGGGCAAGGAAGGAAGGAGGTCTGCGATACTCAGTCCAGATGCAACCTTCCTCTAATGTCTTCAGCCCCTCTAATGTCTTCAGCCCTCAGCTGCTTGGCTCAGCGCCCCCTGGGTCTGTTCCTGTATCACACACACACACACACACACACACACACACACACGCACGCACGCACATACACACAGTCCCCTGTGCACCTATGAGGGGATTGTGAGAGAACTCACGGTTTCCATGAGAGAGTGGGATGTTTTCTGCTCATATTTTTTAGTGATCTGGGGCGTCCCCAGACCCTTGGGCAGGGACATGCTGGTCTAGACTGTCACCAGGCACCCTAGAGGACGCAGCCCCATCCCTTCGGAGACACCTTGTGCACTGCTCAGCCTCAGAGAGAAAAGGGAAGACAAAACCTGAATTCAGGAAATTTCATCTCTCCTCTGCCACCCTGACCCAGGAAGGAGGGACAGAGACCAGAGTCACGTGCGTGCCTCCTCCCTGGGCAGGGCAGGCGGGAGGGAAAGTGCAGTTTTGCTCAAAGCTCCATTCTGGGGGACATGCACCCTCCTTGCCCAGAGAGACACAGACAGGCATCCATCCAGGGGACTGCGTGACAAGCAACAAGGGGACAGAGGCTGCTTCTGAGTGCAGCTGGAATGTGGGAGTGGGCAGGGTGCGGCGCTGTCAGGGGATGTCGCAGTGGGGGGCCCGCTGTGGGGCCCAGAGCGCATCAAACTATCTGCTGGCCAAGCCTCCGCCTTGTAGACCAGATCAACCAATCCACAGTCTCAGTTCACCTGGCCACGAGTCACCCACGCTGTCACGTGCGCACCGATTCCTTCATTGTGCCTGCTCTTTCCCCTCCTCAAGTTCATACATTTATCAAGGATTTACAGGACTCTATCACAACGCTCAGTGGAAAGTAGTCACTTCCTACACACAAGGAGTGACTGCAGACACTGTTCCTTGCCTACCCCATATCTGTTCTTTCCCTTCTCAGCAACTCATGCCTGATTTTATTCAGGTCAGCAATGGACCCATGTAAAGCACTCTATCTCCCAGCCTCCCTAGTATGCAAATGTGGCCATGTGACTAAGTTCTAGCTGTGGAAACAGAAAAGGAAGTCAACAGATGAAACTTCCAGAAAAGCTTCTTAATTATTACTACAATGATATACAGTACACCTTTCATGTGCAGACCAGTCCAGAGCCTACACCTGGTATTCCTGATACTCCCTGCCCTGGTCCCTGTGGGGCCAATAGTAGGCAGCCCTCTCTCTACCCAGAGCCCATGAAGCTATTCAAGCTAGCTGATCCTGAGCCACATCTTCGTGGAAACCACAGTAAAGCACTCACTTAGTTTCCCTGCATCACCACCTCCCAGTGGACCTGGCTTCCCTGCACGCCCTGCCTACAATGCCATCCCCTCCTCCTGGGAGCACAAAGCTTCACCATGGCAGCATCGCCTGGCCTGTTGGCCTCATCACAACAGAATAAAAACCCAACCTATGCAATCTCCAGACTCCTCTTCCTTGAAAGAGAAATAAACTTTCTTTTCATGCAACCTGTGGTTAATAACCAGTCTCTATTCCTAGCATCCAAACATAATTTCCAATTGAGGTAGAAATCAGACTGAATACACCGAGACACACAAGAAGCGATACATGTCCTAGTCACTTTGCTCATTGCTGAGACAAAACCCTCAACACCTGCAAGTAAAGGAGGAAGCTTTACTGTGGCTCACGTCTCAGTCTAAGCATGGTGGGAGGGGTCTGGGTGGAGCAGAGCTACTCACAGCATGGTGGGCAGGAAGGAGAGAGTGAAGGGAGGAACTGGGAGGGAGATAAACCCAGTGGCCTCCTCTTTTGAGCAGCCCCATCTCCTATCAGCAAGTCAGCTCTGAGCCCCATGATCCAGTCACCTTTGGGGGCTGTCTGAGATCTAAGTCATCCCATAACCCATGCACCATCTCAAATCCCCATGGACACCACTCTCGAGGACAGAGACCTGGTCTGGGGCCGGATGGGACTGGATCTTTTCTAGGGTGACTTCTCCATCCATGGCCTGGCTGCCCCAGGATAATATACATCCTCATCCTGCACCAGCTGAGTGTGGCTGCTGACCCACTTTGCCCAGAGGATGTGGGCAGAAACAATGCTGAGACAGTCTGAGTGAGGTGCCAGAAGCATCCAGCGGGGACAGGATTCGACCAGAGCAGCCCCTGGCCCAAGAAGGATGAGAGGCGTGTGGCCCAACCTGAGGGTCAGAGCCACGTCCAACCCAGCCCAGCTGAAAGCAGCTGACCTTACAGGTGCATGAGAAAGAAGCAGCTGTTGTTTTAGGCTCATGAGCTCTGGGGGAATTTGGTACATAGCATTACTGTGGTCATTGCTGACCAAGTCAGGAAAGCAGAAATCTATAAATACTGATGGATTTCTAATGATTTGATTATTTAGGTGTTGGTCTTTAGTTATTTATTAGGAACAGTACCAGTGCCTACATAGATGCTGTTTGACTTACAATGGGGTTATGTCCTGATGGCCCATCACAGGCTGAAAATACCTGATGTGGAAAATGCACCTGACTGAGCCACAGCCTGAGGGTACAATGGCTGCCACTTCCCCCTCTTGGTGAGTTGCCTCTGTCACTGCTACTGCTGCTGTCTAGCACTGTGAGAGAAGGACCGGACCGCTGGGCACGGTGGCCCATGACTGTAATCCCAGCTACTCGGGAGGCTGAGGCAGGAGGATTGCAAGGTTGAGGCCAGCCTGGGTAACTTGGTGAGAGCCTGAATGCAAATAAACAAGTTTTCAAAAAGGGCTGGGGATGTGGCTCAGTGGTCGAGTGCCTGTTCAACGTGTTCGAGGGCCTGGTTTCCATCCGCAGCACCAGTAAGAAGGAGAGGGAAGAAGCAGGGGAGGGCGGGGAGGGAGAGAACACTGCCCATTGGCCTGGAAAAAGGTCACAGTTAGAAACTCCAAGTACACTTTCTCCAGGTTTCATATCATTTGAAGATCAAGAAATTCTAGGTGGAACCATCTGAACACACAGCACGCACGTGACACGCCGTGACACAGCCCCTGTTGCCAGGGAACCCGTGTCTTCCTTCCAGGACCCCAGAGATCAGCTCGGTGACCGGCATCAAACTGCAGCCACAGGTTCTTCAGAGATGAGCAGGTGACCCGGACAAACGGGAAGCGCCGAGAGCTGAGGCTCCTGACACCAGGAGACGCTCGGGGAGATCCTGATCCAAGCTCCGCCTCACGGGTCACAGGCACCTTGCAAATGGAGCCAACTCGGAGCAAGGAAGCGACAGGTGTGCTCATACCTGCTGCACGCTCATCATATACATCAGTGCACGTTACGCCATCAAATCAGGGTGACAGCGGCCTAAAGCCTCTCGGTCCTGTTTTCCAGATGAGTGGCCCTGTGTGGCCTGGCTCCTTGTTACTCCTGCCATCTCTACCACTTTCTCCTTCTTACACTACCCACCATCTCTTGAGCCTCCTACCCCAGGACCTTTGCACAGGCTCTCACCCCCTACACCTGCCTGGCTCCTCCTCAGCACTGTCTCTGCTCTCCCCATGCCCTGTCCTGCCCACTTGTTATTTCTCAGTATTCTCTGCTCTCTCACTCTTTCAAAGGCTTCTGGAGAGTCAGATATATTTTACAAAAAAAACAAGGGAGAACTGTTGGATTTATGTCAATGGAAGATACCAGTGGGGCGAGGTGGGGTGGGAGAGAAAACCATTCTTGAAAATATGCAGAAAAGCCAAGCCGTGAGTGGCACCTGTCGGCCTGCAGGTGAGGGTGACTCCGAGGCTCTTGTCCCCTCCTTTGTGACAAAGTGCCCAGCGGGTCCCGGCTGGCGGGCATGTTCTCAGGCTCTTGGGCTTGCCTTGCTTGGATGTTGTTCCCAAGGACAGAAGGAGAGGAATTCAGATGCTGCCACTTCCTACACATGCTTTTCCTTTTCTTTCCTTTTTTTTCCCCCCGAGGTGCTGGGGATTGAACCAGGGTCTTCACACTGAGCTACATCCTCTGTTCTTTTATATTTTTTATTTTGGACAGAGTCTTGCTGAGCTGCCAAGTGGTCCAGGCTGAAATGGAACTTGTGATCCTCCAGGCTCAGCCTCCCGAAGTGCTGGGACAAGAAGTGTGTGTCTCCTGGCCTCCTAGACATGCTTCGACCTTGGGGACCCTATGACCTCTAGGGTGCTTGGTCCTGGGGTCTGCAGGAGGAACGGGTGCCCAGCCTGGAGCACACACCTGTCCCAGAGAGCCCCAGCCTCCTCCCTCCCTGGGCTCCAGGCCTTGGAATCTGTTCCCGTGGCCTGCAGAGAAACCCTTGCTGCTTCAAGGGGTTCTTCTCCTTTTTGGGTGAAAGTTTCCACTGTATCAGCGCTCCAGTCCAAGCCACATTTGCCACCGGGCAGCATGGGGAAGTGACCGGGGAAGAATTCAGGGTGCTCGGTGGCCGCTCAGCTCCAGGATGCTGGGTGCAGAGACAGGGGCCACTGGGATGACTGTGACTCTTGGGGTAGATCCTGCGTGTCTGGAGGAAGCACCAGGCCCACTGCACAGACAGGGAAACTGAGGCTGGGAAAGCCACCCAAAGCACAGACCATGGGCCAGGCCACCTGATGGCCTTGTGGCTTTGGGCAAGTTACCTGGAGTCACTGAGCTCACTGAGCTGGCTGAGCGGTCGCTGTGCTGCTGTGGGAAACACTCAGGCCAGCTCCAGAACAAATCACTGGCACAGGCGCAACAAACTTTCCCAGTGGGGAAAGAGTAATTTCTCTTCCTTTAACCGGGACCCATCCTGTGTTCCAAGTTCATCCCCACACAAACAAGATCTATGACTTTGAACTTGGGCACAGCTGGAGCAGCTTCAGCTGCACCCCATGTGGCCTGCAGCCTTTGCCGAGTGGCTGTTGTGTGCTAGGTGCTCAGGAGGTGCAGGGGTCAGCAAGGTGTGGCTGCCGCCCTCAGCACAGTGTTGCCTGGGGTGGAGGAAACGGCTGTCCTAGGGGATGGTTTCTCCAGATGACCTCGGCCACCTCCTGCCCTCCCCTGCAGGGACGCCAGCCACAGGCCCAGGGAGGGAACTCGGTTCCCCTGGACCTCTACGCCCCAGGCTCCTAACAGCCTCTGGGAGAGAGGAGGCGAAGGGGCCTGCAGACCTGGTGTGCAGGAGGGTGGGAAGGGAAATGCCCAGTGCTGGGTGCTCTGCTGTGAGGAGAGCAGGGAGCTGGGGGTGTACAGCTCCCCTCCTCTGTCACTGCCTGGTTCAAAGCCATCCCGATGATCAAACCAGGTGAAGTTTGCAGAACACTGCTTGGATGACCAAGGGAAATTAATAAACATCAGTTCAATACACACATCATCTTGTCCCAACAGAAATCTTATTTATTTAAAAGCCAAAGTGTCACTGTTGCTCCGGCTGGTCTCAAACTCCTGGCTCAAGCAATCCTCGTGCCTCAGCCTCCCCAGTAACTGAGACTACGACCACACTTGTCACATTTAAAAATCATACTAGGTATCCTGTAGTTTTCAAAGATGGGGTGTATGGAGGCAGGCTCCGGTTTTTCTTTTCTTTTTTTTGGTACCAGGGATTGAACTCAGGAACCTTGTGCTTGCGAGGCAGGCGCCGGAATCACTGAGCTAAATCCCCGGCCCTGGCTCAGGTTTTTCTAAGAGCAGTAAGCAGTCACCCCTGTTGCAGGCAGTATTTCTGGGGTGCTTACTGTGAGCTGCTTTAGGTGGGTTAGCTCATTTTAACCCCCTACTGACCTGGTGGGTTAGGGAGAGACTTTGAGTCTTCTCTCACTACAGATGAAAAAACTGAGGTTCAGAGAGGTTAGGTAACTGCCCTAGGGTCACACAGGAAGTAAGTGGCTGAGCTGACTCCAATCTGGGTCTTTCAAAGTCTACGTGTTTGCCCCGCACCCTAGGCAACCTGCACATACACAGTCTGGACTCACAGAGAGGCCATCTTGTCTCAGATCCCAAACCATGGAAAGCAGCACCTTTGGCGGAGAATCTCCTTCTCTAGAATCATCCAGACTTTCTTTTCAACTCAAGATCCCAGCTCTCGTTTTCTTCCTCCTTCAACAAGTGAGTCATTTAAACACTTCAGAAGCTGCTTCTCCCAGAGACCCAGCGTGATGTCTGTTTTCTTCTCACCAGAAAACCTTCTATATTTGCCTCACAGGCCGGCTGTGCCAGGGCAGATTCCTCAGGGGCGAGGCTCCACCCGCCCCGGGACTCAGCACCTGACTGCACCCCGCCTGCCACCCCCCAGAGGCCTGCAGACCATGACCAGATCCCCAAGAGAACAAGAACAGGCCAGGGCTCCAGACCATCCATCCTTTCCTGCCAACAGCCCGGTGAGCGTTCATAACAACCGCATCGGCAGGGTCTGCGATCCCTCAGCTAGGGAGTGCCTGGGGGCAGCGCAGAGAAGCCCTGGATGCTAATAAAGATCGGGGGGCAGCCGGCCCTTCGAGGACAGTGCCGTGCCAGAGCCACGGGCAGCTTCACCACTTGATGTCAGAAAATAAGCAGAAAAGATTTCCGTTTAGAAAGGATGGAAACTACCAACTTCATCTGAAGGAACTGGGAGAAACGTCTTTCGGGTGGTGTTAAATGTGCGCCAAAGAGACAAACGATCCGTGTACCCAGACAGAGGAAGCTTGAGCACTTACTGAGCACCTACTGTGTGCCTGGCAGGTCCCAGGTCAGCAGCCACCTCGTGCACGTTCCTCCTCTAGGACTCATGGCGGGGCGGCACTGGGGCTCAGGGAGGGTTAGTGACCGACGGTCAAACATCACCGGTGTCGCATTTCCCCCATGACCCCTCCTCAAGGTGGACTTGGCCTTTCCCTCCCTCCTGTCTCCCTCCCTCCCTCCCTCCCTTCCTTCCTTCCACTGGCAGTGAGGATTGGACCCAGGGACTCGCACATGCTCAGCAAGTGCTCTACCACTTGAACTACATTCCCGTCTCCTTTATTTTTTATTTTGAGATGGGCGCTTGCTAAGTTGCCCAGGGTGGACTTGAACTTATGACCCTCCTGCCTCAGCCTGTCCAGGAGCTGGGATCACAGGCGTGTGCCTCCACCCCTGGCTTGATCTTCCTGTGATAGCAGGTCTGTCTCCTCTGCTGTACTGCAGCTCTCGAAGGCGCTGATTCAGTTTCCGTCACACCAGATGCTCACACTCAGTAGACTCGGTGCATAGCCGTTTCCCACACACTAGCTGTCCAGTCTGCTTACTGCAGTTCGGAGTGTGTATTTCTGACTTTAACTGCAGATACACTGCACCCTACTTCAGGCACAGCCTATGTGAAAGCCACCTGGGATGGTGCTGGCACCTTCTGCTTGGAATTTGCCAAATTCCACTTCCTCTCACTCAGTCTGCTTTCTGAGGGTCCTTTCCCCCTGTCCATCTTGGTCTCTTTGTCTGCCAGGAAGGCAAGGTCTTTATGAAGAACACTGCAAGCTGGAGCACTCAGAAAGAGCCTTGGAGCCGGGTGTGGTAGTGCACACTTGTAATCCCAGCACTGGGGAGGCTGAGGCAGGAGAGCATCACTGTGAGTCTGAGGCCAGCCTGGGCTACACAGTGAGTTCAAGCCCAGCCTGAACTAAGTAGCAATATCCTGTCTTAAAACAAAACAACCAAATAACAACAAAAAAAGAACTTTGCAGAAGTTTGGAGAGAGTGGCTTTGCTGGTTTCAAGGATCCTGGAAGTCATCGGTGCCATGGATGATACAGCACTGCACGCCATCAGTCTTTGTGACAAAGGACTCTGAGATGAATTGGGGTTTTTTGGTATTGGGGATTGAACTCGGGTCCTTGCGCTTATGAATTGTCTTCTTTTAAATCCCAAGTCTCAGTTTAGTTCTTTTTTTTCTTTTTGATACAGGGATTGAACTTAGGACCTTACACTTCCAAGGCAGGCGCCGTGCCACTGAGCTAAATCCCCGGCCCAGTTTAGTTCTTAAAGAAGGCTTCACTAGGAAATGTCTAACCTTTGAAGCCTCTGTTCCTCAGATTACCCGCCTTCCCTCCAGCGAGCCCCCAACACCACTGCCCCTGCCACCGGCCGTGGCTCCCGGCTTGCTCGGCCCACAGCCCCTATACCCACCCCATTCAGGGGGCAGCGGAGGCCTGAGAGGTTGCAGAACTCTCCCCAGGGCACACACACATCAGCCAGGCAGGCTTATAAAGACCATGCCCAACTCATCCACAGGGCAGCTGAAAAATCCCGTATTTCATGGCTGATAGCAAAGATCCAAACCATGAGAAACACATTTGGGGCTGGACGTGAGACTGCGGGGTTCTGAGGGGCAAGGGCCCTGTCTTATTCTTCTTTCTCTTCTACAGTGGAAGGACACAGGAGACAATAAATGCTTCTTGAATGAGTGAATGGATGGATTTTTAAAACGAAAGCTTTGGGCTGGGCCTGGTGGTGCCTATAATCTCAGCCCTCTGGGAGGCCAAGGTAGGAGGACTGCAAGTTGGAACCCAGCCTGGGCCACATGGCAAGATCCTAAAATATTAAATAAGGGCTGGGGATGTAGCTTATGTGAAGCCCCTGGGTTCTATCTCTAGTATCATGCATGCACACACACACACACACCTATGCATGCACGCGCACACACACACACACCCTGAAAGTTTGACTATTACCTGTGAATAAAGAAGGATGATGAGCAGGGTGGGGAAGGGGACAGTAACGCCTGCAGGGGGTGCTGAGGGTGGCATAGTCCTCTCCCCTACAGGTCACTCGCAGGAATCAGCTCCTTGTCACCCAGGCTCAAGTTAGGCTCCCGTGAACTCAGAACCATTAAAGGGCAACCCACTCGATTATTTCCACCCTCCTGTTTACTAAGGCAAGAAAAATTGTTAACACATTTTCCAAATATTTCTAACAAAGATATATTACTTGTAGCTGATGGCAATCTATTTTAGAATACATCCCTCAAGGGATGGTGACTAAAATCTGTCTCCCTGTGTGGAAAACACACATACATCATCGCTTTCTTTTTTCCCCTGGATTTTCTAAGTATTCTTTTTCTGTCCCCTTGAGGAGAATCACACCTAACGCCGCCCACAGCCGGTCTCTCTAAACTTCCTCTTCTTTCTTCCCCTGAGCGTCACTCACTCACACACACACACTCACACACACATGCACACAGGCACGCACGCACACACGCACACACCCTGCTGTTAGCACTTTCCCTCAAATATTTGCGGATAATTAATTCACTGTTAATCAGTTGAGGATGGTTCCTCTACACTCTGTAAATAAAGAGAAAGTCCTGGCCCGGCAAGCACATCTTTTCGGGTGGTCTGTCTTCTCCGTGGTGTCACCAAGGATGGACCTGGGGCTCTGCATGCTGAACAGGTGCTCTACCTAAATGTGGCCTGCAGGGAAGTGGCATCATGGGCAGCAGATTCTTGATGACTGATTCTAGGATGCACTGGGCGTGGCTTCCTGTTGCCTCTCTGAAGAGGACCCGCCCCTGGAGAGTCCCTAGCCCTCCTCGCTGCTGTCTGCAATCCGAACAGCCAGGTGTCATGCAGGACTGAGGGGTTTCCAGTGAGTCACCCGGAGCGGCTGGGGGACCCAGGGACCATGTGCCCTGGGGTGGCCCCGGTTTCCACTGTGCTGTATTTAGATTGTTGCAGGAAACCATTTTCTGGGGTTTCCAGCCTCGGCCGGCTGCACCTCTCCCTCACCAGCCTGCCCATCCTAAGGCACCCCTGGTGGCCACCCTTGCTCCCTGAGCCTGGCGCACTTTCCAGCAGCCACCCTGTCCACCCTACTCCAATGTCCCCCTGCAGAGCCTGCACTCCCTGACCTGCCTGGCCTTCTCTGCCTAAAATGGTGTTGTCCACACGGGGTACACTGGGGAATCACTAGGCTATTCAACCCCCCCAATACCAGAGTCCAGGACAAGGGAGAGAAGCCAGGCATCTGACCTTGGCGATGCTCCCCAGGGAATCCAAGGGCAGCTGGGGTGAGCGTATGATCCACGCTCTTCCTCCTGGCAAGTTCCCCCTCACCTGACAAGACCCATTGCTCACTCCCTACGATCTAGGGACACTTGTGTGACTCAGTGCCATGCCACTACCTTGGCCGCAGCCTTGTGGTTCTTCTATTCCTGCATGGTGACATCACCTACATGCTCCCCTTGACGGCACCCCCAGACTATCGACCACTGGGCTCCAGGTTCCAGTGGCCATGACACCAGATCCTCTCCATAATGAGTCTCGTCTGTGCCCTGTTCATGTGGATACTCTGATGTGGATGTCTTACTACTTATAATCAAAACATTTCTGGTCTCATCTAACTTGGTCTTGATCAAATTCTGGTCTGATCAGAATTCTAAATCTGTTCTAGTTTAATCTCTGGTCTGATCTTCTAGTCATTCACCAAACACTGGTGATGTCGCTAAAGCTCTGCTTAGTTCTGGGCTGTGGATGGATGACGAGAAGGTCATGGGGTGGAGAGACAAGCTAATGCATAACATATTAAGACCCAGTCCATATTGGCCTTACCCATAAGGGGATAGTTACCACATGGCAAAGTAAGCACTATGACAAAGTTATGCATTTAGAGAGGAGCTGCTTACTGCTCCTGGGGAAGATAGCTCCTGCTACCAGTAGGACAGGAGTTTCTGTGCCTGGAGATTCTCCTAGGACAAAACCCTGCGCAGAGTGAAGGCACAGTTAGAGACCTGTCCCAACACTTACTGATGATTCTAATAAAAACCATTGCCTCCAACCTTATGAAAGAATACAGGGATGGAGGAGACGAAAGATGCATCAAGCAGAAAGGACAGGAAACAATAAACTCTTCAATAATGAGCCACCTCCAGCGTCTGTCCTCAACTTCTGTCTCACAGACTCCTGTGTCATTCAGGTCAGCAAGTGATGCTTCCCTGCCTCTCTTGCAGCAACCTGGAGTCAGGGGACAAAGCGCCGGCACCTCTGGGAACGATGGCGGCCCTCACTTGGGAGAGCCCTACTCTTTCCTCTTGTTTCCTGCTTCCTGTCTCTTATGTCAGAACTTCCTGTTTTCTGTTACTTAGAGTGGAATGTGAGACTGGAGCTAGTGCCCATGGGGATGAAGGTCACAGGCTAATGGTTTGTTTTTTTTTCCCAGTACTGTGATGGAACCCAGGGCTGCTCTCCCCCTTAGCTATAGCCCAGCCCTTCTTATTTCTTATTTTGAGATAAGGTCTTGCTAAGTGGCCCAGGCTGTCTTTGCACTCATGATTCCCCTGCCTCTATCTCCTGAATAGCTAGGACAACAGGCTCAGAGCATTCACTGTTGGCAAGCTGTTCAAACCCCTGGGGTCATTCTGGAAAACCTCAAAGGTTAAAATGGAACACAAAGCTAAAATGGCCACCCTAGTCTACCCAGCAAGCTCAGAAGCATGGCCAGACTGCCACGACCACAGCGCCCAGCTATCTACCTTAATGGTGACACACTGGGGTGTGGCCAGGTTCCAGGACCCATGTGATTCAAAGCAGTTAATGCAGGATTTATTGGGAACCAGTGTGTCTGTAAATTGGGTTACCGAAACCCTCCATGAAACCACCATACCAGGTCCATCTACTTTGTAAAGCAACTTCCTCTACTGCTTCATCTTCTCACCAGCCTCGCAGGCCCAAGAGAGGACCAGGCTGGAGGCAGCAGGGCTGGAACGGGAACCCCAGGTCCCAGCCTCTTGGCTTCAGCTTTGCCGGCTCTGGGCAGAACCTGGGAGTGATGGCCATTCTGGGACACAGCATACCAGCTAGGCTGAACTGAGGTGAGAGGGGGGATCGCCCAGTTGTCAGATGAGAAAATTAAGGCTTGGGATGGATGAACAAGGCTCAGGTCAGACAGCTGGGACTCCCCATTGAGTGGGGACTTAGGGCCAGGTGTGTCCGAGGCTGAGCCCTGCTGGTGTCTGGGTGGTGGTCACAGTGACACTAACAAGTCACAGCAGGCAGGGACCATAGTGTGACTATGGGAGGTCTGGGCTGATTTGGCACTGGGGTAGCCATGGGCCTTCAGTGGTGCTTTCAGCTGTGTGCATTTAGATTTAGTGCACCTCCAAGTGGCACAGCGAATGCTCCACCTTTCCTGGGAAGGTGACATTTACACCCAAAAGCCATTTGGAATGCAAAAGCCAAAGTCACAGAAAGAGCCAGCCTTAGAACCAGCAGCTCGGGGCTCTGATCTTTCCTCCTGTCTGTCACATTCCCCAGCTAGACGGGAATAAAGAAAGGATCACCAAGCCTTGGCCTTGCTCTCCAGCCAGCCTGGGACTGCACCTGGCTGCCCACCCATCTGCTTTCTCCTGCTCACGAAGGCCCGGTCATTCCCATCTACAGACCACAGAAGTCTTCCCACACAGCCCCCTGGGCCCATTTCCTGAATCAGGTGCCTCCCTTAGCACAAGCCAGAGGTTTTCAGAGTCCCTCTAGGAACCTGAATCAGGTGAACACAAACAGTCACTCTCACCCTGCATTTAGGAAGTCCAGCACAGCCTTGCCTCCACATTAGCTGTTACTCTGGAATCATTAAAAGGGGGGAAGGGGTTTGCTTTTCTCCCTTCATTCTAAAAAAGGAGCCTTTTGAAATTGTTTTTCCAAGTGCCGCTATCAGACAGAATAAATTAAGCACAACATTTACTTAATCCTCCAGATCTGGCCAAGTGTATCTGATAAGAAGGTGGCTGATACCGAGATACAAGGCAGAAACTTGCAATCTGAGGTGCACAGTGAGCTGCCCTCCTCTAACCTTAATGGAGACAAATGCAATCAGAACCAGCGAGGTCCTGTCTCAGGCCCGTAGGCAGCGTGAAAAGTACCCGAGTTACGATGCAGTCCCCACAGCAAAAGCCTCGGGGATAACCCTAGCACATTATTTCTTGGTCTGTCAAATATTCCTGGGACAGCCCGCAAAGCTCTGAAGATCACTGCAACTGTAACAGGAAAGAATCTGTTCATTATTCTCGATCCCAAGGACACTTGCATATATTTGGCTTTAAAAGGGTTCTTGGCAAATCAGACTTGCAGATCTTTCTGTACAAAATGCCCCAGCCAGCTCTTCCTCATGCGTGAGCTTCTGCCGGCTCGCACAGAGCTTTTTCTCCCTTTACAGGATTCCCAGGCCCCTGCCTCAGCTCCCCTCATTCTCTCTCCGGCGACATCTTTAATTATCTATTTTCAAATCAGATGTGACAGAAGCAGCACTTCAGGATCTGGGCCTGAATGGTAGAATTTTACAGAGGTGACGCCATGCTCAGCCACAGGGAGCTCTGACAAGCTGTCAGGCAAAGGATACCATCAGGGACTCTGCAGCCATGGGGACTGTCATAAAACGACTAAAAGGCCACTGACCAAATTGGACAGTGAACATTGTATTGCGATGGTTGCTGTGGGCTTTGCTACATGATAAAGAATGAGCTGGCCTGAGGTGTGTGTACATGTGTGCAGATGTATATGTGTGCATGCAAGCACATACGTGCCTGGATACGTGCACACTGCACACACATGTTCACATGTTCATCCATGTAGGCGCACACACATGTACCCATGCAGATGTGTATGTGCACACTGTGTGCATACATGCATGTCTAAGTTTGCGTGCATGTGCGTATGTGTGCATGCATGTTGCATGTGTGAACATGTAACTGTATATATGTGCCTGTCTGTGTGCATGTGTTTGTTTGGTATTTTCTTGCAGCCAGGATGGCCTCGTGAGACTTTTACATTCTCCTGGCTTGGAATGCTTTGTAAACTCCTGTGGTTGGGCCAGGTTTAAATTGAACTTGCCCTCCCTCACCGCATCCATTTGAGGTCCCCTGGGGGAGAAAATCAGGCCCTGTTTGGAGAAACAGTGCTCTGTAAATCTAAGAATGGGTTTGTGGCCTGGGGCGGGTTCTTATGGAAGCTCATCCAACTCTGGGTTTACAAGACGTTTCCAGTCAGCCTGCATTCAGCCTCAGACACCACAGAAACTGCTGGTCAGACATATTTTCCTGTTTATATAGCTATATTTTTTCTGAGAACAATGTACAGAGCAGAAAGCCGTGGAGAAGATGGACAGAGGTGGCGCAGATGAGAATGCAGCTCTCTGGCCAGTGGCGACAGCACCCCAAGTACTCACCGTGGTCGTGGGCAAAAGCCAGCAGGTCTAGCTCCATCAGCATGCGAGCCAGGTCATCATAGCGGCCACAGTGCTCCCCCGCACCGTGCGACACGAAGACCAGGGCCCTGGAGAGGCAAGAAGGGAGCTGGTTAGGGAGGCTAAATGTGAGAAAGGGGGGTGTCATTCATGTGCTGGCCTCTGCAGAGGAGGACCGGGGCCAATCCTGGCCTCCCTGTGAGCTCCCTGTGTCCTTTACTTTTTTACAGATGAGAATGAGATTCAGAGACGTGGTGTGAACTGCCCAAGCCACACAGCAAGCTGGTAAAATACAAAAGTCAGAGTATGTCAGCACCTGGCTACCAGGGCTCCAGTATGCTACCACAGCGCTCAGGTCACAGATGTCAACTCAGAGAGGCTGGGGCCCATGGCACACACCTCACTGTGCTACAGCTCTGGGCACTCGCTGCCTGGCTTCCGGCTTCCCGTCAACCCGAGGTCAGGTCTCCAAGGGCAGGAGGCCCACAGGCACCCCCGCCCAGTGGTACCAAACAGGGGCCCAGTGCATAACAGGTTCTGGAGCAATCTTTTGTGTGTAGCATTAGCTGCACTATCCTGGCTGCCTTGATGTCCTGAATCAACTCAAAGCATTCCCCTTTCATGGTCATTTTGACCTTAGGGAAGAGACTGAAGTTGCACAGCACTAGATCCAGTGAATAGGTGGATAAGGACACAACACCATGTTTCTAGGAGCCTGCCTTTCCATTGGATGGCACAGGGCAGCAGCATTTACTGTATTTTTGTTTGTTTGTGGGTTTTTTTGGTACCGGGGATCGAACTCCAGTCCTTGCGCTTGCGAGGCAGGCGGTGGAACCACTGAGCTAAATCCCCGGCCCTGTATTTTTGATCACATCTCATACAGACACTCAAAAAAGAGGACTTTTGGAACTGCTACAGAAAGTGGCAAGAATGATGGGATAAGTGTGCTGGAAGTGGGGGAGGTGTTTTGAGGGGGATTCATGGCCATGCGCCTTTTACTGTAAGTTTAAAAAAAAATATGAACAAGTACCATATATTCTGATCACCCTGCATATGCTCCAGGGCAGGTGTCATTCCCACACCTCCTCTCAGCCACACTGTGTAACCTGAGGGACTGCACCACTCTGTCTTTGCGGCACTGTGTTTTATTCTTGGAGCGACTTCATTTTTCCAAAACACTTCTGGCTCTGGCCTCCCTGCTCTTCCCTGAAACACCAGAGAATCCTAGAATTCTCCATGCCCTCTGGCTGGCTCCCACGGACAGTCCCTGGACAAATGGATGTAGCTCCTTTCCTTGTCTCCCTTGGTGCCGAGCAGCATGGCTGGAACCTCCAATCAGCCATCATCTCCCCATCTAGAAAGAGCAGTGCCCCGTGGGGCTCAGCCCTTCATGTCCTTGGGGACTGCAGCAGCGGCTGGATCAGTCCAGCGACAGTTAACGTGAACAGAAGACAAGGAGGAGCGACTGACGGGGTGTTGCATTCATCAGGGGCCATGGGGCAGAGAAGGACTTGGGGTTTCATTTAGGGGTGGCCCGAGGCCTTGCCATTGTGCCCATGACAGAATGCACAGCCTAGGAAATGCGTGGAAAACAGCCGGTCTTTTGTTCTGCTTCGAGTCCTAACCCAGTGGCCACCATAGAGACACCTGGGGACCTTCCAGAAGTCCCCAGGCATAGTCCTCACCTCCCACCCTCCAGACCTCTGGGCTTAATGAGTTTGGGGTGGGAGGAGCCCCTCCAGGGCTCTGTGGTCATCCAGGGTTGAGAGGCCCCTGCCTAATGACTGTGGGGTACAGACCGCAGTGGTCCCCTGGCCCCAACAGTGGAGAGAAGGCAGCCATTGTGGAGCCACCACCTCCCACCCTAGGGATCCGCTGGACAGACCTCGGGACAAGAGTGCTTGAAGCGAGGGCAAGTGTTCTGAGGGGGATTCATGTCTGCAGGGGCACGGAGCCCTTGGAGCTCACCGCTGTCATCTCTCACCTGAGTGTCACAGCTGCCCACTGCAGGTGACAGAGGTCACTGCCTCCCTTCTCACTGCCCACCCCTCCCCACCCCCATGGAAAAGGCCCAGCCCTACACCCCCGCCCTGGCCCCACTCTGCTCTGAAGCTGCTGCTGTGGCTTTCGCCCTGGTTCCTGGCTCACATCTTACCCAATTCTGACCCATCAACACTCCCCACGCCTGCCGCCACCGCTGGCTCCTGGCTCACACACTTACTCCTTCCTGGACCTGAGTCTGTTCTGTAGACTTGGTCTGGCACTTGGTCTGGCACAGTAAAATCAAATCATGCTGCCCTTCTGCCTGAAGCCCTCCAGGGACAGGCCAGCAACTGAGCAGGCTGGCTCCTCCCACACACAGCCCCACCCCCGCCCTCCCCCGGGGCTCAGTGCTCTGGGCCTTGCACTGGTAACTCTAACTCGCATCTGGAGCTCAGGCGTGGGCCCCGTGGGTCTGCCCACCTCCATCGCATGAACGCTCTCCCCAAGCTGCTCTCCAGCTATCCATGCATGCCTTGGCACTGAATGCCCCATGGGAAAACATGGCCTAGTCCACTTGTGTGAGCTGGTTCTAGCCTGTTTGAGCTGGTTGTACACACCGCTAGGGAGCATATTCCCAGCTTAAGGCCTCAGTACCCACTGGGGCTACTGCTGGGGACCCTGCCTGGCCCCCGATCTTTGCACCCAGCTTTGTTTGTCATGTGGGTTTCCAGCTCAGCGAGGCTTTTTCTGACCTCTTTGATTGATGTAGTCTCTTCAGCATCTATCACCATCTACAGTTATTTACCCATTAACACTTTTTTTTTTTTTTGCCTCCTCCAGCCAGCACAAGCTCGGCAAGGGCAGAACTCCTGTGAGTCCAGCTCAGAGACAGGCTGGTACACAGAGAGCTGAATGCAGCTGGGACAGTGACTGGAGGACCCCTCCACCATCCAGGCTTGGGCCGCATTCCTGAGTTGGTGCCATCTGGCTTCCAAGGCTTTGCCTCTTCCTCTCCCGTTCCCCACAACCTGCTGTGGGTGGAGCCACCAGTGCCGCCTCCCATCCCTCCCCTCAGTCCCCCATCTGGTCCCAGAGCTTCCAAGCATCCCACCTTTTGCCAGGGTTTGCCCCTTGGGTAAAGGGGTGGTTCCTAGCTCCATTCCTGATGGAATGTCTACATTCACCCCTGCATGCTGGTGCCCCCAGAAATGTTTCCTTAGGAGTTTTGTGGAACACTGGGACTGATTTTCTGCTCTGAAATCATCCAGGTCTAAGCACGGAGAAAAGCCAGGGTGGATAGTAAACACACATCATCGTCACTGGGAGGTTGTGACCCCAGGGCAAATCACCTGATGTGATCGTCAGTGTGGCCACAGGTGAGGCTGGCACATCACTTCCTGATGGCTCTGAGCCCGTGTCCTTGAAGACAGAGAGGAAGCTGCCTGGACCTCGGGGCTTGGCAGCCACATGGTACTCAGACAGTCCAGGAGGTGGCTGAGAACCAGTCAGAGCCAGGCCCTGGGGTCATGGAGATGAGCACAAATCTTCTGTCCCTGCCCCACACAGCCTACAGTTCAGCAAGGAAGCAGATGCCCACCAGGGGACACACACCCCACCTGGATGGTGACTGGCGCCCAGAACACAAAGGAGGCTGATGGGAGCCCTACTGGGGTCTGGGGAGTGGCCAAGCAAGGCCCTCAAGTGATGCATCCAAGAACCAGGCCCGGCATTGGAGAGCAGTAGTGTGTAGGTGGACAGGGTGCCCCTGGTGTGCCCATCCCAGCAGAGACCGCACTGCATCCCAGGAGATGCGTTCCACAAGGTAGGCTGCAGCCTGTGCCCACACCACAGGTCCCAGGCTGGCAGGGAGACCTGGTGTTGCTCCTCCACACAGGGGTTGGGCCCTCGCAGGGCGGTGACCCAGTGTGACTTCAGCTTTGAGAGCCTGCTGGGCTACTGTGCAGAACCAAACCGGAATTGAAGGATGATGTTAGTCAAGGAGCTGACATGGTTGGACACTGAGTGAGGCCAGGGAAAGTGGTCCTTCCCTCCCTTGCATCCTCAACAGAGAACAGCAGCCCAGTAATATTGGCAGAGCCATTTATGCAACATGGCAATGCCCACGGCAGAAAACAAGGCTGCAGGAGAGGCTGGCTGAGACCTCTTTCCTGGAACTTCCTCCCGGCTGCAGCAGTTGGAGCCAGTGAGAATCAGCAGCTGGGGAGGGGGAGGCTGTCCTGGAGCAGATGGCTGGCCTGGCACCCAGCCTCAGGAGGTGGGGCTGCTCCCAGCCAAGCACTTGGAGCCCTGAGAGGAATGCACCGCCGCAGAACGTCACAGAATGCACAAACCAGGGCTGCTGCATCCACACTAGTCTGTGGACAGAGCTTTTTTAATTGCTGACGTGATCCACGTCTTGAGTCTCAGTTTGCTTCCCTGGGAAGTGGGGATGAAAAAAATGAGAAGTGGATGGGATGCTCCAGGCTTCCTGGGCTGCAGAAAGCCCCCTGGAACTGTCCCCTGTGAAGCCATTTCTGCGATGGCACGGGTGGCCCTTTTGCAGCTCTGGACCTCCCACAAACTGGTGCCCAGATCTCTGTGGGCCTCTGGTTTCTCCACCCTTGAAATGGGGACATTGGTGCCAATCACAGGGGCTTGGGGACGAAATGAGATCCTATAGTTGACAGTGAGGCCTCTGCATCCTCAGTCATCCACCTTGGGGGCAATGAAGGGGAGAAGGGATCGTGACTGTGAATAAGTCACCCTCATACCGGCGGTGCCAACCACCTGGTTTAGGAGGGGCTGAGCAGGAGGTGGGACGACGGAGAGATGGAGGCCAACAGCCACTGCAGCCTTGACAGAGCCCTGTGCTGCAATGCCAGGATGCCTACCTCCACCAAGGACCCCCTGCCACCCACTGCAGGACTTGGACTCAGCCAGACTCTGCCCACCCCATCTGCGCATGGGTGCCTCCTGGTGCCGCAGGCATGACCTTACGCTGTCGCCAGCCTGCCCTTCCTCAGTATCTCCAGGCTTCACTGAGGCAAAACTGAGTGTCTGAGGAAATGTTCTGCACAGCTTGGTAAGAAAGATCAGGACAGGGCCGGGGATTTAGCTCAGTGGCACCTCACCTGCCTTGAAAGTGCAAGGTCCTGAGTTCGATCCCTGGCACCAAAAAAAAAAAAAAAAAAGATCAGGACAACTGCAAGATTATCCAGTCCAAGGGATGCAACATCTGTTCCCACCCAGGCAGCAACGCAGGCAGCTCTGGGTGGGGACATGGCACATGCTGGCCCTGATGACCCCGAGGATGACCTTGGAGGAAGGGCCAGGAGGGTACCTGCCTGTCCCTGGTCCCTGCTTATTCCCCAAGCATCCCATTCAGTCCAAGGAATCGCTTGCTTCTTCATCAACATCTACCCCAAACTCCTTCCTGCCAAGTTTTATGACTTTAAAAAATTCACCAGGCACGTCTGTCCTCGGGCCTGCGTGTGGGATTGTGAGAGAGCGTTGGATCCCTTTCCTAAAACTAAAGCGGAGCTTGGTGGGCTCCGTGGAAATCCAAATTTAACTTCCGTCCCCTCCTCTGTAGGAGATCCGGGAGGACTTGGGCTCCTCTCTCTCTCCCAGCGTGAAAGTGCCCAGGCAACGAAAATAGAACCGTGATTGCCAGGGGCTCCAAACTCTCCTGCGGAAAACTAGAAATAGACTTCTCCTTTGTGGAGCAGATCGATAATGCCCATCTCACAGGGTCTTTGTGAGCTCTGATTGAGGGAGTTTATGGAAAATAGCCCAGCATGCTGTTGGAACACAGCTAGGCATCGAATAATAGCCGGTGCTGACAGCTGACAACGGCGCTGGCCAGATCTGGGTCCAAGAATGTTATTCCGAGTTAACTCACTTAACCCTCCCAACAACCCCACCAAGTGGGTACTGTTACTTTCTCCACTTTAGGGATGAGGTCCAGAGAGGTAGGCTGGCTTGCAGAAGGTCACGCAGCTGGTCGGTTTTGAATGGGGCTGTGAGTCTGCCCATGTGACTGCAGTGTAGCCGAATCAGAAGGATCATGGCTCAGCACAGGGTCGGTGCCCCAGGGCCCTGCACCCTGGCTGGCTCATCCCTCTGCTGTCCCAGCCCTCCCCTTCTGCTGCTGTTCTCCCACCACAGAGAAGGACGTTGATTCCCTGACACCTCACCTCTGTCTATACCCCCCTGGACCTGGCAGGAGTTGCCTAGCTTCCCCTACTGAGTTATTGCTGCCTCCTGGGGCCCCAAAATCGGCATTCATGTCTCTCCCACCCAGATTCAGCACAATCTAGTATAAGCAAACCATATGCTTTTTGAGGACAAGACTGTGATTTATGGACTCATCCTGGTGTCCTGTCCCCAGCAACCGACAATGTCTCTTTTCTGTATTTAAATGCTGGATGGGTGGATAGATGGATGGGTGGATGGATGGAATGGCTCAGACAGAGGAGACACAACCACAGGCTGGAACGCCAGGGAGCACTCCCGCAGCCCTGGGAAGCCTGCCATTTCCCCAGTGACACAGGCCCGAACACTCCAGCTGGGGAATGTGTGAGTGAGGAAAGGGAGCAGCAGCAGGAGGCTGGGGGATGCCTGTGAGCTGGGGTGGGGGAGCTGAGTGATGTGGTTGGTGGGGGAGACGGTCTGAAGGGGATGGCCACCTGCAGAGGCCCTGTCCAGAGGGGACTGTGGCTTGTCCCCTCTGGGGCTCTGGCACACTGCAGGCTTTAAGCTGAGGTGTGGGAAGGCAGGAAACTATCCATGGCCGGCAGGAAAACGAGATTTTTGTGAACACAGTAGGAATGAGACTACTCATTTCTGACTGAAACTCAACCCCATTTTAGTTTCTTTTTATTTTCAAAATTTTTGTAGAACCAGGGATCAAACCCAGGCCCTCGCACCTGCTGGATGAGCGCTCCACCACCAAGCCACACCCTAGCCTTGGTTTCTTTCTTTTTTTTTTTTGGTACTGGGAATTGAACTGAGGGCCTTGCACTTGGGAGGCAGGCCATTGTTCCTTTTGAAACAGTGGGCCTTCCATGGAGGTACTATCCAAAGCAAACAATTACCATCAGAATAAAACCACAATAAAAGTTTCCTTGTGCATTCTATTCTGGAACTCACTTTTCAAGAGCGCTCACTCAAAACCAGAGCAGGCTGTGCCAGCATATTTTCCCCCAAATGCTGCTCTCCACCCCCAAGTTGCACATATTTTAATTGTCATAAGAATGCAATAAATCAGAAGACCTTGGTTAGGGAAAGGGAAAGCACTTGATGATGACTGTTAAGGTAGGTAATCTGAAGGGCTGGAGGTGTGGCTCAGGGGTAGAGCACTTGCCCAGCATGCATGAGGCCCTGGACCCCACAGCCCTGAAGGAAGGAAGGGAGAGAGGGAAGGGGGGAAAAAGGAAGCTGAAAATCACCCTGATTAATAATCATGGTGCTGATTAAGAAGCAGAATCCCACTAGCCCTGGGTCAAATCTCTGGAATGAACCCTGAAACTGCCTGTTTCTGGCTGTAGGCCTTGCTCACGTGACGTGACCACTCATGCCTCAGTTTCCTTGTCTGGAAAATGGGACTCCTAGTTGCAGCTGTGTCCCTAAGGCCCCAAAATATACTACAGAGGAGCACATCAAGAACGAAAGGACACTGACTGTCACCATGTCCTCAACGCAAGGTCAGCAGTACTGACCAGTCCACACCACTCTGTAAGTTAGGAAGATCCAAGTATCCGGCCACGCTCGGAGGGAGAGAGGTGTCGGAGCACCTGCTTTCTTAGCCAGGACACTGATGGCCCCTCCTGGACAATCAGCCCCACCAGGAGCTTCCAGGAGGGGGAGGGGGAACGACAGCGGGTTGTGAGTGGCTTCTGTCAGGGAGGGGTTCTTCAGAGAGGACAGGAGTGGTCCTGCCAGGGCCAGGAAAGCAGGACTTGTCAGTATCAACACAGGCAGTTTACGCCAACCTGAAACCCTCGAGGTAGGACACTGTTCTTCACCTTTTACAGAAATTCATGCCACAACTGGCTCTTTAATTTTGCCCTTCCCTCAGTGTCCAGGGGGAGTACAGATCCCTCTGCTTTAGCCTGAGTCCTGCCAGCCCCTGGAGGCTACTCACTAAATCCAAGTGCGTCTGTCTGTCTGTCTGTCTGTCTATCTATCTATCTTTCTATAGAGATCTGAATCCATCAATCTGGCTTTAAGATACTTACAGGGGGGCAGGGATTTAGCCCAGCAGCATAGTGCCTGGCTGGTAAGTGTGAGATCCTGAGTTTGATCCCTGGTACCAAAAAAAAAAAGAGATATTTACAGGGTAAGACTGAGAATGTTTACCTTTTTTTAAAAAACCTATTACAGTAAGATACTGTCTATATTTGTATATAATTGTCATTAATCACCCTCAAAATCTTCCCCTCTCTCCAACACACACATCCCCCTGTTCTTGCTACCTTCTGAAGCAGTTCTGGACATTGTCTATTGTGTCTTTAGTTTTTCCGTCATGACTGCCTCAATGTCCTAAATAATTCAAAATTCAAAACATTTCCCTTTCATAGTCACTTTGACTTAGGGGAAGAGCCAGAAGTCACACAGTGCCAGATCCAGTGAATCCGATGGATGAGGAAACTGTCATGTTTTTACAAGCATGTCTTTCGGTTGGCTGGCACTCAACAGCAGCATTCACATTTTTTTTCTTTTTGATACAGAGGCTTGCAATGTGTAGTTCAGGCTGGTTTTATACTCACTATGTAGCCTCACACTCTCAGTGATCCTCCTGCCTCAGCCTCCCTAGTGCTGGGATGAAAGGCATGCATCACCACATTTTTTATCTTATCCCATAATGACACTCATGAAAGAGGACTTCCAGAACTGCTTCAGAAAGTGGCAAGAATGATGAGATTAATGTGTCTGAAGTGAAGGGAGAGTATTTTGATGGGGACTCATGGCAAGGTATCTTTTACTGCAATTTTTTAAAAAAATGTAAATTCACTGCATATTTTGATCACCCCTTGCATGTTGGGTTGGAGATGTAGCACACTGGTAGAGCACTTGCCTAGCACATGCAAGGGCCTGGGTTCCCTCCACAGTACTGAAACAAAAAGTACCGTGTTGAATGTACCCATTCTCTTCCTTTTCTCTCCCTGACCAGACAGCAGAGTAAACACTGCCTCGGTTTACACCGCTCGATGGGAACAGATTAGAGAAGAGCGGAAACTATGGGAAAACACAAGCTTCTGAACTCATCTCTGCCTGGGTCTGAGCCCAAGCTTTGGTGCTGAGAGTCACTTGACCTCAGTCACCTTTCCTGAAAGACAGGGCCAGGAACCCTTGCCCTACGAGGAGTTTGCAGATGAGTCGACAGAGGATCTGCTCACTAAGTGTGTGATCCCTGTCCCAGGCAGCCCTTCCCCTTGGGTGCATGCCAGCATTGCACAAGTCAAGATGTCTGGGGACAAGCAAAGGGAGCCAGACAGCCCTGTTCATCGCCTGGCAGCCGCCTCCTGGATTTCTGGCTGTGGACTTGGATTTTTATACATCAGGCTCACATAAATCAGGCATACCTGTGCCAAAAAACTGACTGCACCCCACCCTCCTCACAGGCCCCGGGCTGACGTATTTGTACTTGGGAGTGTGGTGATGATGGGAGTCTACCCACCCTTCCCAGCTCAGCATGATGGTGCTCCCTCTGGAGGGGTAGAGTGATCAGAGTGGGGCCAGGCCCGGACCTCGGCAGGCTCAGCAGCTTTGCAACCCACCCTGCATGGGCCCATCTCGGGTTGCAGCCTGAATGCCTGTAGGGAGAGGCCCGGGAGCACCTGGCTGGGCGGAGCTGCACACTCCGCCACAAGGTTAAGAGCAACCTGATAGGTCTCCCACTACCTCAGCAGCTATTATGTATAGTAGCTGCCCTCTTCCTCTCCTGCCTTGCCCCCTCCCCTGTGTGATGTCATGCCAAGATGGTTGCTCCCACCAAAGAATAAACCCTTCTTCCCAGCATGCCCCTGTTACCGCCTAGAGAGTAACCTAATACTCACTCACCTCCTACCATCTAGTGACTTCACCGGCTCCTCCATTCCCTAGTCACTACCTCACTCAACCCCGCCTCAGCCCCTACAAACCCCACCCCAGTCTCTATAAAAGACTCTCCCTGCCCCGGCCATATTGCTTTTGTCTCTCCTTTGTTCAGAGACAGCCCGGCAGATCTATTCCCCTAATAAAGGCTTGCTGTGGCCTGGTCTGGTCTTGGTCTTTGGCCTTTTACCTGACAGAACCCACTTGGCACCACTCCTGCAGAGCAATGTGAGTGAAACACTAGGAAACCAAGGAGTGAGTGTGTGTGAGAGACAACAAATATAATTATTGCTACAAGGATAACATATTTTCAATGCCGAGGGATATCCAGCTGGTGGGCTAGGGCTCTACATGCACAGCCCACCTACCATACAACAAGCCCTAGACTGTATGAACTACACTGTGAGTGTGGCCTGTCCCCCGCCCAAGCTGACAGGGAGCTCAATTCCTCAACACTGCCGTGCTGGGGGTTGTCTGGATTCTTCCTTCCCAACTCAGGTTGCTAGAAAACATCCAGCTCCCAGTCCCTCCTGTCTTCTGCACATGCCCACCTGCCCCTCTGCTTCTTATCATGAGGCCAAGCAGATGCCAGCGTTGTGTTCCTGAACCTCCAGAACTGTGAGCCACAGCACACTTTTCCTTTCTAAACTACCCAGTGTCAGGTATTCTGTTCTAACTGAAAACAGATGAAGATGCGATGGATGCTTTTCAGACGTCAGCTCATTCCTTCTTCACAAATGCCTGCTCTCGTTTCCTAGATGCCGAGTCATCTTGAATTCTGTCGGAAGTTATTGGAAAATCTCCAAATGCCTTCAAGTAAAACCATCTCCTGAGAGCATGTTCTCTGATTTCGGAGCCAGATGCCCTTCTTTGGGGCTGTGGAGTTGTTAATCAGCTTTCTGTTACTGTCACAAATACCTGAAATAACAGCTTATAGACAGAAAAGGTTGGCTGCTTTGTTGGCTCATGGCTTTGGAATTTCTGGTCCATGATCCCTTTGCCCCACTGCTGTGGGCCTGAGGCAAAACATCATGGCACCAACATAGAGTGGAGCAAAACTGCTTATCTCATGGTCAGGATGACAGGAAGAGGAAGGGGTGGGGTTCCACACCCCTGATGACCTCACTTCCTCCCCCTGGGCCTTCTCAAAGGTTCTCCCACCTCCTAACAGTGCCACTGGCTTGGGACTAAGCCCTTAATACAGAGGAATTTATCCAAACATTAACAAGTATCTTTCACCTTTTCCTCATCCTTTTGGAAGGAGCTTAAGTCTGTCCAGTGTTAGAATCAGAGGAGGTGAATGTAAGGACTCCTGTCCAAATCTTTCAGCCTGGTTGAAGCAAGAGTTTTAGAACCACCCTAAATGATTATTAAAATTATGTTGAAGAGGAATATAATTAATGTTTCTGGTGAATTTATGAAGTGAATAAAGCATGCTACCAAATTTCCAGATATGTAATATTTTAAAAATGTGCAACCCACTCACATACACATAATTTATGTATGCTTGAAAAAGGAATATGGGTCATTGTAGAAAAATAGAAAAATACAGACAAGCATAAAGAAAAGAAAATCCACCTACAATCTTAACACCCAGTGAGACCCATTAGGAACTTTATGATTTATTTCCTTCCAGTTTCTTTCTTACTATTGATATTAAAATTTGTTTATAATTATTTATAATTCAATTATAAATTTTAATTACAATTTACCATTGTAAACATGTGCTGTACGTTTCATTTTGAATCCTGCTTTTGATACATCTTTTAACATCTTTCCGTGAACATTCTCCCTTGGGAATAACACCTCCACCACCATGACCACCACTCCTCCCCTCCCCTCCCTCCTCTCTCTCCTCCCACCTGGCTCCTCCTCCCAGAGCTGCTATGAGGGCAAATGCAGAACACATTGGAGAAACCCCCAACACAGGTCCAGCCTGGGAGGTATCTAGGAAATGGTGAGATTACAGACACAGGGCACTTGAGCCACATTGCCCTCCTGAGCTCAGAGCAGACATCACTAATCAATCACAGTACCCTTTTCTACTGAGCCAGGAAGCCCTTGAGCCTTTCTTCACACTACACTCTACACAGACACATATTTGATTCCTTGACTGAAACTTGGCTTTGAAAGGACTGGTTCTGACAGGCTTCAATTCAGTTTTCCCCCGGGACTAAGTCACCATTATGAGACTGTCCAGTTTCTAACACACAGTGAATCTACAGTCGGATTACATTCACATTTAGCTTGGACCTTCACTCAAAGTTCTGTGGAACGCATGCGTGATGGCTGCCAAAATCTGAGCCTGGCATCCACACCTCTGGTTAGGCACTCAATAGATGAGCCATCTCACTGACACATGATTATCAGCAGGGCAGAGTTGAGCTTGGGACCAGTCCCTCTTGATTCTTGGGCCATCGGGATGTGAGAATATTATCACACAACCATCAAATTGGTAGTGGAACTGTCCACTCCTCTGGGTGCCAAACCTCCGAAAAGCTCTCCTGGCATAAGGATAATTAAATTCCAAAGTGGGCCTACCATGAAGTTATTCAACTAGAAAATTACAAGCCACAGCAAAGATGTATTTCCATATAAATGTCCAAAAGCAAATCTAGCATCAACCGGCCTGAAAGAGAGGGGGGTAAACAGCTCGATGCATTTTAACACCTAATTGATCACGCTGCTAACATCTCTTTTTGGGCACTGTGACAGCTTCCACAGAGCTGGGAGGCGCTGAAAGGTGATGTCTTGCCCCTTCTGTACAGCTGCCAGCAGGGTGGCATAGGAGAGGCACAGCAGGGCATCCTGTGCCATGCACATACCTGCCATTGCTGGCTGTGTGCCAACATCAACCTCTTCTCCCCACCTGCCACGCCCTAGCCCATGCTTGCTGCAGCGGACATGGCCCAGAACCATTGTCCACTCGGAGTCCAGGACATTCACTCCTGGCTGCCTCCCATCCTGTCCCTTGCTGGCTCCTATCTCTCCTCCAACCCAGAAGGCCTGGGCACGGCGGAGAAATGCTGAGAGTCCTCCTCAGTGCCCAGCTTGACTTTTTCCAGCCAAAGACAAATGTCCCCAAGATGAATATGTGACTTCCTCTGGGCCCCCCAAACCCAGTCTAGACCTGCCCCCCACACAGGCTGTTTTTGAAGCTGGGAGGTCCCTGAGAACAGAACCCAGGGCAAAAAGATGGGGATCTAGCACATTCCTTTTCTTACGGTTGTCTATAATTTCTTATTTATATGCCTAAGACTTTATAGATCCTGACTATCACTAATATCCTAAAATACTCCAGAATAGAAAGCAACATAAAATTAGCATTTTTAGATGGCAATATATAAATATGTACCTCGACCTCACCTCCAACCACACCTGGGCCAATGTCACACAGATTGGTAGGGTTATATAATTTCTCCTTATGAAACAGACATAAATATTAAAAAGAACAAACAATTCATCTGTGCAGGTTAAATAATCAAAACAAAGCAGATGCCCATTTACCCACCACCAACTGCTAAAATGTCATTGGCATTTACAAGCACATCATGTGCTGCCTCCTCCCCTACAGGAGTAACTACTTGCCCCAACTTTTTTTTTTTTGGTACCGGGGATCGAGCTCAGGTCCTTGCGCTTGCAAGGCAGGCGGCGGAATGACTGAGCTAAATCCCTGGCCCACTTGCTCCAACTTTTGTCATTGATCATTAATCCTTGCTTATAGTTTAACCACCTGTACACGTAAGTAAAGTAGTAACCTGTTTAGGGTCACTTTTTTTTTTTTTTTTGGCACTAAGAATCAAACTCAGGACCCTGCACTTGCCAGACAGGCATGGCACCACTGAGCTAAATCCCTGGCCCTGTTAAGGCTCACTTACATTTAAAGTTTTATAAAAGTACAGTACACTTGTTTCTAATGGTTTTGCTAAGACTTGTTTCTTTTGTTTAATCTGTTTTGGTGCCTTATCTGCACTGTTATGTGTAGATTTTTCAGGACTGTATAGTACTGTAAGTATTCAGTATATTTTTCAGTACTGTATAGTATTCTGCTGTAAGAATAGTCTATCCTCCTATTGGTAGACATGTGGACTGTTTTTACTTGGGTATATTACAAGTCCTGCTGCAATGGACACTGTTGTACATCTCCTGATGGCCAGGGGCAAGAGCCTCTCTATGAAACGTGAAAGAAATGTGAACACTGTCAGAATCAAAGTGTAGTCTCTTGCATCATCTTTAACCAAAAAACGTAAATCAAGCTGTGAAGCTGCAATGGCACATGACTGCCTGATAGTGGCAACCACAAAAAGACTCTGCCAGAACAAGCTCACACAGCCTTATACAACTTTATTGTTTTGTTCTGTTTTTTGGTACTGGGGATCAAACTCAGGACCTTGCGCTTTTGAGGCAGGTGGTGGAACCACTGAGCTAAATCCCCGGCCCCCTTATACAACTTTATACAAAACGTCCTTTTGCAACAACGTCTGCCCAGCGCTGTCTGCTCAGCCTTGGACTGATGCCATTCTAGCTGTCAATCACGGTGACTGAGAATTATTGTTCCAAAATATCCAAGGCAGTCCTCTTCCTTATCTTTAAAAACTTTTCCCAGGCTCAGCCTACTCAAATATGCCCAGGGTGTGAATATTCCCACTGCAACACTGTGCTGTTCCCTGTAAACACAATACTCTTTGAAGACGCTCTCTGGTGTTTAGCTGGTGGTAAAATTACTGGAGCACAGGAGCATGAGGATGTTCAATATTACCAGGTCCTGACAAACTGTTTTCCACAGAGGTTAGACCAGTTTATGCTCCTTGTGATGGATGAGCATTCTTCTAGCCCATGCCTGCACCAACACTTAGTAATGTGAGACCTTCAGTTCTGCCAGAGGAACAAGTGTGAGTGGAGGCTTCTAGATTCCCTCTTCCCTGGTGATCAGTGAGGTGGAGGATCTCCTTCTGCACATAGGAGCCTTCTTGGTGACAATGCCTCACACCACATTTGTGCACATTCTGGGCCCCCAGCCTCATGCACCTCCCCTTCCTCTCTGCCTGGTGAAACCCTGTGCACATTGCAACACCCAGTGCTGATGGAACTTCAGGGGACATCACCCTTCGGGGGGCCCCATGGGCCTGTTTCACTGTCTCTGGCCACAGTGGGCTGGGATAACCCCTTTCCATGTTGTTTCTGCAGCAGATGACTACTTCCTTGTTTTCCCTTGTTTTCATCTCTCAGAACAATGCTAGCACAGAGTTGCTGCACAAGATGTTCCTTGGTGGACTTCATCAGGTTTAGAGCAAATCTTACTTTCTCCAGCACAATAGCTTAGGTAGAAAGTCCAGACTGGATTAAAGAGAGGTTTGCACACCTCCCTGCTTGTGCCCAAAGTGGATTCCTGGGTGCTCTCCACCAGGCGGCATACCTCTCTGGGCTCCCACCTTCAGCGTTCAGCTCTCAACTCTGTACCATGTTCTTCTCCTGCTGCCTGTCCCCTAGGCTGCCCTCCTGCAGACCACCACCGGACTCTGAGGCCCAGGACTTCCGGCGTGAGCGGCTCCTCCCCATCCACACCTCTTTTACATCTGTCTTTCATTCCCTCTGTTCCTACCCCCCCCCTTGTTACTCCAGACCTCAGTGATGACAGCAGCCTCCTAGCTTGACACCCTGCCCCCAGCCTCACCCACTCAAATCTGTGCTTGCACAAATTCCATCTCTGTTTGATGCTGAGAGCCAAACACTGCCAAGGGCTCAGCTCTGCCCTTGCATCTGTTCTCACCCCACACTTGTGCTGCTGGCCTGTTCCTCGCCCAGCGCATTCCATGCTCCTCACTTGGGCAGAAGTTTCCCACCATGAGGAGTCTCTGCTCTCCAGCCTGCTCGGGGAACCTGGCTACCAAGGAGGGTGGGGAGGCCAGGGGTCCATGATAAGCTGAGACCACAGAAGATGTGGCCATGGTGGAGGGTACCAGAGAGCAACTAAGGGCCAAGCAGGAAGGAATTGGGAAGCAGAGGTTTAGCCAGAATTGCCACAAGGAAGTGAGGCCATGGAGAACCCCAGCACCAATGGGATGAGCATCTCTACTAGCCCTGTAAGCTCAGTGTTCTCTCAGTGAAGCCTTGGAACATCACGGAACACGCAGGGTCCAAGAGCTCCGAAGGAGCCAAGGGAAGAAATTTACACCTGGGAGCACCCATTTATGTAAGGACTAATCTACCACCTTAAGCAGATCTTCCTAACAGCCCTGCGTTTGTCAAATTTCATTGCTGTAATGTAGAATAAGATACCTGACGACACAGCCAACTTACATAGACAAAGAGCTTTATTCAGCTCACAGTTTTGGAGGTGGAGCCCTAATGGCAGGATGTGGGTCTTGGCTCTATCACATCATGGCGGATAGCAATGGTGGGGGTGCAGATGGAAGCAACATTCTGTCTTGAGCCAGGTGGTGAGGTTTCCCAAGAACTACCACTTGAGCACGGGTTCCCTCCCCAATGACCTAAGCATCTCCCACTAAGCCCCACCTCTTAAAGGTCCCACCACCCTGCACACAGAGCCTTTAGTCAAACATCTGGAGGAACTTAATTCAGCCACCTATAAACCATAACAGGCTCTCTGACATATGTGACCTTAGCATCAGTTTTATGGATGAGGATACCGAGGCTCCAAATGAGAGATTATTTGCCAGTAGTCAAAAGAATTTGGTTCCACTTAAACTCAACTCTGTGTTTCATCCATTCTACCACAGTACCTAGGAGATTAACTCCGAACACTGGCTCACCAGCCAGTGTGATCCCTGGTGCTCATGTGACTTCTTAGAACCTACCCTGCCCCCCTCATGGTGGGTAAGAGGTTGAAAGAGATCATAGGTTTGAGTAGCAACTTGCTGAAGGCATATTACTACAGATGTACATCCTTACGTCCTTTCTTAAAATGAGACATATGTAAATAAATGAGGCTGAATGAATGAATGAAATTCACAGGCCAATTCTTTTTCCTATTTTATGGCTGTTGGCTCCTTTCTCGGCTATGTCACGTAGTGAATCAGGCTTATGAGGTATTATCACTCATCACAGAATCACCTGCAAAGAAAGGCCTTAATAATATTAGATGACCAAATGACCCTACATTTTCAAGAGAATAATGAATACAGACAGCAGTGTCCTTGTGGTGGACTAATATTAACATTCACGAAAGAGGAGACAGTCTTTTTGGCAGACTGCCCTATGCTCCAATCTCCCTTTCTTCCACAGCGATAGCATTTTAGCAGGACATATGGCGGCTCAGAGAGAGACCATATTTCCCAGCCTTCCTTGCAGCTAAGCGTGGCCTTAGTTATGCCAGTAGAGCAGGAGTAGAAGAAATGCATGAGATTTCTGTGACATCTGCTTCCAATGCTCTGCTTGCCTAGACCTGTTCTCTTTCTCCTTTCCATAGCCCGGGCAGAGAGGTAATGACTAGCCCAGAGTAATGATGCCAGACTGTGGCATCACAATGGGCAGAATCAGGGTTTCTGGCTGCCTATGAAAAGCAGAGGGGTCCTACACATTTGGACTGCTCACCCCTGGGGTGTTAAATGAGGGAAATCTTTTTTTTTTTTTTTGGTACTGGGGATCGAACTCGGGTCCTTGTGCTTGCGCAGCAGGCAGTGAAACCACTGAGCTACATCCCTGGCCCTGAAATCTACTTTTATCTTATTAATGCTACTATACTTTGAGGACTTTCTGCTACAACACTCAGCTTGAACCTTAACAAATGAGATTGTTTTTACTAAGATCCTTCGGTGTCTGGCTCCACCAGTTCCCCTAGGTTCAAATCCAGGCTCTGCTCCTCCCTGTGACTTTAGTCAAGTAGCTGAACTTCTGTTTCCTCATCTATGAAACGGGGATAATGCCAGGACCCGCAGTGAGAACCAAATGACACAGACTGCACAACAAAGCTGGCCATTGTGATTACCATCTTATCAACCAACATGTCTTCCTGCTGGGGGAGCCCAGCCGGCCACCACGGACAGGCTGGTCATCCCAATTCAATGTCGGGTCCTTCTGTGATTAGCTAGTGTTTTCCTGCCACGACTGACCCTGCTGTCATACATGTTTCCATCGAAATCCCTGGTCAGCCTGGCAGTGAGAACCGCCCACTGGCCTGTCCCCACATCACCCCTGCTGGCTTCCAAGAAACCTCTTGAGATTCATCTCCCTTCTCTAAGCTCAGCTCGGGGGTCCCCCAGGGCTCTTTGGTCTGGAACGGAGAAGGAAGCTGGGTGGAGGTCAGAGAGGAAGGAGAGCAGCACTAGCAGCCAGGGTTTGAAGGTGGCCGATTTACCCCCCACTGTGAGGTGTGAAAAGGCAGAAACTGACAGTGGTGTTTGGAGGTGCAGTGGGGCTCGGCAGTCAGCAGAGTGGAATCCCTAGGAATGAGTCTGGTGCTTTTCCAGGAAGAGCAAGGCTGGAGGACAGACACACACACTCAGTTCCTATCCCCGCCACAGGATGTGCTGCTCAGGGCTTCTCCAGCACCAGACAAGGCCCTGCACCTTGGGCCAGGAGTTCCAGCCAAATCAAACCTGTTTTTTGTTTTTTAATTTAATTTAATTTAATTTAATTTTATTTTTTTGGTACCGGGGATCGAACTCGGGTCCTTGAGCTTGCACAGCAGGCGGGGAAACCACTGAGCTAAATCTCCAGCCCCTGTTTTTTTTTTTAATAATTTATCCCAGTCTGTGATATTGTATTATTAGCAACAGAAGACAGACCAGGACAGTTACTAATTAAAAAGGGATGTTTCAGAATGAGGTTGAGATGTTTACATATTTCCTAAAGTATCTATTTCCTTTTTAAAAAAGTGCACATATGAGGTCTGCATGTGTGTGTGTGTGTGTGTGTGTGTGTGTGTGTGTGTGTGTCTGTGCGTCTGTGTGTGTGTGGTACTAGCGCTTGACCCCAGGGCCTTTGCACTGAGGTACATCCCCAGTCCTTTTTATTTTTTATTTTTAGACAGGGTCTCACTAAGTTGGCCAGGCTGGCCTCTAACTTGCAATCCTCCTGCCTCAGCTTCCCAAATAGCTGGGATTATAGGTGTGCACTGCACCCAGCATAACATATATCTTAAGTATATAGTTATACTAAATATTTTATTTCTATATTAATTATTTAATTACATAATATATACATGTATATTTTCTCTCTAGAGAAGATGAGGCCCCATGAAAGTGGCCAGAAGACTGCTATGGTTACAGCTGTACCAAGAGAAATACGCAAGAGGACCCACGCCAGCACTCCTCCCCGCCAGTTCTCGGCTCTTATTTCTCCCTTAGTAAGGAGACGGGGAGGGCTCTGTGTGGATGGGAACTGGATTAGGCTCTGGAACATATCTGAGTTACCTCAAGTCCTTCTCCTCATAGAGGAGCTGCAGACTAACTAGCAAATGAATATATGTCGGGCTGTGTTAAGCACAGCGTAGATAACGTCAGGTGGGGGCCGGAGTGGCAGCACACGGGGACATTCTGCCCCATCCCTCACAACACAGAACTGTCCCTACAGTACCAGAGGCCCTGGGCTTTCAGATGTAAGACACCACAGGTATCCAGTCAAGAGTCAATGGGAGAAGTAAGTTTTGGTGTTCTACGGCACAGGGGAATGACTAGAAGTAACAATGATGCACTATATGCATCTAAGAAGCTAGGAAAGAGGATTCCGAATGTTTTTCACCACAAAGAAATGACAAATGATTGAGAAGACAGTAATACCTTGGTTCATGAATGCTTCTGCTGACAAATAGTTTGGTTTGTGAACAGAAGCATTTGGCAAATTTTGTTTCCATTCACAAACTCCACATCCAATGACAAACACCCCTGTGGCCATTTTTCCCAGTCATGGAACGAATTAAGTTTGTGAGCCGAGGCATCACTGTATATCCTGATTTGAACATTACTGAAACATCACATGGACTCCCATAAACATGTACAATTTTAATGTGTCAATTAAAAAAATGAAACATAAAACGTAGAAAATTTAAGGCAAAACAAAAAGAGTTTAAGAGACCCAGGTGTGGTGGTGCATGCCTGTAATCCCAGCACTCTGGGAGGCAGAGGCAGGAGAATTACAAATCAAAGCCCATCCTGGGCAACTCAGTGACTTAGCAAGACCCTGTCTCAAAGCAAAACTTTTTTTTTTTTGGTACCAGTGATCGAACTCGGGACCTTGCGCTTGTAAGGCAGGCAGCGGAACCACTGAGCTAAATCCCTGGCCCATAAAACATTTTTTTTAAATGGCTTAGGTTGTAGCTCAGTGTTAAGACCCTGGGCTCAATCCCCAGAACTGCAAGAAAAAGAGGTTTAAGAGATGCAGTCACATGATGCATAGATGCATCACAACAGGTGGGGGAAAGAGGCCCACACACGCGATGGTCGTCCTGAAGACCGTTATCGCCCAGCATTATCACAACCACCTCAGTTTGTGCGAGGATACTCTGTGACATTTACATAATGACAGCTCCAACTCACTGCTGGAACCTGACTGGCTCCCCACAGCACCGTACGAGGTTTAAAAATTTGACCAGAGAGGGCACTAGAGAAATGCAGAGTAAAACAATGCTGAAGATTCCATCTTACCTCAGAAAGAGTGGCCATCATCAAGAAATCAATAATAAAAAGGGCTGGAGAGGCTGCAGGGGAAAGAAGCCCTGCTACACTGTTGGTGGGAGTGTAAACTAACACAATCACTATGGAAACCAGTGTGGAGATTCCTCAGAAAGCGAAAGGAGAAATTCCATTTGACCTAGCCCCTTCTATGTATTTTCCTGAAAGAGTGACAGATGTTACCGTAATTATGTGCACACCCATGTTTACAGCAGCACAACTCACAATAGCTCAATCTTGGAAGTGGCCTTTATGTCCATCCGCTGATGAATCAATAAAGAAAATGTGGTATTTACACACAATGGAGTACTACTCTGCCATAAAAGAGAAATTGGAGTCATTTGTAGGAAAATGGATGCACCTTGAGACCGTAATGTTAAGTGAAATAAATCAGACACCCAAACTTAAATATCACATGGTTTCTCTTATATGAGAAACTCAAATTATAAAAAAAGAACAAAACAGAAGTCAGATAATAGGAAATGGGGAGATCTTTCTCAAATGGGAAGGGACCAAGAAATGAGATGAGGGGATGAATAAAGGAACTGTGCTGTGTACTGCATGCATTGACTCCACACAGGGAATATAAACACCATGTACTGCCAATACGTACTAATAATGAAGATAAGCAAGTTTGGCCAAAGAAAACTCCCCTCCCTCAGGGGCGTATCTGGTTGCTACCAATAAAAACATGATCAGACTGGAGCAGCCCCACAGTCCTGGTGCCCAAAATGCTAGGATAATGAGCAAAGCTGACATGCTGGGCTCCCTAATTAAGCTTAATTACCCTCTCCCATGTCTCCCCTTCTTCCTGCACTCTCCTAGAGGTGCAGAAGATATGGATAATCACCCTCTGCAAACTAGGTTAGAAACTTATGTGGAAATGATGACTCCACCACCAGATAGCTCCTGCCTCTCCAACCAACTCCCTGCGCGTTGGAGGCTGCCACCTCCAGGAGTGATTTGTTTTTCCTGGGAGAGCAGCTCTGGACTGTAAGAGGCTGGAGCTGAAGGCCGTTCATCAGCTTGCAGAATCTCCCCAGGGCCGAAGAGGTTCCTCAGCCAAAGGGCGCCTCAGGGCAGGTTGGGTCGATATTTGGAACTAGCCTTCTGGGAAATCACTAATGGTCAGCAGACCGTGTGACTTGTAGTCTGGTCCATTAATGAAGAGCTTCAGAGCTGTCCCAAGATACTGGAAAAGGATGGCCCAGGGCCAGATGTTGGTGGACTGACCTGGCCTCCAGGAGAGAGCACCAGCCCTCAGTTCCCGGCAGTTCTTTGTCTACTGTGCTGGGGAGGCCGTGGACACCCATCTCCCAGCCACCTGAAGGCACAAAGGGGGTGATCTGGTGCCCAGCTGCCCCCTAAGCTCTCCTAGGTATCAGCCAATTTCACAGCCAACTGCAGGTGGTACACATGCCATCTGGGACGCCTTACCGTGCTCCGGGCTCTGCAGGCAAAGGTAATGCAGCTCCTGTACAGCTTCGGAAGGGCCTGTGCATATTATCAGGGCAGAAGGCACTTCTGAAGACAGCTAGAGCAGCGATGACTTAGAAGGATGGTAAAGCCCTCCACATTTCCTAGCCGTGTAATGAAGAATTCTGCTGTACAGAACAGGGAGTCTCTCAGCTATAAGATGTGCATGGCTGGTCTAGCTCAGGATGCATTAACAGGGTTTGGGGCCACTGAATCGAATGAAATCAAAATGTACCAGGAAGATGTTATGTAATCCCTGGCTCATCCCATGCCAATCTTCGGGTACATAAGAGGCAGCCTCAGCTCAGGGCTGATCTGCTCCACATGTCTCGTCTCCCCTTTCGGCACCGTGAGGTCACAGCCTAGGGGCTTTCTGACAAGTCCCGTGTGGAGCTGGAATCCAGCACTGTGGTTTTGCTTTCTTCTCGTGGTCACTTTCTATTTGCAGCATGTGATGAACACTGGTATCTGGTGTCATATGTTAGGATAAACTCTCTTCTTAAAATAGATTGAAAGTAAAAAAGAAAATGAGCTGATTAAAAAAAAAAACTAAGGAAAAACAATATGGAGATAAAAGAGCCGCAGAAATACATCCCAGAGGTGTCAGGTGAGCAGCTGAGGTCTGGGAGACAGCATGTGGGGCTGCGGGACAGAAACAACTGGAAGGAGCCAGGGATTTAGCTCAGTGGTGCCTCCGCCTGCCTTGCAAGTGCAAGGTCCCCAGTTCAATCCCCGGTACTAAAAAAAAAAAAGAAACAACTAGAAGGAGTCCAAATGCCCTGCCGCCATTTGGTGAGCACCAGACAGTGAGGCAGACAGTCCCCACCCCCAGTTTGTCACCGGCCAGCAGGTCCCCATCCAGAGCCAGCTCAAAGGTCACTCGGCTCAGAGCCATCCTAGCCGCCCAGCTGTCAGCAGACCACCTCTGCACACTTGCCTTCCGGAGTCACAATCACTCTCACTGCTGACTTCCTGAAGACAGCTCTCTGGCTCCCGCCACTGCCACCTGTATCTCCAACAGGGAATGGGTGAGCCAAGTCTTCCATGCCTCACTTTCCCCACTGTGCAGCCAAGGGATGCAGTGAGCTCATCTGTTGGCTGCTTTCTGACTTCTCAGAGTCTGAGTGTGTTTGGAGTCATGGTCCCGGAATGGCCAGTGATCCTATCTTTCCACTTTCATTTCCCAGGGTATTATCATGAAGATGTTCACACACACACACACACACACACACGCATGTATGCACAACACAGCTGGTTTTACTGCAACAATGGAGTAGAAAACACCCTAAAATGAGTGGGGGGAGCCTGTTCTAGCAGGAAGACAGGGCAATCGCTGGGCTGGGCCAGCCATCCTGGGAGGCAGTGGTACAGGTACCACAGGTCACCCCAACCCCACTCGGGGACAAAGGACAAAGCACTCCACAGAGATGGGAGGGAGGTGTCATGGGGAAGCCCACGGCACCAGCCCAGGAGGATCTTGGGGAGGACAGGTCTGTGCGACACAGGGATGGCATAGAGTTCTTCATAAAGGTTCTGCTTAAAAAGACAGCTGCAACACTATTTTGGACCAGAACACAGCAGGAAACAGCAGGTAGAGCTGCTCAAACTGGGAGTCTCTGGGTGGAGGAGCGGCCCCCCAGCCTTCCTATACAGACGTGCTGGCTTCATCTTATATAACATTGTGGTGTTTTTTTCTTTTTTTCCTGGAAGGAGAACAGCATGAACTCCCCAAGGCTGCAGATGGCTCTGAGTTCTTCTGGGTGGTAAAATGCCAACCGGATGGCAGCGACTGATCAGGAATTTATTGGGACAGTGGAGAGGTGAGACCAGCATGGCAATGCATTTGTGAAAACGGCCACCAACTTACAGACATGATGAGGCCACTGAGCTCCGTCATGACCAAACAGGCAGCTGCAACGACGCTGGCATAATCAAAGTAGTGCTGGGTCCACACCTGTAGAGGGTGGACAGAGCTTGGACCATGGCTCACATCACAGACCTGCTGCTCCTACACACAGGACCTGAGCCACGGAGCCTTTCCAAGCTCCAGTCTTATCTGCAAAACGGGTTGTCACATCTACCACCCAGAGGTTGTCAGGTTAACTCAGCTCTGTGCACACAACTGGGTTTATGCACGGTGCTGTGAATGTTTCCTAGGCAGAGCTGAGTGCTGAGTGTGAAGAGTGCTTTCAAAGCGAAAAAATTTGAGATCAAGTCCTAATCCTGCCACTCATGAGCATGTGGCTAAGTCTCAGTATCTACAGCAATCAAAGAGGCAAGAATGATGCTAACCACCCACGGGTGCTGTGAGATTTGGGGAGGTAAGCCAAAGAAGTATCCAGCAACATGGCAGACACAGGCTTGGGCCCTCCTGAAATCAGCTTGCTTTCCCTGTCCAAAGCTGATCCAGGCTTAAATAGAAATTGTTATAAACAAATCATTAGAAAGATACATATAAGGTGTAATAAAAAACTATGGTGAATGTTTACAATTTTTAAATGTATTACAGTAAAAGACACATTGCCATTAATCCTCCTCAAAATCCTCCCCCTCACTTTCAACACACTTCTTCCATCATGCTTGCCACTTTCTAAAGCAGTTCTGGCACCTACTCTTGTGGCTTGCTGCCTGCCTTTCTCCCTGCATGCTGAGCCCTTGGAAGGCAGTGACTCTGAGGGCTTAAAGGTTTCTCCATCCCCCACAACCCTGCACAAATCCTGTCACAGAGTTGGTGCACAGGAAGTATTTGTTGAATTAAACTAATAAATGAATGGGTGGGTGGATGGATTAAAAGATGGATGGACGGATGGAAACAAGGATGGGTGGGTGGGCTGATGGATGGATGGACAAATGGATGACGGATGAATAGCTGGATGAATTGAGGGTGGGTGGGTGGGTGGATGGATAGGTAAGTCAATTAAAAACGGACAGGTGGATGGACAGATTAAAAATGGATGGATGGGGGCCGGGGATTTAGTTCAGTGTTTCCACAGCCTGCCCCGCAAGCAAGCGCAAGGACCCAAGTTTGATCCCAGGAACCAAAAAAAAAAAAGGATGGATGGATGGAGGTATGGACGGTAATGGATGAATAGTTAGATGGGTTAGGGTGGATGGATGGGTGAGTGGATGGCTAGATGGATAGTTACAGCTATGTATATTGTTTCTTTCCTTGAAGATTTTGCAGGAAACCCAGGCCCATTTTACTTGGGATCTGGAAGCTGGGAGCCTGCTGACATCCAGCCTTGTCTCCCTTCAGGGAGTCTCCGAGTCATTTTGAGAAGAGCTATAGGAAAGGGCACTGTGGAGGAGTCATCTCCTAAGCAATCTCCTCTCACACTCCCTGCTTGGTAGCTAGGACCACCCAAGTCAGGAAGGGAAGGAGATACCCAGGCCAGCTGCTGACCTTCAGGAGCCATGCTCTGATGGCCCCCACTGTTTCTTCTGTGACATTTCTCTCTTGCTGCCCTCTCTGCCTTAACAAGAATTTTCTGTAGGCCTCCCCCGAAGGGGTCTCTGCTCCTGCCCCTGCATTAAGTCCCACATGGTCTCACCAAAGGAGCCTCAGAGGTCACACGCTGCCCACAGGTTCAAGTCCACACAGGCACACGAGGTCCTTTCCAGTTCATTGCCTGTGCTCCGACCATTTGTTCCAATCCATACCAGGCCTTCAGGTGTTCAGTCCTCCTTCCTGGAACCCACTTCCTTTTTGTTCAAATCCTATCCAATTTCAAGACCTGGCTCAGGTATAATGTCCTCCATAGCATTCCCCAAACTGGTCCCTCTGGAAAAGGATGGAAATACAGAAAAGCCCAAAGAGTAAAATGTCACAACTCCACAACCTAGAGATGACCACAATTATATTTCCAGTCTCCCCCCACTATGATTCTATTTTTAATATAGTTGACATCACAGGACCTCTAGGTGTTGCTTCCCCCGTACAAGGTGTAGAGAGGGGTGAGATGGACAGACAGGTGTTGTTCCTGATTGTAGTGGAAAAGCATCCATTAGGAATGTTAGTTGTGGGCCGGGGATTTAGCTCAGTGGTTCTGCCACCTGCCAGGAATGTTAGTTGTGAGGGTTTTGTAGCTGTTTTATCAGGCTAAGGGAGGTCCCTTCTATTCCTATCTTTCCGAGAGTTCTTAATCAAGAAAAGGTATTAAATTTTGTCCAATACTTATTTTTTTTGCATCTATCAAGAGGGTCACATGGTTTTGTATCTTATTCTACTCATCTGGTTAACTGCACTCATGTATTTCAGATATTAAACCACCCTTGCATTCCTGGGACAAATCTCACATGGTCATGGTATAAATTTTTTTTATGTTGCTAAATCCATAGGTTTTTTTCTTAGTATTTTTAGTATGTTTGATAGTATTTTATGTGGATTTTTTTTTTGGTACCAGGAATCGAACTCGGGTCCTTCTGCTTGCGAGGCAGGTGGCAGAACCACTGAGCTAAATCCCCGGCCCATGTGGATTTTTGCATCTATATTCATGAGAGATATTGATCCACACTTTTCTTTTCTTGTGATGTCTATTTTGTTTTAGGTATCCAGGTAATACTGGCTACTTAGAATGACTTGGAAAGTGTTCCTTTTTTTGGGGGAAAGAATTCATGTTAATTCTTCATAACATGTTTGGGAGCTTTCAACAGTGAAGCCATCTGGGCCTGGGCTTTTCTTTGTGGGTAGTTTTTTTGCTTACTAATTCATGTTATTACTTGCTCATAGTATTCCTTTATAATCCTTTTTATTTCTGAAAAATTGGTAATAATGTCCTTCTTTCACTCCTGACTCTAGTAATTTCAGTCTTCTTTTTGTCTTGATGAATCTTGCTAAAGGTCTGTCAATTTTGTTGACACTGTCAACCAACTTTTGGATTTATTTTCTGTCTTGTTTTTCTATTCTCTATTTCATTCATTTCTGCTCTCATCTTACTGTTTTCTTCCTTCTGCTTGCTTTAATTTTAATTTGCTCTTCTTTTTCCACTATCTTAAGATGGAAAAGTATTTGCATTTTAAAAGAGAATTTTATGAAATGAATCTCTGGTTGGTAGATCCTGTAAATGATAAGCAGAGAGAAGGGAGGTCTCTCTTGCCTCCAAAGACACAGTAACACACGCACAGGGGCAGCAGCTTGACATTCCCTTTCAGGATGGTTTCCGTCCCCACTCTGGCTTATGTAAACACTCCATGAAAACTGGGCTTTTTCTCCTACTTCAGAGTTTCCCCTTATCAAAAAAACAGCCTCATGGGGCCGGGGATTTAGCTCAGTGGTTTCGCTGCCTGCTGCACAAGCGCAAGGACCCGAGTTCGATCCCTGGTACCAAAACCCCCCCCCCAAAAAACCAAAAAACAGCCTCAGCCTCTAACCATGGCCACCAAGGAGGCCATGTCCAGATTCGTGATGATTCTCTCCACTGTGATGGAGGATACTGCCCATACTTAGGGCTCAAGACCGCAAGTCTCAGATTCGAGAGGTGACATCTGACCTTGATCTGGTTTCCCTCTCAACACCTCTTTGCTCTGCTTTCTTGAGGCAGGCTCCTTCCTCAGCCAGGCTTCCCCTCAAGATCCCAAAGTGGCTCCCCAGGGTTCACACTTGCAGAGTCACCGAGGCAAGAGATGGAGGAAAGGGCGCTGTGGAAACAACCACCCCCTGCCAGCTCGGGCCCCACGTCCACTGCTGTCCAACATCACCAGTGCCTTTACTTAGGGGGTGATAGGTGCTCAGAATGCCTTTCCTCCTTCCCACGATCACTCCTACTTGTTTGCCCTGGCCCTGCTGCAGCCTGACCAGCTTCTCACCTGTCTCTTCCAGCTTTTGGACACCTCTGGCTGGAAGAACCAGAACACAAATGGTGGCCAAGATGCACAGACATCAATGCATCTCTTAGGAACCCAAGTCTATTTTGCAGGAAGACCCAAGGTGGGTTCAGGAGTCCCATCAGGACCCTAGACCTTTTCCTCCACTCTTGCAAGGCGGGTGCTACAGCTGCAAGCATCTGAGCCCACTCCTAGCTAGGAGGGGAGGGGAATGGGGAGGATAGAGAGAAAAATCTCATTTTCTTTTTTTGAGACAGGGTCTTGCTATGCAGTCCTGGCTGGCCTTGAACTCACTATGTAACCCAGGCTAGTCTTAAACTCGAGGTGATCCTCCTGCCTCAACCTCTGGAGTGCTGGGATTATAGGTGTGTGCCACCACCCTCAGGTTCACTCTCTTGGCTTTTACCATGAAGCCAGAACCTTCCAGATAGGTCTCCTATGTCTCAGTGGCCATGACTGGGTGTCACCAGCCCTAGCTTAAGATGACACTGGGCAGGGGACAGGCACTTCTGACAAAAATCAGCAAGCAAAAAAAAAACCAAAAAAACCAAAAAAAAGCAGGGTGGCCAAAAGGCAGGTACTGGGGTGGCACAGGGTACTCACTCTGGAATGACAATTTATTTCTGGTGTGCTGACATCTTGTGTCTGCTGCTGCCCCTGGGCCAACTGGGCTTGCTGAGATGGGATGGCCTTGGACACAAGACATCACAGGACAGATGCACAGTAGCTGTACACAGGCTGGGACGGCCACCATGACCCCACAGAGAAGCACAGCTTCAGGTAGGCCGGATCTGGATCCGGGTCCAGAAATTCAGCTAAATGGAGCTCTAGAACATTATTTGAATGACCTTACAGGAGGTTTATGTTGTCTCACAGTTTCAGAGGTTTCAGGCCATGGTTCCTTGATCCCATCACACTGAGCTGGTGGTAGCACAGAACATCATACCCGGGCATGCAGTGGAGCAAAGCTGCTCACCTCAGGGTGACCAGGAAGTGAAGAAGCAGGAAGGGGCAGATCCCAATAATCCCCTTCAAGGCCACACCCTCAATGACCTAACTCTCTTCTACTACACCCCACCTCTAAAGGTGCCACCACCTCCTAACTACCACAGATCAGGACCGAGGGTTTATCACAGGGGCTTCTAGGGGTCATTTAAGATCCAAACTTTAACACTTGGTGAACTTCCATGCTCTAAAGCTGTCAGAAAATACAATTTTTGTTGTCATTGAAGCTACCTTGCCTGTAGTATTTTGTTACAGTTGCCCTTGCGGACCGAATACCAACCCATTTCAAACCAGCTTCCCAAGCCAGCCATTCCAAACTCATCTGCCATGCACTTGAGACTTGAGAGTTTTCCACGATCCTCTGTCATTTCAGAGAGTGCCATACTCCCTCCCCACTGCCTCCATGCCTGTGCACAAGTGGTTCCTCCCTGCCTCGATGGCCCCTTCCTAGATGGACCCTCAAGGCTCAGCTTATGGTCACCCAATCCCCCTCCTCCTTCCCAGGCCCCAGCACAGAATTCGTGGCGCTCACAGGCAAACTCCCACCGCGCCTGGCACAGCCTCCCTGACAAATGTGGAGAGGCATCTTCCAAGGAGGCAACAGAGCTGCTTCACTTCTGTCTCCAAACTGAAATGGACCTGATGCAGGCGGGCTGGAACAAGCCCGAGCACATGAGAGGTGCAGACTCCTACAGACCTGAGAATCCAGCTGTGTGGACCCTCCACTGGAGCTTGATTAATACCTGTCAAACCACAGTCCCTGGATCAGGAAAAGGAAGCAGACTCCACCTCCACATTCTGGGGCCCATGCTGACTGCAGGCTAAAAACAGAAAACACCTGCTGTCCTGCAGCGCCCACGTGCAGATGCATTTCCACCTGCCGGGCTCTGCATTCAGGTTAAGTTGGTTAAAGAGCAGCCACCTGCTCTCAGGTACCACAGGGAATGTTCTTACCTTGGCGTTGCTAATTCTGGAATCAGGGGCTCTGTCGCCTGTGCAGAAGTGGCCTGGGAAACTATGGCAGTGGGCACTGTGGGACTCACCCCACCCCAGTCCCCTCCACTCCAAATGCAGGGCAGGAAAATCATACATGCAACAAACGTGTTTTGGTCCCTTATTTTGTATCAGGCATGAAATTCTGCAAGAGGTAAATCCTGGAGAGGATGGGATAAAACTAAACACAAATTCTGCCTTCGAGAAGCTCATAGGTTATCCTGCCACCATGAGATGCAAACCTTCAGGAACTTGCCACAAGGTCAAAGAGATGGTACCCTGTCTAAAGACCCTCAGGAAAAGATTCAGTAATAAAACTGAACCATGGTCCTAAGTCTTAGTACAAAGATCTTTGCCCTATGTGATAGATTTTTTAAAAGGCTACGAAATGTTTCCTCTTCCATCCTGCCTCCTCTGCATGACTTGGCCTTCGGACAGCGCCTCTGGGATGGCCTCCTGACCTGTCTGACACATGTGAACTTGATACAGCATGCCTGGAAGGCATGCCCAGAGCCTCCAGTCATGGCCTCCAACTTGCTGAGTCTGGGTCCATCCTCCTTCCCAGGGAAGTGCATGAACTCCCATCCCCACCCTGCCAGAAGGGCCGCAGACCTAAGCGCCGAATGCCATCCCAGGCCTTCCAGAATACCCCATGGTCAGGGCAAGCCCACCAACTGCAGCAACAGCCTGGTGTTTTTCCTGCTCCTCCTTCCTTCCTTCCCTTCCTCCTTCCTTCTCCCTTTCTCCACCCCCTGCCTGTCTCTTCCCTTTTATTTTTATTAGTCCACGTTTGGAGTACATAATGATCACATTCCTTGTGGGGAGTTGGTACAGGCACCTAACACATCTTCATGCTTTTTATGTCCCTTTCCCTCTCCTCCCTTCATCTCTTGGTCCTCTTTCCATCTGCAAAAGATCTACCTTCCTGCTGCTGCCTGTTATCTATTCTTTATTTGGACCTTTATTTACATTTTGTGTTTTTTATATAAGAGAAGCCATGTGATATTTAAACTTGTGTGTCTGATTTATTTCACTTAACATTATGGTCTCAGGGTGCATGTATTTTCCTACAGATGACTCAAGCTCACTCTTCTTTATGGCAGAGTAGTACTCTATTGTGTGTAAATACATTTTCTTTACCCATCTGTTGACAGACATATAGGCTGCTTCCAAGATTTAGCTATTATGAGGTATGCTGCTACAAACATGGGTGTGCATCTAGTTTCAGTGGTTGTACTAGTTTACATTCCCTTCTGTCCTTTCTTTCATTCCTCCCTCCTTCACTTGTTCTTCCTTCCTTACTTTCTCTCTTCCTCCTGTCACCTCTTTCCTTCCTGCCTGCCTCCCTCTATCCCTCTTTTGCTTCTACCCTCCCTGCCTTCCTCTAGCCTTCCTATTGCCCATCCGTCTTTCCCTTCTTCCTCTCTAAATGTCTATGGAGCTGTGGCCCCCACCCCACCCCGGAACATGGAGTGTGGACTTCTTGGGGAAGATGAGGAGTGGCTTCCCTGTGTGGGTGCTGAGAACAGGTGTGCACTCAATGGAGGGTGGACAGCTGCGGACCAGAGCTCAGAGCAGCTGCAAATGGAGCAGGCCACCACAGTGCACAAGGCCTTGCACATAGCCCCCAGCACACAGAGAACAATGTCACCCAGTTTCCCTCAGTGACCCCCCCCCAAGGCATTCCCACCCCCACACCCTAGGGACAAGGCTGTGGAATGAAAAGATCCTCCCACCAACAGGAACCTTGGATGACCCTAAAATATGGGACAAGGGTCATCTTGTGATCTCAGCCGCCACATTTGCTTCGCTAAAGCCTGGTCCCCTGTGTATACAATGATCAACAGTTTGGTTTGCATTCACCGGCAAAGTGCATCTGGGATTAAGACCTAACCCTAAAAGGTGCAGATAAACAGACCAGGGTGGACAAGGGGTGCTATGCAGGAAGCAGCTGATTTCACTGTTTTGGTTCTTACCCTCCACTGCAGAACAAAGCCAGATTTGTATCCACAGAACATTCTTATAGCAAGTGGAAGAAATTATCCCTTAACGAAGCTGTTGGAAAAACCAACTGCAAGAATAGCAGCCGGCCTTCCCTCTTGCCATCAAAAGATCTTTGCTATTCAAAGAGTCTTAAAAAAAAAAAACCCAGAAGAGTTGCCCTATTTAAAAATAAGACAGTTCGCTATGCCATCACAGAAGCAAAAGCGCCAGCAGGAGAAATAATAGCTTCACAGGAGAGACAGAAACTTTGGGAGATGCTTAAAATAGACAAGAGAATAGAGGTGCTACTAAGAGGTGGGAATCCAACTTAAATAATGTCACCGTCCGGATAGTCATAGTAGGGTCCATTTTCTCAGAGTTAAGAATTCTGTGAAATTCTGTGAAACCACAGATACAACCGAAAGATGCTTAATTTCTGACTCTCCATTGTGAGGAGAGAGCACAAATCATGAGCACTTTCTCACCTTCAGAGGAGTCATTTGTGATTAATATTAATTCATATTTCCCAGGTGGCATCTGAAGTGACTTAGTTTGCTGGTCGTGACCGGCTGTGGCAGTCCATGCTCCCTGTCCTCCATCTGTCCCACTGGTTCATTCCATGCTGCTCCAATGATGTTCAGAAGCATCTGGGGCCCTCACGTGTCCTCACTGCCACAGAGCCACCCAGCACCTCCTGGCAGAGAACAAATTCCCTGTGCCATGGATGCCACCAGCTCCTTCCTTCCCTGCCCCTTAGTGAGACACCTGGGCGGTCACCTTTCCTTCCTCCCTCTAATCCCTTCATCATCGTCGGTAGACAACTGGGCTGCTACCCACGCACTGCTATCTGGGGAGCTCCTTCTGCCGCTTTCATGACACTAGCGGGACAGGGTCTTTGGGCCATGTAGGTGAGAGGGAGGCAGAGTCCACCAGGCGGTGGTGCTGAATGGCAACCTGGCTCAGGCCAAGAGAGAAACCAAGAAGAGCTGCCCTGCCTGCTTGCTTCGGCCGGGGCTGGCCCAGCCCGACACTATTGAGCTGGACATCAGGCTATCCGAGTCCCGGGTGCTGATTTTGCAAGGGCTGCATGAAAAGATGGAAATACCTCTTTCTGCTCTGTCTACACTCGAGGTAGGGGAGGACAGAAAAAATAAAAATAGGTAGAAAGGAGACAAGGACATTGTAAGTTTTAAACTGTAATTCTGAGGTAACTGCAGCTTCACGATACAATCAAAGTTACTCAAGATCGTGGTCTTTTTCACCCCTGGGCCCCTTTTGCTCCAGCCCCTCATGCTCAAATCTCTGAAAGTCTTAAAGAAAAACTAAGTCCATAATGTCAACCAGTATTTCTTCTGACACTATAAACCCATAAATTCCAGAGACTTCCTCTCTCCAAGAAACAGTAACTGGATGAATAGGTTGGGCGTCATAGGTCTAAACTTCAAACACAGGCAAATGCCTTGCATACTAACCTGGCTGATAACGCCAAGCTTTGCTTTAGCTGGCTCAAGAGCACTTCTCTAACTGCACCCAAGGAACCTGCCTCTGCCTTTCCTGAAGTTCCTCTCCATGATGAGTCAAGAATCAACTTGGGCAAGGTGAGGTCCTCATTAGGGGAACCTCCTTGGACCTCATCTAGCAACAAAGGCACACCCTGCAGAAGGTCCCCTAACCCTTAACTCACCCCATAAGCAGGGTGGGAGACAGGCGCCGAATACCAGCCTAACAACCCACAGGAGGGCAGGAGCTAGGCTTATCTTGGAGAAGGAAACTCCCAGAAGGCAGAGAAGAGGAATCTTGAGAATCAGTGAGAGTTGGTCTGGATCCAGATGGCTCAGTGGGGCCACTGTGCCACACCCAAGAGGCTGTCGGCTGACGTGAGGAGGACATTTTGAGAGTGGCAGGAAGGAAGGATGTTTTGTGTCATTAAAAAGCATCCCAGCTTCCGGCGAAAGGACTCTTCTCCAGGTAAATTTGGACAAGTCGGAGAAGGTGTCTCAAGGTGGCACTGCTCAGCATTCCAGATGGCATGGAAACCTTCAGAGAAAGTGATTACCGAGCCTCAGGGAAGGACAGGGATCAGACCCCGGTGGGAGAGTGGGGCTGGGGTGTCCCTGGGGCAGGCCTCCCGGGGAACGGGGAGGGGCCGGCCGGAAATTCCTGTTAACCACAGGGCCACACCAGGCCCAGGACAGCTCAGCCAGGGGCACTGGGGGGCTGGCGAGGAGGAAGTCATGGGAAGGCCTCAGGGTTACAGAGGAGGAAGCCACTTTACTGAAGCCTTGGGTAACAAAGGAAAAGAAGGCCAGGCCTGGTTCTGCCTGGCGCAGAGACTCACGTCCCCGGGGTTCGTGTCAGGATACCCCACCCCTGGGGGGACCCACACCCTCTGAGGCAGCCCCGACCTTCAACACCACAGTCACCACAGAAGCCACGGGAGGAAGGCATGGCTGCTCCAGGGCACCGGAGGAAGGGTGGGTGGGTGGAAAAGATCCAGGAGGGGAGGATGGCCTCAGGCCACCCCTGCACAGGTCTCCACAGCAGGCCTTTCCCCCCCAGCCCAAGAGCAAGAACTGACCCCCAGCCCCAGCTCCAGCCCTCGTTCTAGCCTGTAGGGGTCAAAACCTTCCAGGTCAGAAGGAAGCAAATGAGGGCTTTTTGATCAGTGTTGTTTTCACTACATCACTGCCCAGTGATGTGATTTAATCATTTATCAAGTGGCCCGGAAACACCTTCCCTGCTCTGGGTATGGCTGAAGAGTCTTCAGCAGCTAAGTCATCATCCTTTCTAGGGCCTAAGGGGCACTTGGTGGGTGGAATAGAAAGTTACTAAGTATTACTCCCAGCTCTAGAGCCCACGACGGCAGGCATGGTGGCGCACACCTGTAATTTCAGCATTGTGGAGGCTGAGGCAGGAGGATCACAAGTTTGTGGCCAGCCTGGGGTACATAAACAACTGCCCCACATCCACAGCTCTGCTGCTGATAACATCAATGGGAATTTATCTACCTAAGAATCACTGCAACATACTGAAGCCGAGAAGGCAACTGGTCACTCAGGGCATGATAAGATTTTCCCCTCAGAATGGGTGACTCTCTTTAATCTCAAGTCCACTTCTGGTATATTACGAGTAAATATTGAAGGAGAATTATTCTATTTGTTTTTACTATAGGAAGTGATCTGTTCCCTAACCCCAACTGTAAAGACTAATCAGGAAAACACTACCTGTAGGGACACAATCTGTCATGCTCAGCAGTGTTAAAAAGAACAACTGGCTCTGAGTCAAAAGGATTGAGGGCAAATCTAGGGGCTGGCACCTGGTCAATGGTTTATAACTTTGGACCTCATTTTCCTCATGTGAAAAGCAGTAACAATCATACTGCTGGGCATGGTGGGGCACACCTGTAATCAGTACTCTGGGAGGCTGAAGCAGGAGGATCTCAAGCTGGGGCCCAGCCTGGGCAACTCAGTAATTTAGCATGACTCTGTTTCAAAATAAAACAAACAAAAAGGACCAGGGATGTAGGTCAATGCAAAAGCCCTGGGTTCAATCCCTAGCACACAGGCACGTACTCACACTCACCACACACACACAGAATGTAAGGGTCTCAGAGGCTGATGTGAACATTAAATGAGATCGTGTAGGTACAGGGTCTAGTCTAACCCCAGGGCCTACCTGGCACTCAATTAAAATGAGATACACCATAAGTAGCATAATATTTGTTGTTGCTGCAAACACTCCTAGAGGAGCGGAATCTGTCTTGACGTTGCCAAATGGAGGGATGAACTGTGACCCTGGCCTGCTCTGTTAGAAGCAGCATCATGCTGGTTGTCCAAACATAATGACTGGCACGAGAGGAGCCTTCTTCCTCCTCAGTGCCCAGCCTGAGGAGTATGAAATCTAGAAAGCCACAGCTTGTGTCCGGAGAGCAGGTTCAGCCGGTTTGCCAGCTCAAAGCTGCCACCTGGAACTCACAAGCTGTTGCCCGAGGCACCTGCAGAGCTGGACCTGGAGCCCGGGCCCCCCAGGGGCTGCTCTGCAGAAGCCCAGGGAGCAGCTTTTTACCCAGAAAACAAACCCAAACCAGTGCTAACAAAGGGAGGCTCCCTCGAACACACACGCCCTTCTGGATAAGACAGCCCACAGGACTCCAGGGGCTTCTGAGGGCCCAAGGCCTCTGCTGGGGAGAACAGGACGCAGCAGGTGCAGACCAGGTAAGGCGGCCCCTGGTCAGCACAGCAGGCATGGGGGAGGGTCAGAGTGGGTCCCCTCTTTGTTTTCTCCCTGTCTCCCAGACTAGGAGGAGGCAGGATTGTGGGAGGGAAAGCTCTGACTGCATTAAAGAGGGGGAAAGAGCCGGAGCAAGGGGAAGCTGAGGCCCAACATGACCTGAGTTTGCAGAAGCAAAGTAGATGATGCCGTGTAGGTGATCGGGTATGTGTGGGGGGTGCCTCCTCCAGACCATGCCAAGAGGGCAGCTATCGCTCTCTGACATTAAGATTGGGAGAAGCCTCCCCATCACTTGGCACAATCCTCTGCCCCAAACTGCCACTGCTTCCCTGCCATGCTGGCTGCCATAATCCCTTCTCCAGGACCCCAGGCCTCCCCAAGATCCAGCACACTGGATGATACCTGTCCACAGGAAGGTTCAGGTACCCTCCTCTGGTCCATTGGTCAGCTGTGAAATGCTTTCAAAGATCACCCCTGAAGAGGGAGCTTGGTGATCAGTGTCATCTCTAGGGAGTGGAGGCAGGACAGGTAGATGGTGGCCTTCAGAGCCAGGCCAGCTGGGCTAGCCATGGGAGCTTTGCTGACCTCTAATCCTCTTCCAGAAAATGGGGATGTCACTACACAAAGTGTCAACTGAGTCACAAATACTGGTGGATCTGTTTTTCTTTCGGTGCTAGTGCCCTTAACGTTTTTTGTTTTTCCTTGACTTTTTCAGACCTCTTTCCCTTCCACATCCTACAGCCCTGCAGACCCCCTGCCCCCTGCCCCCCCGCCCCCCTGCCACCTCCTCCCCTTCTTATTGCCCTCGGGATCTACCACAAGGCGGGTGAGGCTTCCAAGACACAGCTCAGTTGCAACTCCGGGACTGAGCTGCTGTCTCCAAGCAGAGCAAAAGCACTGGGCAGGGAGCACTGCCTGCAGGGCAAGGCGGGGCAGGATGCCAGCCACCCCCAGTCCAGGAAGGGCAGCCAACTCAGCCATGCCCACTGCTCCCAGCCGCCCTCTTTCTTTTACTGACACCAAACTAGGACACCCTTGCAACACAACCAACAAAGCCCCCGAAGCCTGGGGCTGCACACGAAACACTGCAACTTTCAATTCCCTGTTCCCTCTCTGTGTATTAACCAAGTAACTCACCACACAGTAACTTGTTAGGAATCTAACCAGGGTGCCCAGTACTACCGCCAGGTAAGTCAGAGTAAGAATACAGCATTAACAGCATCATATGCTTGACGACTCCTCTCACCCTCCTTTCTTCCTCTTACATGCACACATAGACACAAATCCTTTTAAACTGGCAGGAGTTTTATCAGCCTGTTGCCCACTTGGGGCAGGTGCTAGAGAGAAAGCAATACGGCAAGGTGGTACAGCTGCTCTGGAGCTGTGAGGTTGAGTCAGGGCTTGTGTGTTTTTAATGTGCAGCTGCCCAGATTACATGCACCTTGCTGAAGATACCAGAGAAATGCACAGCAGTAGTAGATTACCCGGACACCGAGGGGAACGTGATCCACATCATCTCCCGTAGGAGGCAAGAGGCCTACAGAACAGGTACACTGCCCCAGAACACAGGCCAGGAAACCTTCGCCTGTCACCAGGCCAACTGGTCACCACAAACAGTCTTTCCCAGAATAACACAAAAGCAGGGTTTTCCTGCTCTTCCCATGAGGAGCACAGCAGCAGGAGACTAGCTGTCTGGCTGTGTGCAGTCCCCACGCCAGCTTCCCACAGCAAGACAAGTCCCTGAGGGAGGTGGAGGGGAATCAGAGGGCACACCCAGACCCCTGTCCCCCAGGCATACGGGATACCATCTTCTGAGGGTCAGAATTAAGCAGGAATAGAGAGCAAAGGTCAAAATAGCTACAGATCTTTACACAGGCACATCTCCATCATTTTGGTTTTCTTTAGCATTTAGGGGTTTTTCCTTACTTGTTGGGTTTGATTTGAAATGAATGCCTGTACCACATGAAATCAACTCCTGTGCAAAAACCGAAGTCATGCAGAATTTTTGAAAACTGCCATACGGTACCATCCGTTATCTCAGTTGTCATCATAAAAAGAGAACTCTTGCATCTTAATTTTTAAGAAAATGGTGAAGTACAAAACTCAGCAGTGGTCAGGGTTCAAACCGTGAAGGAAGTTGGTCTCAGACAGGGTGGCTCTGCAGGCAGCAGGAGCAGGGACCACTTCGGCCCAGCCCACCGCTGCGAAACACTTACTTGGGAGGCCTGCTGGGCTTCCAGTACTGGCAGAAGAGGTACTGCCCATCAGCATTGAGCAGGTGAGGAAAGTCTGGGACAGGATTGTTCTGCAGCCGCTGCCGCGGAGAACCTTCCTCCGGCATCCTGGAAGGGTCTTCAACTCCTGGCGAGAAAGGCAAACACATCCCAAAGTCAGAAACTCCTGGAGACAGGGAAGGAAAGCCTTGTGCAGAGTCAGGAACATTTTTTAAAACTGATTTTTTTTAAACCTCTATTTGAAAGATCTTTTAAAAATTACATACATTTCTTGCAAATCTCTCCAAGACTGAAAAATCCCACTTGTTCTCTAGAAAATGCTCACTTTATTTTTTAAGTGCCTCATTACAGCTCCCCCCCCCCTTCCATCTGTGTTTATTTTAAATCATTTCAGGAAACTTCATCTTAAAGACTATTTTAGCTGTAATCAAGCGGAAATTATAGTCAGCTCAGTGGGTACAAAGACCCAGCTGCAAGAAGCCCCATCTCCCTTAAGCCTCCGAGGAATCGTCGGGGGGGGGGGGGCACAATGACGAGGTGGATGCGCCTCCGGTTAATGCTCCTCTCTGAAATCCCAAAGATGCACCACAAACCTGCTTCCATCACGTCCTGGCGTTTGCATTCCACAACCGCCAAGCCTCGAGGATCACAGCCAGGCAAATAAGGGCTGCTCTCTCATCGCGGCGGTCACAGCAGCTCCCGCGCCCTGCGCCCCGCCCGGCGCCTGGAGCCCAGATCAGGCTTCGGGGCTCGGGTAGGTGCCGCGCTCACCGACAGCCCCGCGGGCTCCCCTCCCTGCCGGGGCGGGCCCCGGGCGCCAATTCCCAGCCACTAGCTCCTGTCATCACTTTCCCCAAACAAATCGCCGGGGCCGGGAGGCGGGGCACGGGCCCGCACCCACGGCCAGGAATGCGGAGTCGGGCTCCGCGGCACCCCGGGGCGCCTCGCGGTGAGAGCGCAGGTCCCCCAGGCCGTGTCCCCTCGGGGCTCGGGACAAACTTTGCCGCGCGCGCCTCCGAGCGCACAGGGCACGGGGCCCGCCGCTGTCCTCGGAACGCCACGGGGACTGGGGACTTCGCTGCCCCGGGTCGCCGCACCCGGGTGGGAACACGGAGTTGGCGGGGACAAGTTGGCCAGGGCTGGCGCAAGGGAGCCGCAGGGGGCGCTCACACACACGCGCACCCCGACACCCGCGCACACTCGCGCATGCACACGCACGCGGGGGGCGCGGAGCCCACGCCGGGCGCGCCAGGGACCCCGGATGCTGCCCCCACCCCGCGGCGGCCCCGGCAGGCTGGGGCTGGGGCGAGGACGGGGGGCGGTTACCGGGCCACCCGCGCCGTCACGTCCCTGAGCGCCGCGATTCCGGTGTGCGCGCGCCTGCTCCGCGGCGATAGGGCGCGGCGTCTGCGCCGCCACTTTATCCCCGGGCGGGCAGCGGCAGCAGCGGGGCAGCAGCAATGGGTGGGGACGCGGGGAGGCGGCGCCGGGGCCCACGTGTGCCCGGCCCGCGGGGAGGAGCGGGGCGCCACCCGTTCACCGGCCTCGCGGGGAAGCCGCGCCCCGAGGTGGCCGCCTGGGGACTGTCACTAGGCGGAAGGGCACGAGGTGCACAGGCGCGTTCACAGGCACCAGGCACGGGGACACACGCATACAAGTCTGTAGGCGCGCGGCACACATGTGTGCACATAGATACCACAGGTACACAGACACTACACTGCACATGGGGGCACGCAGATACCATATGCGTTACACACACAACACGACACACACGTGACATCCCCAGAAAGCAACACAAGTATACACACACATACACAGGCACACACATACACAAAGACACCACACACAGACATTGTAAAAAGCTGGGCCAGGAGGAAAGCCAGAGCGGACAAATGCCTGCCCCTCTACCCTCCCTAGCTCACCATAAATTCTCTGGTGCGTTTGCATAGGCTGGGGTCAGTCTGAACGCTGTCCAGGATACTTCCAGTGTGGCCGTAGAGAGGCGACACCAGCACTAGAGTTGGAGTCCTGATGTCCTCCCGAGAGCTTGGGGTCCCAGGAGGCCCTGGGCTGTGGAGTGCCTTTCTCTGACTTTAGAACTGAAACAATAGCCCTAGAGAAGCAGCTTAGGTGGTGGCTGCTCTCTGGGCCCTTTGCCTTGGGGGTGGTGGCTGGGGCTGGACAGAGAAGTGGCTGTGACTTTTTATCTGGGAACTCAGGCTGGGGAGGTTTAGAAGCAGTGGCCTGGGGGGAGGGAGCTGGGGACTGTTGCAAAGCTGGGCCTGCTCAGTGGACTGTATTTGTCTGGGACTGTGGCTGGGTGTGGCTGGGTTATGGCAGGCCCTCTCACACAGCCCTCGGTTCAAATACTCCCACCCCAGCCCTGAGTCGTGGTGCACACCTGTAATCCCAAGAGGGCTGAGGCAGGAGGATTGCCACAGGTTGGAGGCCAGGCTGGGCTACATAGAGTTCAAGGCCAACTTGAACTACATAGCAAGACCCTGTCTCACAAAAATAAATAAATAACAATTTTTTAAATGCTCCCACCCCCAGCGTTTCGTGACAAAATAGTTTTAAAGTTTTGAAGAGAGACTTTGCAGAGATGTCAGCAGGACTTGTGTAGCAATCTAGAGCTCCTTCCATCTTGGTTACTCATTTGTGTGCTCCGCCAACCAAGAATTTGGGAGTAAAGAAACTGGGGCAGGCACCTAGGCCTGGTTTACCAGGGAGCAGGAGGATGACTTCCGTCCAGGAATTTAAGGCCAAGCTAGGGCCACATGGTGAGACCTCAACTCTTGGGAGTAAGGGGTGTTGTTCTATATCTGGCTTTTTCCTTTTAGTTAAACATTTACCACAAATTATTAAGAAGTTTCTTACTATGTTTTGGGGTTTTGGGGGGTTTTTTGGTACCGGGGATTGAACTCGGGACCTTGCACTTGCAAGGCAGGTGGTGGTACCACTGACCTAAATCCCCGGCCCAAAGTTTCTTACTATGTTGCCTATGCTCTTTTCTACTTATCCTGTTTTTGTTTTATTTTGTTTGTTTGGAAACAGGATCTCACTATGTGGTTCAGGCTGACCTTGAACTCACTATATAGCCCAGGCTGGCTTGGAACTCACAGAGATCCTCTTGCTTCAGCTTCCTAAGTGCTGAGATTATAGGCTTGTGCCACCACGCTCAGACCTCTACTCGTTCTTTAGCATTCAATTTTTTACCAATTAAACTTTCTTTTTATCTTGAGATGATTATAGATTCATGTGCAGCTGTAAGAAATAGTACAGAGTTGCTGTATGTCCTTTAGCCAGTTTATCCAGTGGTGACTTCTTATAAAGGGACAGTATGGTTTCTCAGTCAGGATGTTGACTTTAATAGAGTCAAGAAACGGAACATTTCCCTAGCTGCCAAGATCGCCAGTAGTTACCCTTTTATAGCCGTATTCACTTCCCTCTCATCCTCATTTCCCCAAGAACTCCTGGCAATCATGACCTTGTTCTACATTTTCACAATTTGCTCGGTTTGAGAATGTTTTGTAAATGGAATCATAACAGTAGGTGACCTTTTAGCGTTCGCTCCTTTCATTCACCATAAATCAATCTGAGTTGTTGTGTAGAGGGTTCCAAGGTGCAGATGGACCACTCTGTTTCAAACCCACCGAAGCTTTCCTGGGCTGTTTGCAGTCTGGGGCTATCCTACTAAAGTTGCTGTGTCTACATGGACATATGTCTTCATTTCTCTTGAGCTGAATGCCCAGGAGTGCAATTACTGGACCACATAGAAATGGCAAGCTTATTTTTAAAAAGAGACCAGCAAGATGCCTTCCCAAGTGCCTCTACCAGTGTACATTCCCCCAGCAATCCATGAGATATTCTGTTTCTAAGCGTTCTTGTCAGCCTTAAATACTGTCCCCACTTAAAAAAAATTGAGCCCCACTGTTGAGTGTGTCCCTGTGGTTTTATTTTATTTTCCCTGATGGCTAATAGTGATGTATCCCTTCCCGTGTGCTTGTCTGTCATCTCTCTGTCCTATTCAGTGAAATGTTTCCTAATTGTTCTTGTACTGTTGTGTCTCAAAGGTTCTTGATTTATTCTAGACTAGTCAAATATTTTCTTCATGTAGCCCATCTTTTCATTCTCTCATCTGGGTCTTTTGGAAAGGAAATGTTCTAACTTTGGTAAACCCCAATGTATCAGTTTTTTCCTTTTATGAATCATTCTTTTGGTGTTAAGTCAAAGAGTTCTCTGCTTAGTCCAACGTTTGACGATCTCCTCTGATGCTCTTCTATATGTGTTATATAGTTTTGCACTTCATTACTTCTGCAACCCATGGGGACTGAATGTTTGTATAGGGTATAAGATTCAGGTCCAGGCTCAGTTGTCTGTACGCACCCAGGTACACCATCAGTCTGCTGAAATCTGACACCATTCCCTTGGACTGCTTCTGCACCTGCACCAAATTCTGCTTTTCTGCTGTATGAGTCTTTTCTGGTTCTCTAGTCTACTCCACTGATCTGTGCTGATTCCTCCACCAATACCGCACAATCTTTATTATTGAAACTACCTGATAAACCTTGAAACTGGACAGATCGTTTCCTTCCACTTTTTTCTCCCTTTATAAGGTGGGTTTAGCTATTCTAGTTCCTTTACTTTTCAGTATGAATTTTGGGGTAATCTTCTCTATATTTGTTAAAAACTGTGGCTGAGATCTTGATAGGAAATGTGTTAAATATATGTATCAATTTGCTGACAATTGCCATTTTTACTCTTAAGTATTCCAGTCTGTGGGAAGCCGAGGTCACAATTTTGAGGCCAACCTGGGCAACTTAATGAGAGCCTGTCTCAAAATAAAAAATAAAAAAAGGGCTGGGGGTATAACTCAGTGTGAAGGCTCTGGGTTCAGTCCCCAGAACCACAAAAAACAAAGCTGAACAAGAATTCCAATCCATGTACATGGTATATCTATCAATTAATTTAGTTCTTCTTTGATTTATTTTATCAAGGTTGAAGTGTTTCAGCATAAAATCCTGCACATGGTTGTCAGATGTACACTTTTGTTTATTTTAACTAATTATAGATGTCATATGCTTTTAATGTCAGTTTCTACATGTTAATATCAAGTATGTGGAGATAAGATTGGTTTTTGTCTTTTGATCTTGTATCCTGTGACCTCCTGAGCTCATTTATCAGACATAATAGAGGAGGGTTTGAATTTTGCTTTTGTTTGCAACTTACTCAGGATTTTCTACATTGAGCATCATGGTATTTTTGGTGAGTTTCTTGTGAACAACGCATGGTTGGATCATTTTTAAAAATTTGTTGGATACAGAAAATGTGGTACCTATACACAGTAGGATGCTACTGACCCATAAAAGAAGAAAGTCTTGTTGACAACAGGGGTGAAACTGGAAATAATTATGTTCAGTTAAGTAAGCCAGACACAAAAAAACAAGTACTGTACTCTGTGCTCTCACGTATAAGCATAATTTAAAATGTTGAGCTCATGGAAGTTGAGAATAAAATGGTAGCTTCTAGAGGCTAGGGAAGACAGCAATGGTGATAGGAGGCTAAGGAAGGTGAGAAAGGACCAGTCAGTGGGTACTGATCTAGGATTAGGCAGGAGCAAGAAGTTCTAGTGGGCTGCAGTACAACAGGGTGTACATAATGGGCTGCACGTGCCAAAAAGCCAAGAGAAAGAATTTTGAAACTTTTCATTATAAATGTTTGAAGAGATAGGCATGTTTAAACTGATTTAAGCCTTAAACAGTATACATGTATCAAAACTTCACATGTTGTACCATTTTATGTACATTTTATGTAGAAGTCAGAAATAAATTTTTAAAAATGTAGTTCGTTGTATCAATGTCTATCTTTGCATTGGTAATTTCAGACCATTTACATTTAAAGATTATGTTAGGGCTTAAGTCTGCTGTTCTCTTTTGTGTGCTGTTACCTTTTCTATTTTCTTTTTCTTGCCTCCCTGAGGGTTGCTTGAACAGGAATTTTTAGAGTTCCATTTGTATTTATCTAAACAGTGTTTGAGTATATATCTTTGTATAGATTTCTTAGTGGTTCTTTGAATTGCATTTTATGTAATTTTACCAATTCTAGAGGTTATAGAAACCTGATATCCTCTTATGTCCCTTACTGTACCCATTTAATACTACAGCTGCCTCATCTATTCCCTCTACATACACTGAGAACCACATCAGATAGTGGTTTAATTTTTAAATACCTTTTTTTTTTTCTTTGGTACCAGGGATTGAACTTGGGACCTTGTGCTTGCAAGGCAGGCGCCTGAACCACTGAGCTAAATCCCCAGCCCTGTGCTATAATTTTTGATTCAACCATAAAATATAATTTAGAGAAGAGGAGGAAGAAGGCCTATTTTATTTGATCCCACATTTTTACTCATGTTTTAACTGTATTCTTCCTTCCTTATTTTGTCATTTCCTTTCGTCATTCTTTTGGGGTAGTTCTGCTGTCAAAAATTCTCTTGGATGGGCCGGAGACAGCTCAGTGGTTCTGCAGCCTGCCTCGCAAGCACAAGATCCCGAGTTGGATCCTCAATACCAAAAAAAAAATTCTCTTGGTTTTCCATCATCTGCACATGTTTTGATTCCCCTTCATTCTTGGAGAGCATTTTCACTTGGAGAGCATTTTCACTAGAGAGCATTTTCACTAGGTTAACAGCTTTCTTCCTCCTCCTCCTCCTCCTCCTCCTCCTCCTCCTCCTCTCCTCCTCCTCCTCCTCCTCCTCCTCCTCCTCCTCCTCCTCCTCCTCCTCCTCCTCCTCCTCCTCCTCCTCCTCCTCCTCCTCCTCCTCCTCCTCCTCCTCCTCCTCCTCCTCCTCCTCCTCCTCCTCCTCCTCCTCTCCTCCTCCTCCTCCTCCTCCTCCTCCTCCTCCTCCTCCTCCTCCTCCTCCTCCTCCTCCTCCTCCTCCTCCTCCTCCTCCTCCTCCTCCTCCTCCTCCTCCTCCTCCTCCTCCTCCTCCTCCTCCTCCTCCTCCTCCTCCTCCTCCTCCTCCTCCTCCTCCTCCTCCTCCTCCTCTCCTCCTCCTCCTCCTCCTCCTCCTCCTCCTCCTCCTCCTCCTCCTCCTCCTCCTCTCCTCCTCCTCCTCCTCCTCCTCCTCCTCCTCCTCCTCCTCCTCCTCCTCCTCCTCCTCCTCCTCCTCCTCCTCCTCCTCCTCCTCCTCCTCTTCTGTGCTTGAAAAACATTGTGGCCTCTGTTCTGGACTTGCTGGTATCTGATGGAATGTCTGCTGCCACTTGAATGCTTTTTGTCTTGTAGGTAATACACCATGTCTTTTTCAGTGCTTCTAGAATTGATATTTGTCTTTAGTTTTCAGGTGTTTTACTATGATGTGTCTTGGTATGGATTTCCTTGGATTTATTTTACTTGGTGTCTGTTCAGTTTCTTGAATCTGAACAATTCCAGGTTTATGTCTGCTGCCAAATTGAGGACATTTTCAGCATCATTTCTTTAAGTACACTTTCATCCTCACCATCTTGTCTCTTCTCCTTCTGGGACTCTGGTGACACGAATCTTAGATCTTTTAGATGGCAGTATGATATGTCCTTGAGGCCAGGACTTTCTTTCTTCCCCTGTTGCAGAATTCCTGCTTCGCTCCAGTGTACATTTTCTCTGTCATTCAGCTTGAGTGATTTTTTCCTGTGTTCCAGTTAACTGATTCTTTTCTGTTGTTGTTGTTTTGTTTTGTTTTTGCTTTTTGAGACAGGGTCTCTCTGTATTCCAGGCTGGCTCTGAACTCACTGTGTAGCCCAGGCTGGCCTCAAACTTATGGCAATCCTCTTGCCTCAGCTGGAATCAGAGGCATGCATCACTATCCCTGCCCTCTGGTTCACTGATTCTTTCTTCTGTCCCCTCCACTTGGCCATTAAGGCCATTCACTAAGCATTTTATTTGTTACTATATTTTTCAGCTCTAAAGTTTCTATTTGGTTCTTTTTTATATCTTACATTCCTTTGCTAGGACTTTCTGTTTTCTGTTTGTTTTTAGTGTGTCCATACTTGGATTTTAGTGTGTCCATGAAAGCATTTTTATCATGGCTGCTTTATAATTGCTGTTCTTTCTGTTGGCATCTGTTGATTGTCTTGTTTTTGTCCAGTGTTAGATATTTTGGTTTCTTAACAAGTGATTTTCTCCTGAAATATGGTCACCTATAGATCACAGCATCAGACTCTGAGTCTTGTTTTGAGCTTTCTGTTTTGCCTGTTTGTTCTGAGCCAACTCAGACAAAAGGGGGAGGGACACCCCCATCACTCCTAGGTGGAGGCAGAGGTCCCAGTTTCCCGCTCGGCCTTTGTGGGTGTAGCCAAGTTTGGTTTGGGCTTGGTTTCCCCCCTTATGTTTGACTGGCATAGAGCACTTATCTTCTGGGAGTTTTCTGTCCTGCTTGGCTTCGGCTAGAAAGAGCCAGCTTTCGGTAAGTCTTCATTTTGGCCTGGCATTCCTGGGATCCTGGCTTCTCCAGCGCCAGGGCTGGGGAGCAGGAGGGTGCTTGCATTGTCCCTGGTGGCCCAGGATTCCCAGCTGGTCTGTCTTTTCTCTCCGCCTTTCAGAGTCTTCGTGTGCTGTTTTAGGCATAAGGCCTGGGGGTTTAGTTGCATTTAACAGGAGGAACAGAGGAAAGCACTTCAACTTGCTTTTGCAGATGCAGAAGTCTTGTTGCTGCCTTTTCATTTCACTAAGGAAGTCGCAGAACCACCAGGTCCTTCCTGCACTGTGTCCAGAGACCTCTAGAGCAGGACTGCTAACTACAATCTCCAGGAAAAGTACAAGCTGACCGAATCTGCTCCTACAACCGAGGGTGAAAAAGCAGGTGACAACTCAAGGAAAAGAGGCACAGGTGTTCTTGTGTGACCTTCAGAGACCCTCTGGGGTTTGGGGAGGGTGGAACATGCTGAAAACTCCTGTGAGGAGGAAGAGGGGAAGAATGAGCCAGGAGACAGTAAGGAAACCAAGAGTTTCTGTCACTGACAAGTTTAGTTTATGCGAACACAGCTGTCTAGTCACTAGAATTCTGGTTGTTGGAGAAGGAAAGAGAAAAGAGAAGTAGAAAGAATTAAGATGTGTTCTGTGCAAGTCCCCAAGAAGAATGTGATCGTTATGTACTGCTGACATGTACTCATAAAGACAAAAGCACATAAAAGGAATTTTGGATGTTACATACCTCAGTTATAAATCACTCCGGGTGCAAGAGCAAAGGAGAGTAGGAAGAGAGGTGGTGCACAGAGTAGGCGATGGAGAAGAGGTAGCCTCCGTGCCATCAAACCCAGGAAAACAAAGGTGAGCAGAGATATGAAGCCTCAGAACAAAGCTCCTCCAAGCAGTTCTGTTACTTCCTGGCGAGCTGCTTTCCCCTGCGGGCCTGCCTTCTTTCCCAAAACCCAGGACTGTGAAGGTGGACACCCTGCCAGCCCCATGGAAAGAAAGATGGACCAAGGGCCTGGCGATGCAGGACCAGCATGGCATGGCATCTGATGATTTAGCTCATGCTAGACTGGAGGTGGCAGCTGGGTGGCCCACAGTCTGACTCAAGAAAAAGTACTTTTCCATCTGAATTTTGGAAAAGTGAATTTTAGACATTGGTGACTTCACATCGCAAATCTAGAATCCAACCTCTCTCAAAGAGCAGAGGCCACGGTTCCACCTACCGAGGTGCCTGTGGGCAGCTGGACTCGTGAGTCCAAAGAGAGAGGTCTGGTAGGAGACAGGTGCACCCATGGCAGCCAAGAGAGGGGAGGAGACAGACAGGGCTCTGGTGTGGCTACTTGCACGCTGCACTGGTTGGCAGCAATCTGCCCAGGGCAGTGTTTTTACACTATTTGAATTGGTAACCAACATTTGAAAATCAGGACATTTAGCAAGGCATGGTGGCACAGGACTGTAATTCCAGCCCTCTGGGAGGCTGAGGCAGGAGGATTGCAAGATCAAGCCCTGCCTGGGCAACTTAGTGAGACTCTGTCTCAAAAATTTTTAATTTTTTTTTAAAAGAGAACGAGAAGAGAGCTGGAGATGTAGCTCAGTGCAATAGCCCTGGGTTCCATCTCCAATACTGCAAAACATAACAAAACAAAAAAAGACATTTCACATAATGACACTGGGTTGTATTTCCTCTAAAAGACCAAAAGCCTGGGAAGGCAGCATCTGAGCCTGGCTACTGCCCTGTGTCTGGGAAGAGGCTGCCCCTGCAGGTGCTGCGCATGTCGGCCGCTCCCACTCAGCCTCTGCAGTGCCCCCCTCCAAGGCTTGGATTTCATGTTCGTGTCCCTCCCTGGTGGGTGCCTTCCTGAACTGCAGGATGTAAAGGAAGGAAAGGGAATCATTTTGGGAGCTGGGTTGGGGAGTGAGGTCAGAGCCACTGCAGGGCTTCTGAGTTCTCAGTGGACAGCACATGGGAGACTTCATGGAGACCCTCTCTTTAGACTCTGTGGCCAACAGCGTCCAAAGTGGCCTGGAGATCAAGCAAAAGAAGGACAGCGCTATGTGCAGTTATTTCAGTGACAAGGAGGTCATTGTAACCTTGGAGAGAACCCAGTGTATAGACAAATCAGGGTAGATGTCAGTTTGCACTGACTCATGAGGTGGGTGGAAAATAAGTGGAGACAGTGAGTGGAGACAGCCCTCTCCAGATATTCTGTGTGAAGAAGAGGCAGGAGAGAGCAGCTCAAGGGCCACAGGCCTTGGAGCTAGAGAGCCTGGGTTCAAATCCTGGGTCTACCCACTTGAAAGTCCCTCATCGTGGGCAGGCACTTACCCAGCTTTTAGCTCTATAAAGTAAGGCTAACTGAGATTTGTCTCTATTTTATGGAGTTGAATAGAACCATGCAGGTTGAGTCCTTAGCCCAGTACCCAACATGTGGTAGATAGAGCATGACAGGGTGGGATTTCATTATCACTAAGTTAAAGTAATAGATCCAGAGGAGGGAGGGAAAGAGAGGGAAAGATTAACCCATGGGTACTAAGTCACAGTTAGATAGGAGCAAGAAGCTCTGCACAGTAGAGCAACAATGGATAATAATAACTCAATGCACATTTAAAAACTCTAGAAGAGCCAGGTACAGTGGTGCCTGCCTGTAATTCCAGCACTTGGGAGGCTGAGGCAGGGGAGTCACAGTGAGTTCAAGGCCAGCCTGGGGCTACATAATGAGTTTGAGGCCAGCCTGAACAGCATAGCTAGACTTATCTCAAAAAAATAAATCTAGCAAAAAGGATTTTGAAAGTTTTCACCAGAATGAAAATGGTAACTGTTTGAAGACATAGATGCGTTTAACCTAATTTAAACACTACACAATGTGTACATGTATCAAAGCATCATATAGTTCATATGTACAACTTTTATGTTTTCAAGGTACTAGTGCAGGGGACTAGTGCAAATAAATTTGAAAATAAGAAATAAAAAATAGAGAGGTTATAGATGCACATGTTAAAAATTCAAATGAAAACCAACAAGTTCTCACAGTGAATTGAGTTTCCCTCTCGTCCATGCCCACTGCTTTTGTTCCGGTCCCCAGGTTCTGTGTGGCTTTATAAAGATGCAGAGGGCTGAGGAGCATGAGCTGTGCTGGAAATTCCTAGGCAGGAAGTGACAAAGTGCAAGACAAAGACAGTGGGACATGAGGGTGTCCTGCAGAGCTGGAGTGACCAGCTTTCTAGTGGCTCTGAGCAGCCAGCTGCTTAGGGAGAGTGGGACAGAGGACAGACTGGAGAGACAGCTCCTCAGCAGGGGTGGATACTTAGGCTCCCTGTCCCCAGCTCTTTGCACTGATTTCAAAGTTCTTCCTCCACAGAGGCACTGCCTGGCTCTCGTGCCTTGTACCTGTGCCAGCCTCTTACTTGGCTCTGGCCAATAGGATGTGGTGGAAGTGACATCATCCCAATTCTGAGACACCCAGAGGACACCAAGGCTCCCTAGCAGATGAGTGACCAGTCCCCAGCGCAAGTCTTCCCTGCTGAGACCAACAGAACCGCCCAGCTGAGCCCAGCCCAAGTAGCCATCCCTCAGAATCAAGAGCCACATAGCGGAGGCTATGTTAAGCCAATGAATCTGGGGCTGGCTTGTTATTCAGCAAGAACTAACCGATGCAATATGTTAGCCACTTTGATGTCTTGTTTGTTTGTTTGTTTTTTGATACAGCATCTTACTATGTAGGTCAGGCTGGTCTTGAACTCATTATGTAGTCCAGGCTGACCTCAAACTCACAGCAATCCTCCTGCCTCAGCCTCCCAGGTGCTGGGATGACAGGAGAGCACCACCACACTGGTTGCCTTTGCCATCCTGCAGCTTGAGTTACCTTTCCCCTATAATCCCTGTGGGACCTGGGAGCTGGGATTCAGCAATTCTCAATTTTTAAAAAAAGATCTCTTTTCAATCATTGAAAATTTGGATGATGGAAGAGAAAGGAAAAAGGAAACACTTTGTACTATGTATAATATCTACAAAACAGAATACATTTACAAATAACAATAGAACAATCCTGTTACTAGGCTAGGGTGCACCCGAGAATGCAACTAGGGGAGTCAGAAATGTTCGAAACGTGTGACAGGGTGTACTGATTGTTTTCTGCCTCGATGTGTGTCTACACGTTTTCCTCAAATCATTGCTGCCTTAGCCTCCTTCTTCTATTTTTTCCCGTAAAGTCTTAAATTTCTTCTGCATAAACATGTCCTGCATAGGATGTTTGGGGCCATTGACACCCACGGCTGAGAAAGGGCACTTGGGGTGGATATGAGGCCTTATTGATATGCATGGGTGCAGGAGTTTGTTTTCCCTTCGCTTGGTCTCTAGTTGCCTCTTCCTCAGACACTGTTGGGTACCTCACTGGAAATGTCATTACAGGAGGACAGGTGTAGAAAACAAAGGCACTTCCCTGCTTTTTTTCTGCTGCTTTTTTTTTTTTACCAGCCTGGGGAAAAATCAAACAGCAAATTTTAAAACCTTTCAGTGTGGCTCCTGCTGAAATTATATCAATTGGAACCAAAATTGGGGGGTAAATTAGCAGATGCTGACGTCAAGTCACCCCCATCTTCGAAGGCATCACTGGACGGAGGCACTGAAGAGGACCCTCAGAGTGGAGGGGGTGGCACACAGAGGGGAACCTGGCACAAGGCTAGCCTGGGGCAGAGGCAAAGGTGCCTTGATCCTCACCTGGCCACTTACTCTCATCTGTCCACACACAGATGCGAACTGGCTTCGGGAAGACTGAGCGGATGTCTCAGTGATGCAAAGGTAAAGTCCTCATCAGGTGTTTGTGTCCCTTCAGCACTGTCCCAAAAGCAGCCCCGTGTCTGTCACTAGAGGCTAACAACTTGGCTTTGCTGTCATTGATTTTACTTGTAAGGTCATTGTTATTTTATGGCAAATGTTTGCTTGCCTTCTATTTAAAGAAGCCTTTTAAAATAAATGCAGGGCCAGGGATTTAGCTCAGTGGTTTTGCCGCCTGCTGCACAAGTGCAAGGACCCAAGTTCGATCCCCGATACCAAAAACGTAAATAAAATTAAATTAAAAAATAAAATAAATGCAGTGAATTTAAAGTATGGGTTGGCATAAAGGAAGTCACTAAGTAAATAACGAGCTTGTGGGACACAGATCTGGCAGAGCCATCTTGTCAGTGGTGTGGCTGTGACTGGACTTGGGGACCCAGGTAGGAGAGCTGAGTTTGGCCTCTGCACTGCCTCTGACCTGCAGGCCATGCCTCTGGTATTCATGGGGCCTCAGCTTCCTATAGGTCAAGATCAAGGTGGCCGGGCAGTCTCCAGCTGTCCTTCTGGCCCTCACCATTAGTCATCCTGTGAAGGGGGTTTTTTACTATATATTTAAGCACAAGGACCAGGCTTCTTGGGAAAGGTCATTAAGTCTAATCAAATACAGCAAGATGAAAGCAAGATGAAAGGACAGGTCCCCACCCACGTGCCACTTTCTTTAAATGCATCTGGCAAGTCCAGAATGTCAGTTAATTGCTAACTGGGCCCCAGCACTGTAATGAGATTTGGACTCAGCAGTGGAGGAGAAATTCTTCCACTGACTAATCAGGTTAGCGAAGCGAAGAAAAGTTGTACACATTGAAAAGTATTTCCCTGGGGTTGTCACTGGGCAAAAATAAAGTAGACTGCTAGCGAATAAAAGTAGTGGGTCACACGTGCACTTAGCTATTTTATTAAAAAAAAAAAAAGACATTTTTTTTTGAAATGGGTACTGCTGACCTAACAGCAAAATGTGGCCTTGGAATGCAAATGAGGTAACAGCTATGTTTAGATCGGGAAAGCCCAGTGGAGGGCTGAAGAGCTATATCGAAAGGGTTACTGATAATTTAGTGTACGGATAATTTAGGCAATGCTAAGGAGGGAAGGGAAGTGCCTTAGTTACTTTTTGCACTGCTGAGACAAAATACCTGGCACCCAAGTTTAAAGGAGGAAAGGTTTCAGTCCATGGTTGGCTGGCTCCAAGGCAGGTGGCACGGCGGAGGAAGAGTCCATGGCAAAGCAGGGCAGGGAAAAGGCAGCAAGCAGCAAGAAATGGCAGCAGCCTTCTTTCTATCCCTTATATTCCCTTCAGGGCAAGTAGTTCTGATGGCACCTTTGATGCCAGCCTCACACCTTTATCCTAGCACCAGGCACCCTAGATCCAGCCACCTCCAAAAACCCCCACCTATGACCACATGAAGCTTTGGCGGGACATCTAGACACAAGCCATAACAGGGAGCGACCTAGACAGCTTTTGTAAACAGCAGCATTTTCCCCCTCTGGGCTGTTGTAATTGTCTAGTTTGGGTCAGAGAGGCTTGTGGAGTGCTAGCTAAGGGTACTGACCCTGGGGGCTGAGTTGGCTCCTGGGCTTAGCTTTGTGACCTTGAGCAAGTTATTTAACCTCTGTGTGCCTCCATTTCCTCAACAGTATAATCAAGGTAATAAGAGTATCTACTTTATAGAATTATTGTGACAATGAAGTGAATGAACACATTAGAGTGCTCCGGACTGTCCCTGGCTTATAGGAAATGCTGTAGGTGTGAGCTGTGTTATTATCATCCACAGAACTTGTCACTGTCTGCTGCAAACCACTTCCATCAATACCACATTCGTGAGAACCAGTGTCTTAGAAAGCATGTTCCCTTGTGCAGCATCAAGTGCACATGCCCTCGTACATCCAGTGAAGCCAGCAAGCGTTCGGCAGACCTCTTGGCTGGAGCTCACATTCAGTGGCCATGTCTGGATTAGAACAAGGGCCTGCCCTTCCTTGCATCTGAGGTGAGGTTTACGCCATCTCTTTTCCCTGCCACTGGACTCATTGTTTCCAGCTGGGACAAGAAATGGGAAACCAGGAAGCAGCATTCTCGAGGACTCTCAGCCATACTCTGCCACAAGGCTGGGGCAGATTTCCCCACCCTAACCCTTTAGATCCCTATGAGATCTAGGTCTAAGTGGATGTTTGATTTATTTGACAACCAAGCAGCCACCCCCACCCACCCCATCAATTGTGCCATTAGACCTCTGTGACCACATTCTCTGCATTCAAGAATCCAACACCTGGATTGAAAATACTGGGGGGAAGTTGCATCTGGACTGAATACATACAGCAGGTTTTGCTTACCACGATTCCCTAAGCCATACCACTGACAGCTACATGGATCGCACTGACATCACAGTCGATGCAACAAGTAAGCTAGAGAGGATTGAAGTTGATGGGAGGAGTGACAGGTTAGAGGAAAACATTGTGCCGTTTCTCATAAGGGACTTGAACATTTAGCGTTCGAAAGGCAGGGGGAGGCTCTGGAACCAATTCCCATTACCCAATTTCCTTGTAAGTACTCAAGACCATGGAGGGTATCCTTGGGCCAACTGTCCATCAAGGTGGCCCAGGGCCCAGGAAGGCAGTGACCACCCCCTGGGGACTCTTGAGCAGGGTGTGGCTCTTACACTTTCTCATGCTGGCCCAAGGTGGCTGGTGTGCCTGCTGAAGGACACCGGGGGTCTGGGCCCTGATGTGTCGTTTCCAGGCCTGGCCTTTGAACCTCAGTTTGTCTTCTGAGCTGCTCAGTAGGCCCCGGAGAAAGTCCCATTTGGCATAAGCTGGCCAGATCTGCATCCTGTGGCTTACCCTAAGCACTTCCCTCATAGTGCTGTCTGTTGGGCAAGTTCCTGGCACTGGGGTTGGTGGGGAATTGGACAGAGAGCCTAAGTCTCCATGCAGCAGCTGGCAATGGGAAGAAAGAGGAATGAGAATGATCCCCAGCCCAGAGCTTGGCACACTGATGTCCTAAAGTGAGCAGGGAGGTCAAGGCAGCGGGACAAGGGGGCACCCTACAGCTGAGGGTTCAGAAGCAGACACAGGAAACAAGAAGGCAAGAAATGGAGAGAGGGAGGCTTCCAAGGACTAAGTCAAGATCCACCGGTGGCCACTGCAAAATAGCCTTTCGAAGGGTGCCTCACAAGCGGAAACAGACGTTGTTTCAGGGACAGTCTGGGCAAAGAAGTCAGCATTCACTTACTTCTTCTGTCATTCATTCATTCATTCATCCATCCAGCTTGCATTTAGTCAGCACCTGCCAAGTGCCAGTCCTTGTGCTAGGTGCTCAGATAAGCACCGAGGTTGCCCCTCATGTAAGGCACAGCCCAAAGCAGAAGAGGAACAGGAAGACAGCTGCTCCAGCTGCAGATGCCAGAGAGGGCACATGCTGCAGGATAAAGCAGTGGTTGTTCCCACACACAACGTGGAGAGAGCAGCCCTCCCTTTCCAAGGATAGGAGGAGGACTGAGGGCTGCTAGGCTGTGCCTTCATCCTGGGCTCTTGTCTCATCCAGGCTTTGGGGAAGAGTGGGTTACTCCAGTCCCCAAAGGCTGGAGGCTTAGACCCAGCCCCCTAGGAGCCCCCTAGTTTCTGCCGGCAAAGTATGGTCCTTGGAGCAGCAGCAGGGAGCTCTCCTGGGAGCTGGTTAGAAACACAGAGCTCCATGTGTAACAGAGCCTGGGGAGGAGGAGGGGAACAGAGGGGCTTGGGTAACGGGCACCAAAATGCAGCTAGATAGGAGCACTAGTTCTGCTCACACTAGTTCCTCACACACACACTGTGTGTGTGTGTGTGGGGGGGGATGGTTCACAGTGGCCCAAGATGTGTTTTGTGAATAGGGAGAGGACAGGACTAGGGGTCCCAACACAGAGTACAGAGAGGGAAGATGTCATGGTGCTGGGGCTGGGCAGTTTGCTCTGCCTGGTTCTGGGTGGGAGGCAGAGGAAGGCCCTGAACCCTGGCATGTGGACAGGATGTGATACACACCAGGCTGGGGGCTGGGAGAGCTGAGCCAGTGGGGAGCAGGGCTGGGGTGGGGAGCATCATCCTCTCCAACTCACACAGGGCCCTTTGTGGAGGGGTGGGTGTGGGTCCTGAGTATCCCTCACTGTGATGGCAGAAGGAACAGACATATCTGTCTCATAGTCTCAGTGCTTCCCGGACAAAGTGAAACAGACACTGAAATCTACAACACAATTCCACAGAGCATAACAAACTCTAAACAGGACAGATGGGCTGTATTTGCTTGGAAGGAGAATGGGAGAGGAATACAGAGATATTTAAATGACAAATAATAATAACAAGCATAAGTAATAAACTGATAGTAAAGTAAAATTAAAATAACAAGATGTACTAAGCACAGAGTGAGGGGCTGGTAGAGTGCTTGCCTAGCATGCATGAGGCTCCGGATTTCCATTCCCAGCACCGAAAAAGTAAGTCAATAAAATAAGTAAATAAGAACATAGAAAGCAAAGTTCTCTGGACCAACAATGATGACATGGTGCAAAATGAACTGGGTGATGGGCTTCATGACTGGCACATGAAGCCCCAAATGAACATGTAAATATATAAATCAACAACCAGGGGTCTGTAGCCCGCATCCTTTGGGACCCAGCCTTAGGTTCCATATCTCCACGGCACAGCCTGTGCTGGCGGGAGGAGACCTGTGGTCCCAACACGCAGCTCTGCCCCAGGCCTCCGGCCCAGGTGTCCAAGGCATTTCCACCCTTCGTAGCCCCAGGCTGTCTGCCATCTGCTGTTCAAACCAGGCTTTTGCTGCTGAGATGCTGCTCTTCCCTCTGTCTCCTCTTGGCGGCGCATGCGTTGCTCGGCCCAGCCTCACCTTTCGACCCTCGGATCTGAGGACTTGTGGCTCTGCGGCAGTGGGTTTTGACCAAAGAAGCATCGAAACTCCCTGACACAAGCCAGAGGTGGTGGCATACACCTGTAATCCCAGTATTCAGGAGGAAGAGGAGAGAGGGTTGCCGCAAGTTTGAGGCCAGCCTCGACTGCATGGCGAGACCCTGTCTCAAAACAATAGCAGCAATAACGACTCCCTGACACCTGCCATGTAGAATTCGGAAGGGGGTCTCCACATGTATATTTGGAAATATTCCTTAGGCGGTTCTTGGGAATTTTGCAGGTCGGAAAAAAATTGAAGTTCAAAAAGATAAGTAAGTAAATAAATAAATATCGGTAAGATAGCAGGATATAGATTAGTATGAAAATCCATAACCTTTATGAATATATAATAAGCATTTAGACGATGTAAAAGTAGAGAAAGGAAAAGGTCCTTTTATTTTTGTTGTTGTTTTTTGTATGTTTTCTGTTTTCTGTTTTTTATTTTTGTTTGTTTGTTTGTTTTGGTACCGGGGATCAAACTCGGGTCCTTGCTCTTGCACAGCAGGCAGCGAAACCACTGAGCTAAATCCCCAGCCCTGTTTTCTAAATCCCCAGCCCTGTTTTCTGTTTTTTGAGACAGGGTCTCACTGTGTAGTTCAGGCTGGCCTCGAACTCATGATGATCCTCCTGCCTCAGCCTCCCAAGTGCTAGTATTACAGGCGTGTGCCACCACACCCATCAGAAAGAGCTTCTTATGATAACAACAGAGAAGATAAAATATTTAGGAATAAACATAACAAGAAATGTGCAAAGCTCTTCTTAAACGCTCCTGAGAGACACAGGGAAAAAAAGAATGAATGGGAAGACATTTCTTGTCCTTGGGCAGAATGATATTGGGAAGATGGCAGTTCTCCCAATTTCTAAATTTTAAACAATCCCTCAAAAAACAGCAGCAAGGGCCAGGGATTTAGCTCAGTGGTTCTGCCTCCTGCCTCGAAAGCGCAAGGTCCCAAGTTCAATCCCCAGTACCGAAAAAAACAAACAGCAGCTAGCTTTTTCACAGAGCTAGATAATTGATATGGAGCCTCTTCTGTCTGAACGTGCAAGCAGGGTTGTGAGTGTAACTCAGTGAAGGACTGGGTTCAATTCCCAGAAACAGTGACACAAAAACACAGGAAAAGCCTTTTATGCAAGAATGCCTGGTTATGCAAGAATGCCTGTCCAGACATCCGAGTGGACCTTTCAACAGCGTGGTACCAGTGCATAAGCAGACCAATGGACCAGTGGAAAAGAAGAGAAAATCAAAAGACAGACCCAAGCACAGGCAGAGATGTGGTATTTGATAAAGGCAGGGCAAAGGTAAGCCCTGGACAATGGGCGAAGATAACACCGGATCCATACCTTACACCTTTCACAAGAACCAGTCCCAGAGGGGCCGGGGATGTCCGTGTGAAAAAGGAAACCTCACAATGATTAGAAACCACTGGTATCAAGGAGTCTCCGGACTCTCTCCAGACTCCTCTACAGTCCCTCGGCGGAGTCACTGGAGGCAGAGTGTCCCTCTAAGAACACGTTCTTTATGGTTTTCAAACTACCTCTGGCTCGCCTACCTGTGCAACACAGAACAAAACTTATTCACACACATGTTCACACCTACCTGTGGCAGAGGTGGCCCACACTCCTCCCCAGGGACGCAACTGGACGCCGCTTCCCAGCCCCCCGCCCCAGCTCGCTGAGCCCCTCTGCTGGCTTCTGACCAGTGGGGTGTGAGGGAAATGAACATGCCAGGCCGTGCCTGGAAGATGCTGCAGGGCCACATAAGGGAAACAGCTTGGGTCCCTGTGTGACCACCCCCACCCGCCACCTGCACCACCTCCAACCCACACTGGGCTCTGAAACAAACAAGAAATAACCCTGTACTGGGTTGAGCCACTGAGATCTGCATTTGATCTGAGGCAGCAGCTAACGTGACTTGCTCTGACTAATGTGGTATTTGAACTGTTGCTGCTGCAGCAGAAAACCCTTCCAACACTCTTAGAAGCTTTTCCCTCTTTCCTGCCTCAGCCTATTTGTGATATGCCAACCCGAGAACATGCAAATTTTAAACTGAATGGATGGATGCACCAGCCCACATCTAAACTCCTGCCTGTCGGCACTGGGAGGACAAAGAAGGGAGGGGTGGGAGGACCCGAGCATGGGAGGAAGGAGCACAAAACACTGTGAGAGACAGAAACTTGGCACCCAACGTAGATCACAAAGATCAAGTTTGGAAAATGTTGGAAATAACATGTGGTTCCACCTCTTAATTTCACTCTTCATCTGTTTACTTAGAGATTAAAGCAGAACTTAGGGAGCATTCATAAAAAAACCACTGCAGGTGAAGGAGCTGAACCAGGTCAGACCATGGAGTGATGGGATCCCGGGTGGGTAGGGCATCGGTTAATGGGCCTAAGTTGCTGTGGGAGGAGTGACACTGCCTTTCTTTCCTTGGGGTTATAATAAATTGTTTGGTAATCAGCAGCCCCACAGCCACTGCAATAGGAATCCTAGATCTTCCCCAGAGAGCTCCCTCAGATAGGGGGACATCATAATCCACCTTATGGGGCCATGAGCATAACTTGTTCAGCTCAGAACTTCCCGGGGTTGCCGGAAGTGGAGGTGGCCATATTACCTTCTTCTTTCAGGAAGCTCAGGTGACTGCAGGAAAAGGGGCATGGGGAAGGGAGGGAAAGGAGAAGGAGGGAAGGAGGCCCTAAAGTGCATCTATCCACTGGGGGAAGACTACAGAATGCAACCAAAGACCCTGCTGCTGAAGGCCAGGCTCAGCGGAAGGCAGCCTCAGGGGCTCACATCCCCACAGAAAGCTCCTTCATGCTCAGCCTAAGGGGCAGCTTTTGGTGGGCCCTGCTGTGGGGGAGCCCTGTAAATGCCAGCGAGTGTTCAGAGTGTGGAGCCTGGCATTGATTAGCAGCACAAAGACAAGCTGTTTGAGTCAGGCTTCCTCAGTTCAGGGAAAGAATGAAAGCCTGCAAGTGCTTGATTCTGGAGAAGAGCTGATAATGCATCTATGTGTCCTCTTTCTAACCAGGGAGGCAATAGACACGAGATAAATGCAGTCAGCCCTACGCATCCATGGGTTCTACAAACTGCACCTGATCGGACACGTTTCTTGTCATTTCCTAAACAATACAATATAAAACTATTGGCACGGTATTGACAAGTCATCTAGAAATGATTTAAAGCACACAGGTGATGTGCAAAGGTTGTATGCAAATACTACACCACTTTACAAAAGTGACTTGAGCAGTATCTTTGGTATCCATTGGAAGGGTCCCAGAGACTCCCCTGTAGACCAAAGGGACAGCTGTGTTCTGAGGGCATGCTAGACACCGACACCATGTTGGGGGAGTGGTTTTCAGAGAGAGATGCTCTCCAACTCCTCGGACACTGTGTCCTTGTGTCTGGAGTACAAAGGACTCACAGAAGTCACAGGAATATAAAAACCACAGGGGACACGGGAGGAGAAGACAGGCTAACAAACCACATCTAGAGCATTAAGACCCTAATACAGCACCCAGGAAAGAGTTTACACTTTCTACCTTCAACATGGAAGCAATCAGAAACGTGGACTTGGATTCAAGTTCTTAGAAGGCAAGAGGTAGGCCTAGAGGTCAAATTCCTTGCCTGGGCATGGAGATGTATAGAGTTGGCACCAGTACTGATGGCCCCCTCTCACGAAGACGTCTCCACCCACTGTTCCCTCCATGCCTGCTATCATATTCAGTACTTGTTTGGGTCCTAACTCAGGGCTCGTGCTTGTGCTGGACCCGCCACCCAGGGGGCTTGTTCCTTCTCCATCCTTGTCATGGCTTTCTCTCCCTCACTCCCTCCAGTTCTCCTCAGATGCCAGTTCTACAGAAAGCCATCCTCAACCCACCTGACCAATAGCCTCCTCATCATCTATTAACTGGTCCTGTTTTCATTTTCTCCCGAATACTCTTACTATTCCCAGTACTCCACAATATGTCACAATACTCAATACTAAAATTATATTGTCTATATACATGTAATTATTATATATCGTGTATTTGTTTGTTTATTGTCTAGAATGGCCCTGTCCAATATGGTGGTCATTTGTCCAATATGGTAGCCATGACTACCTCAAACATGGCTTGTCTGAAGTGAGATATTCTATTAGTGTCAAATACACAATGGATTTGAAGACTTGGCACACAAAAGGATGTAGAGCACCAACTGTTTTTATATTGATTGGAAATTAGAATATTTTGGACAAATTGGGTTAGCCATACTTTATTACTGAAATTATTTTTACTTGTTTCTTTTTACTTTGGTGATGCATCTACTAGGAAATTTAAAATTCCATGTGTGGCTTCTATTTGTGATTTGCAGTCTCCTTCCATTGGACACTGAAGGGCTTGAACCCCAGGCTTGAACCCCAGCACATAAAGAACAGCCAGTGCAGAGCACAAGCTTGGGAAGCAGTGGCTGAATGGCTCTGTGTGCTGGAGTCTTATCGGGATGTTGTCTCTCTCCTCGCCTTCTCTCTCTCTTCCTTGTCTGGTGATTACCACTGTTACATAAGAAACTGGCAGTCTTCCTGATCGGCGTGCTTAAGAACTTGTCCTGTTTTAGCCTTTTCTAAATAGACAGGAAAACAGATCTTTGCCACTATCTTCTGAAAATAACCTTAATTCTTTTTCAAAATAGTTAGGGCATTTAAATGGTCCATTGTACTAGTCTGTCTTTCATTGCTGTGATGAAATAACTGAGGGGATTCACCTTATCAAGACAGAGGGTTGTGAAGCCCAGTTTGGGAGGTTCAAGGGCACCTGCACTGGGGAGGGTCCTCTCGCTTGTCACATTCCGTGAGTGGCAGTGAGGGGGTGCATGTGGGAGGAAGCACCCCATCTCCAACAAGGAAGCAGGGAGAGCTGGGGTCCTGCAGTCCCTCCCCCTGCACTGTCTTCCTCGTGAAGCCACCTCAACCGGCCTCAGCACATGGGCCCCGGCCCAGACCACATTCAAACCACCATCCCAGCCCGTGGGGAGCTAGCTCATCAGCAGAACCTGAGGCCAAACTCGAAGGAAGCAGGGAGACAAAAGCAAGGCCAGATGTCATGAGGAGAGCCATGAGGGTAAGGAGTGAATGAGGCCTGCGGGTCAGAGCGTCACATGCCTGACAAAGGAGCAGAAGGAACAGGTGAGAAGCAGAGAAGTCCAGGCTTGCCTGCCAGAGCAGCTGACTGTGCAGATACGGCTACCAAAGAAGGGACATCATCCATCCACCCATCCATCCATCCATCCACCCATCCACCCATCCATCCCTCAGCCTCATCCCGCACCTCCCATGTGCCAGGGGTTGGGCATATGATGAGAATGACACAGAGACAGCACTCAATTCCTAGCTGGATGGATCAGAAATAAACAAATAAATACATAAAGATAATGTACTCTGCACTTCAGGAGGCCAAGGCAGGAGGATCCCAAGTTCAAGCCCAGCCTGGGCAAATTAGCAACTTAGTGAGACTCTGTCTCAAAGAAAAAGAGGTGAGGATGCAGCTCAGTCTCAAGGCCCCGGATTTAATCCTCAGTAACACACACTATATTCTACACATTTTATGATTGCATGCTCAGAGAATCCATGCTCTTGATTAATGTTTAAAAGCCACAGTTTGGAGGGTGAAATTTTTTTGGAGGGGTGGAAATTTTCTGAGAATAATTTTAGTTTTACAAATTAAGGCTATTTAAGGTAAATCTCTACAGAAATAAAATCCAGGCAAGATATGAGATTACCAAGGTCACTATCTATAGGAGCATGCTGAACAGGCACAGATTCAGTCCCTTGGGGCCTCCCAGATGGGTGCTGGGTCCTATATACAGCAGTGTCACCAAGGTAGAACAACTCCAAGACACACACACAAGCTGCACATTATAACCAAGAAAATGAGCCGGGTGTGGTAGCTCAGGCCGTAATTCCAGCTCCTCAGGAGGCTAAGCCGGGGTGGGGGTGGTACAAGTTTGAGGCCAGCCTGGGCAACTTAGCATGACCTTGTCTCTAAATAAAATAAGAAAAGTTGTGTATGGGAGGGGTAGCTCAGCACTCCCTGGGTTTGATCCCTAGTACCAAACTCTTCTCCCTAAAAAACCCTCAAAAATAAAAATACATTTTAATACCCATATTAGCACCTGAGTACAAAATGCACTCACAGAATTCCAAGTGCTGTTGAGATATTTGGCCCAGAATAACAGCAAAGCAAAGCATGACACCCGCTGGAATGGAACGAGCTTCCTGAAAAGCCCTAGAACTCCACAGCATTCTGGGGCAGGACGAGCACCCGTTACCCTGTCAGCCAGGAGCTCTCCTGAGCATTTTGTGGAAACTGCCAGGACTGCATGCAGCCCACATGGCACGAAGCACAGAGCTGAAAGGAGACGGATCCAGCAAGGGCTTTGATTTAAAATCCCGCAGTCGCTGCAGTCCTGGGCCGGGAGCCACCTGCAGGCTTGTTCAGCCAGAGACCTGAGCATCTATGATGCAGGTTTCCAGATGAATGTGGTGTCTGTGCCCGGCCTGTCTGAGATGGAACAGTGCATGTGCACTCACCAGGTCCTGTGGGAGGTGTGGGTGTCCTGGCCACCTGCGCTGTCTTAGCAGAGGGAAATGCATTCTTAAAGAACAAGGGATACCCAGGGACACACAAAATCCTATCATCTGTGCCGTGCATCCAGCCACCAAAGGTCCATCCGGTTCTTCTATGCAGTCTATGTTAGGGATACAAAAGCGAGGAAAATAGAGCCCCTGACCTTATGGAAAGGACAGTTCAGTTTGAGACATCCACATGTGAGCCACTAATCAGGGCACTGGGTAGTAAGTGATAATAAGGGTTTATATACTTTAATATGGATACAAAGAGGAGCAAATCATGAATCCTACCTTGCAAGAAGTGGTACTCAGAGAAGGGTCCCCCTAAGGAGGGGATATTTGAGTGGGGCATCAAAGATTAAATAGGAGTTTACCAGGCAGAGGAGGGGAAGGAAAGGATATTTAGGCAGAGGAAGCAGCATATACAAAGGTCACTGGTTGAGACATGTGTAAGAAGTGCCACTATACCCGGAGCATGGTCATGGGAAAGGAAGAAGGAAGGGAGAGGGAGAAGATGTTGATTATGGCTTTGGTCTCCATTTGCACATAGGCTACTCTAAAAAAAAGAAGGTCCCAAAATCAAAACAAAGATGTGTATGTGGCCTTTGAAACAGTACGGGCACTAGCTGTCCAGGCTGGCAGGAGGCTTCTGTGTGCCGGGGCCCTGGCTCCTCCTACCTCCATCCCTGTTCACAAGGCTGGGCACAGCTCATCCTGCACATCCGTACTCTTTGCTTCCTACCTCTGTGCTCTCTCCCCACCACAGTGCACTCTGCACTCACCTCTGCCATGCTGCACGCGTGACGTACCATGGTCATCCTGCCTGCGTGCTGTGCCCTAGCTGGGGGTGCCAGTCCTCCCCAAGGCTACAGCTGGGGAACTGCAGGTGCCACTCAGGTGGTGTGCCAACATGGTAGAGCCTGGCTACAAGGAACATGGGAAATGGAGTTCTTCCTCTGGACAGCCACCCGGCAGGCTCTGCAAAGTTAAAACTGGGTGTTCTTTCTCTGTAAGAAATGAGAGAGCCAATAGTAGGAGGTCACTAGCAGCCTTCCCTGTTATATGCCTCACATGCTGTGCCCATGAGTTCTAGGTGCCGTGGGCAAAACTAATGGAATGTATTTGAATTTTTTGCCTTATTTATCCTGGCATGCTGCCTTAGTAGTCATTTTCCGATTTCTGAAAATTAGAATCTTATAGGACATTGTTGCTACAAGAGAGTGTCTAAGAAATCCATGCTGATGTATTTAGAGGTGAAATATGATGCCTGAAATTCACTTTCAAAGATTTTTTTAAAGTATATTAGTGTGTGGAATGTATGAATGTATGTGCCGAGAGGGAGAAAAAATGCTAAAGCAAAATGTGGCAAAATGTTAACAGTTGGTAAGCCGGGTGTGGTGATGCATATCTGTAATTCTAGAATTTGGGAGGCTGAGGCAGGAGGATTTTCATGAGTTCAAGGCCAGCCTGGGCTACATAGTGAGTTCAAGGCTAGCCTGAACTACATAGCAAGACCCTGTCTCAAAAAATAAAAACAAAAACCAAAAGTTAACAGTTGGTGAACTGATAGGTGATATTATTTCCATATTCTTTTTAACTTTTGGAAGAGATTTGAAATTTGTCAAAATACTGGAGGAGAAAAACATGATGTTACAAAGGGAAAGAATTTGAGCTCTATATCAGAGGGTTAACTTAAGGTTATATATTCAAGAGCACTTCTGGATCCAGTTTGCTACTGCTTCTTGCAGTGAAAATGCAGGGGAAAAAATCATTCAGTTGTATATTTGCCTTAGAAAAGAAGAAAGCTATGCTTTGACTTGGTTAGTCCCTGCCAGACTCATGTTGAAATTTAACTGTGACATAATAGTGCAGAAAGATGTTGACCTTAGGGCTCCACCCTCTTGAAGGGATTAATGTTGCTCCCTGGAGAGTGGGTTGGACATCTCGTCAGCGGGTTATAGAGCAAGCCTAGTGCCTCCCCGGAGTCTCTCTGGCAAACGTGTTCTTTCCACAGGAGCCCACTTCCCCTTTGACTTTTCCGCCATGCATGGGGCAATGCATGAGCCTCACCAGAAGCTGAGCAGATACTCCTGGACTTTGGAACTGGGAGCCAAAATAAACTACTCCCCTTCGTAAATTACCCAGCCTTTGGTAATTTTTTGGTAGCAACAGAAACAGACTAAGGCAGATCCTTTGCTCACAGCAGGCCCAGCACAGAGTGCAGGCAGCAGATGGAGTTCAAGAAGGAGAGGGCTACTCCTGCCCTAGGAGTACAGTCACCCTCACCTCTGTCTGCAGCATCAGCTTTGTCACTGACCACAATCCCTAGATTAAAGTTCGAAGCTGAGGCAGGAAAGTAAGGTGGCAACTGTCTTCTAAAATAAATCTATGCAAACATGAGTTTCCAACATGAGATCAAAAGCCATCAAGCTGTGATGGCAAGGCTGAGCCTGGGGATGACGTCCAGGATGAACAGGTCAGGATTCTGATTGTCAGAGATGGAGAGAGGCTGGCAGAACAGGTGGCACAGAGGCCTCTCAGGGCATTTGCGTTTGTTTTAGTCACTTTCCTCATTGCTGGGACAAAATACCTGACACTCACAGCTCAAGGGAGGAAAGGTTTATTATGGCTCTTGCTTTGATCCATAGTCAGGTGGCTCCAAGGCAGAACAGCATGGCAGAGGGGCCTGGTGGAGGAAAAGCTGCTTATAGCATGGGGACCAGGAAGTGGACTGAGTCAAGGAAGAAGCCGGGAATGGAGAGATCCCCTTTTGGGTCATGCCCACGGTGTCCTGCCTTTTCCAATTAGACCCCACCTCCTAACAGCAGGCAGCTGTGTAGAAACCTCTGTAACCTAATCCCCTCCCCAACCCGCCCTGGACTGTAATTGCAAGAGGTGTTCAGGGGACATCTAGATATAAAGCATAACAGCATCACTCCCTCCACATCCCCATGTGGCTGCAGAAAGCAGTTACTCTCAGGCACCAGCTGAGACTGTAACCCAGTCCTTTACTACAGGAGGATTTTTGGTGTTGGAGCTTGACTGAAGGTGCAGTTAACCTGGAATTGCCTAACCTGGAAGCTGTGAATGTCACCTAAATGACCCAGAAGAGGATGTAATTAAAAATATACACAAGATGGGGGTTTAGCTCAATGGTTCTGCCACCTGCCTTGAAAGCACAAGGTCCTGAGTTTGATCCCCAGTACCCCCCTCAAAAAATACACACATACACACACACACGCACACACAAGACAACACAGGTAAAAGCTCCAGGCAGTATCTGCAGTTCAGAAGGTAGTCAGCAAATTCTATATTTAAAATAACGTAAGAGACTTCCAGAACATGATGTATGTCCTAAAGGCAGTGTAGTGGGAACAGTTTTCCCCAGAGCAGGGAATGAGGAAGTATGTTGTTCATGAACAGGGACATTATAAACATACATATTTAAAATTTCACATAAATTTATAGTAAACATACAGTAAATTTATGCTAAAATATACTAATTCAAAATATATAAGTACACCTCAAATTATATGTAAACATTTACACTTTACATTGGCACATTTATTACTTAACCTTTAACAAATGCTATGGTTTGAAAGTGAACCCCAAAAGTTTATGTGTGGAAGGTTTGATTCCCAGCCCATGGTTATTGGGAGCTGGTGGGGTCTTTAAGAGGCCAGGCCTATTGGAAGAAACTAGGTAATTTGGGGCGGACCTTAAAGGGCATGTTAGGACTGTTTCTTCCTCTCTTAAGTGAACAGGTTTGCTCTGCCACATGCTGCCTGCCATGGTGTGCCACCTCACCACAGGGCCAGCTGACCATGGACTGAAACTTTGGAAACCGTGAGCCCAAATGAAACTTTCCTCTTTCAAGGTGGTTTATCTCAGGTGCTTTGTCACAGTGATGGAAATCTAACACAACCAACTTCCTAGTCCATACAGCTGACACAGGTAATGCTGAGCCCCGCTGCAGATTCCTCATAAGTCTGGAACTCTGCCAGCTTTCTTTGGGCTCCTGTCTCCAACCTGTCCATGGCATGGGCCCTGGATGTTTCTGTTTTTCACTGTAGATAACGATACAGTGATTTGTAGATGAAGAAACAACTGAAGTTATTTCAGTTCTGGGATTCCTTTATAGTATTTCTTCATACTTGAGGTTTTTTATATTTAAAATTTAGAACAGTGAAATGGAGTGTGACCTGCAATATAAATCCCTCCCTTTAAAAAAGTAAATATGGCCAGGGAATTAGCTCAGTGGTTCCACCACCTGCCTCGTAAGCGCAAGGTCCCAAGTTTGATCCCCAGTACCAAAAAAAAGTAAGTATGATAAAAAATGTGAATCTATTGCTTTTTCCTTCTTTTGTATATGTGCACATGGATGCATACTGATGTAAAATATGTGATGTTTAATAATTTTTTTCATTGTCTAGAACATTTCTCTTCTAAATATTATCATTTTTCCTTTTGTCTCCTGATTGTAACTGAATAGCTTTTGTTGTCTGGAGGAGGGAGTGTTATAAGACGATCCTCTCTAGTTGAGTCCTGTGTGAGGTGCACTAGGTGGAGAAAGTAAGTTGAGCACAGGATCTGCTTTGCTCTGTCTCAATCCTCTCTCGGGGGACAGCAGAAGCTTGCTTTCAAGGGGAGGGGACGGTGTTGGGCATGGGGTATATACTTGTGATCCCAGCAACCTTGGAGGTTGATGCAAGAGGGTGGTGAATTTGAGACCAGGCTGGGTAACTTAACAAGATTCTGTCTGAAAAAATAAAAAGGAATGGGGATGTAGCTCAGAGGTAGAGCATCCCTGGATTCAATCCCCAATATATAACAAATATTCAACCAATATGTTGGATGCATATGACATTATGAAGAAATACAGACAACAGCTATAGAGTTTGGGATTAAACTGATGATAAATACATAGAAAACCAAACACATGAAAACAAAAGAATTATTAACTGCAAGGAAAAGAAAAGTTGTGCAGGAAAACAAAAGTAATCAAAAACATTCCAAGATTCCTCATGGGTGCTTGAAACAAGGATGGCACCAAATCCTATCTATGCTGTGCTTTTCCTCTATGTGCACACCTACAATGACGTTTAATTTGTAAATTAGGTACTGTAAGATATTAACAACAATAACTAATAATAACAAAACAGTTATAACAATGTAGCCTAAGAAAAGTCATCTAAAAGGTATGAATTTTTTATTTCTGGGACTTTTCATTTGCTATTTTCAGACTGCCTTTTTGGTTGGATCAGAAATGTCCCCATGCTGCTAGAGTTTGGACTGGAAGTGTTCCCAGAGGTCCTCTGCTCCAGACTTGCCCTTAGCCCAGCACATTTATATGGAGGAAACTTCCTCTCGAGGAGGAAGTTGGGCCATGGGGGCATGGCCTTGAAGGGATGTTGGGACTCTGGCTCATTCATCCCTCTTTCTCTTTGCTTCCCAGCAGCCATGGGGCCGCCTCTGCAGAGTGTTCCTGCCATGATGTGCTGTGTTACACGAGAACAAAGCAAAGAGGCCAAGTGACTGGGAATGTAAGGTTCTAAAACTGAGCCAAAAGAAACCTTTCCTCTTTATAAGTTGTTTGTCTCAAGCATTTGTCACAGCAATGTAAAGTTGATGAACATACACAGAAAGCAAAGCATGGATAAAGGAGGAGGCTGCCAAACTCTTAATCTAATACAAAAGCAATACTGTTAACTTCCAATAGCAGAGGCTTAGAAACATGCCCTCCTTCCCCACTGGGCTTCCTACCTGGACCCAGGCTGCTTTGTCACAGAGCTTCTCCTTTCAACCCCAAACAAACACAGCTCAAACAAAGCTCCAGCCCAGGCCAGGCATGGTGGTGCATGCTCATGATCCTAGCACTCAGAAGGCTGAGGCAGGAGGATCACCATGAGTTTAGGGCCAGCCTGGGCTACATACTGTAGTGAATTTAAGGCCAGCCTGGAATACATAGTGAGATCCTGTCTCAAAACAACAAAAAAATCAAACTCTAATATACATTCAAAACACTCACAGCTGGTACATCTGCAACTCAGTGCATTTTCTCACAGTGAACACACCCTCCAATCAGTATCCAGAGGGAAGACAACAGGACCAGCACCTCCAGAAGTCTCCCTTGTGCCCGGTCAGTTCCTCCCCCCCTATGTCCATTTCTCCTGGACCTTGGCTTCTTGGCCTTGGTCCTTACTCAGCAGGATGGGGAGACAAGCAGGCTTCCTCAGAAGGGGGTGTGAGATTGCCTTACCCCTCCGCAGGGTAGGTGGAGATTGCACTTTAGTGTCACCATGGCTGTGTTCAAAGGCCACAGTGCTCTCTTCAGGGACAGACCATTCATTGCACATGTTACTCCTCTTGCCATTTAAAACAGGGTTGGTGCTGGGCTCAGTAGCACGGAGGCTGAGGCAGGAGGATGGCGAATTTGAGGCCAGTTTGGGAAATTCAGTAAGACCCTGTCTCAAAATTAAAAATTAAAAGGGCTGGGGTTGCAGCTTAGTGGTAGAGAACCTCTGGATTCAAACCTTGCACTAAAAAAGAATAACAACAAAAGGACTGATAATGCCTTCCCCATGGGATAGCCAGGAGGGCCACTGAGTTAGGAGGTGAAGAGAAATGACTCACATGCCGTCAGCAGCTGCCCTGTGTAACGAACGTCTCAGCTACGGATATTATAGACTCCTTAGCGATCAAGGAGGGACTGAAGACTGGAGTCTAGATGCCACCTTCTGGGTCCATCAGAGAACCTTGTTCGTTGGCTCTGCTGCCTTCCAGAGTTCAGAGTCCTTGCACCCTCCCCATAGCCTGACCTGCCACCTTGGATCTGTCTTCTCAGCCTCCTCTGCCCACCTGATGCATCTTTGGAAGGCAATGTTGTAATGTCTGAAAAAATTCCCCGCAAGTGTGCTTCTTGAAGCAGAAACCATGATCTTAGAAACCAGTCCTGAAAAAGGATGGAGCCATGAACACACGGACCTTGCTGGTGCTCTGGCACTCGCACATCTGAGAAACCTTGTGTTCTTGAGGGCGAATAAGTGCAACTCCACTGTGAGTGTTCGAAGCTCTCGAGGAAATGAGGCAGTCACACCTAGGCTGGGTAAACATTTCCTGTGAAGAGCCAGCCAGTAAATAGCTACAGGACAAAACAAATCTGTACTCGTTATTTACTCGGCTGTCAGATGACCATAGACCTGGTGACTTAAATTCTCAGATCATTTTCTTTGCTTCTGTGGGTGCGGCTCTTTCAGGGGTTGGCAGGATTGGACTCCATGTGGTTGGAGGATTGAGGGTTCTGTTTCCTGCCACATGGTCTCCTCCAGCTTCAAGCCCTCAGTGCTTCAAATCTCTCTCCTTCCTCCTGTGCTTTTGCTTATGGGTTTGATTTTATTTTGTTTTGAGACAGGGTCTTGCTTTGTAGTTCAGGTTGGCCTCAGCTTCTCCGTTGCTGGGATTTCAGGTGTTCAATACCACACCTGGCCCTCTTCTGTTTTTAAAGGCCCATGTGATCACATTGGGCCCCCTCAGATAATCCAGGATAACTTCCACATGTTCAAGTCAATGTACTTGAATTGATCTACAAAGTCCCTTTGGTCATGTGTGAAAGTTGTCAAAATCAAAATGGAGTCACTTATGTCAACCCTACCAAAAAGTAAAGCCAGGAGGTTATGAGGGAAGGGTTCTTACACGTGACTGCTTGACAATAATTATCACAGAAGACTGCCAGAACCCTAGTTTGTGGAGATCACCACGGCCTTAGACATGAAGTCCCTCCGCAAGGGTATCTGCCCAGCAATTGTCTGTTCAATCTCAGATGAATGTCAGTATCGATCACAGTGATGGAGAATTATTGTTTGAAAATATTTGATGTCATCCTCCCCATTTTTGCTTTTTAAAACTTCCTTCTGGGCCAGGGATTTAGCTCAGTGGTTCCACGGCCTACCTCGAAAGCACAAGGTCCCGAGTTGAATCCCCGGTACCAAAAAAAACACAAACTTCCTTCTGCTTCAACCTCTTTGAATATGCTAATGGAGTACTGTAGTGTGCATATTCCCATTGCAGTGCTATTTTCCAAATAAAACTTGATTTTTCCTTGAATTTAATGCCTTTGTATTTCTGTCTGTTAATACACAGAAAGAGCCATAAGGCAGGTGGGAAGGTCACGTGGCTTGAGAGCCATACCATCCCTGGCATTTACTCAAGTCTGCTGCTCTAGTGCAAAAGCGGCCATGCACAGCACGAAAAGGAGTATGTGTACATGCACACATGTGCTCATGAGGGCACTGGGAGGAGGATGGGCTGCAGATCTCTCTCTGTTGTTGCCTCAGGGAAAGGGGAGGAGACAGATGCTGAGACTATGCGAGAGCAGCCCACATTTAATCAGCATGTTTTACTATCTCCTCACAACTTTGCAATGCAGCCATTAAAGGATAGAAATTAAAGGGTGTACATGTGTTTAAACATGCTAATGTTAATATATGTATAGAAAAGCTTTACCAATAATGATGCTAATATCTGAGGGGAGGGGGGATGAGGAACTTTCCCTTTCCAAATTACACATTCCTCTTATTTTTTTCTTTTGTTACAATGAGGTTCTATCACTAGTGTAAATATATCTGTTTTATTTTTTATTCTTTTGTGAGGTTTTTTTCAGTGTTAGGAATGAAATCGAAGGCCCCACACATGCCAGGCAAGTCCTCTGCTTGTTACACCTGCAGCTCAATACATAAGCTTTTAATTTTACCGATATTTATGAAGAGTTTATGTAAATGCCCAAATAGTATGCACCTATATGTTTGTGCACCAGAGACAAATGCAATGCTCATGTGGCAACTTTAAATTAAAAGTGTGAAAGTGTACCTAGAAAATGAATCCAACCACTTAAATATTCATAGAAAATGACTGCAAGGAAATACACTAAAATGTTAGCAGTGGGTGTTCCAGGCAGTGAAATCATGGATAATTATTTCTTCTTTTCTAGTTTTTAATACTTCCCAATTTTCTATTGTAAGCTTGCATTCTTTCTATAATTGAAAAAAATAAGCACTATTTTTACAAAACCTGAATGTAATTGCCAAGCATACTGCTGTATTCGTGCCAATGGGTGGCTACATTTTCTTCCCAGCAGGGAAGCCGGCTTGGAGAACAGCACACGTGAAAGATATTCTCAGAGGACATGGGGTTTAAAGGAAAAAGGAGCTGAAGAAGCAGAGCAAGACTCAGACAGAGATAGTGTCACTGCACAGTCGAGGAAAAGGCCATGCAGGGAGCTCGGGGTGGGCAGAGCAAGGCGGCAGCCACGGTGGGGCAGTGAACCCCGCACTGGACAGTCCCACCTACCTCCCCACGGGCCGGAGCGCCTGCTGTGTGCCAGGGCTCTGGGACCGCAAGGAGGCAGAGCGGCACCTGTCCTGCCAAGGGCAGGGTCAGTGAGAGACGGAAACCGTGTCCAGCAGAGGTGACTGCCTGGGGAGAAAGTAAGTGCCGCAGAAAGTTGAGGCCGAGTGTTTTGGAAGAGTGGAGCAGAAGGTGGGACAGGGTGATGGGGCAGGCGTGAATGTGGGGACCAGCTTTCCCTGCCTGGAAGGATGTGGAGGACGTGTTCATGGCGACATGGGAAAGAAAAGCTCCGGTATTCTGGCCCCTCCCTAGAAGGCATAGTGAGCAAGACTGGGGTTTTCTGTAACTCTCCAGAATCCACAGCACCTGCGCAGGGCCTGCCCACCTTGCCTGTTCTATTGCCTTAGGCAAGATTGCCCTGTTAGAGCAAAGAAACCTTTTCCACTGCGATCAGAAGTACTCTAAACATATAAAAGACTCAGTCATAAAAAAGGACCTGAAACTCCAATCTTTTTTTAAAAAATTTTATTTTATTGGTACATTGTAGGTATACAATATAATGACATTCATCATTGGAAATTTGCACCTTTACATAATCTCTCTTGGTTCTTATTTTTCCCCCTTCCCCTGGCCTCCCTTCAACCCCTCCATCCCTCCCTATTTACAAAGACTTTGTTTCCATTTTTTCATTTTCTCATATTAATTCCATTCCCTGCTTTCCTTTCCCCTAGCCCTCCCACTTCCCCTTCCCCTTTGCCCCTTGTCTTCCTATTTCACATTATCTATTATACCTTTTAGTCCTTATTTACACTTTCAGTTTCTCACACTAGAAAAACTATTCGGTACTTACACATGTGTGTCCTATTTATTTCACTTAAGAACCTCAATATGTATCCATTTAGCTATAAATGTCTCTAGTTTGTCATTCTTTATGGCTGAGTAGTACTCCATTTTATTTAAAAGACACATCTTCTTTATGAGACTTTATGGAGATATTTTAACAGGGACTGGTTAGAAAATTGTTTTAGTATCTTATTTTTAACCTTGGGGAGCAGGGGAAGGGGACTTTTAAACATAATTTTATAAGGAGTAAAACTTCTTTTATAAAGAGTGTGTCTAACTCTAAGGACAGCCAAAGGCAGCAGGCTGACCCATCCTCTATCAGTTTTTAACATCAGTTTAGTTAGATTTTAGGGTCTGATTTATCTGTTTTATTTGTCTCGAGCTTTGGGGTTGGTAGGCACAGTGGAGTTTTAAAGTTATATCTAGTGTCTTATGGGACTGAGTTACAGAGGCTACAAAGGCAGGGCCATTGTCAGATTTAATGGACACTGGTAGTTTGAATCTGGGAATTAATTTTTGAAGAAGTTTTTTTGTCACTATAGTGGCAGTCTCTCACTGAGTAGCACAGACCTCTGTCCAACCTGAGACGGTATCTATGAAAACCAGGAGGTAGCAATAGCAGCCCACTGGTGGTTTGAGCTCTGTGAAATCTATTTTTTAGTGTTTTGGGGGATTTTTATCTCGGAATCTGACCCTGAGGGGTATACATGGGCCCTGGCAGGGATTTATTTGTATACAGGTTGGGCACCTAAAAGAGCTCTGGTGGGTCAGCTCTTGAGGGTTTGAAAAGCAGTATCTTGGAGCTGGAAGCCCAGCCATCTTGGAGCCTCCCTGGTGTGTGACCAAATGCAGCTGCTGGATGAGCTGTTGTTTTAATGTCTGGGGGAGGTAGATGTGACTATCTGGACATTTTTATCAGTCTTGGGGATCTTTTTTTGTTTGTAGCCAGGCTTGTTTTTTATTTTTTATTGTAAGTGGGGCTAGTTGGGAGCAATATCTAGGAGAGACAATATCTCTAGGAGAGACAATCTCTCTCTCTTTTTTTTTTGGTACCGGGAATCGAACTCAGGTCCTTGCTCTTGCGCAGCAGGCGGCGAAACCACTGAGCTAAATCTCCGGCCCCTCTCTTTTTTGTTTTTGACAGTCTTTTTTGTGGCTGTCAGAAGCCTTCTCTCCTTGTAGATGTTTGTGTGGACATGTACAGTAGCAAACGCATATCGATTGTCAGTCTATTTATTTATTTATTTATTTATTTTAAGGCCTGGGCCAAGGCAATCAGTTTTATCTTTTGGGCCAAGGTCTCCTTGGGCAGAGGCTGGGCCCAACTGACTTTATTAACCATAGTTATTGTAGCTCTTGCCCTCTGCACTCTGCTTATCCTCAAGTTGTTTTTATCTGTGAAGAGGGTGTTGTCTCTCTCAGTCAAGGGAGTGTCTGTTAAAGTTTGATCAGTCCCTCCCCAGCGTCTGGTCTAGCACCTCTTTATAGTCATGAAGTGGGATGCCGGGGTCATCATCTGGCATCAGTGTAGCCGGACTGAGGACCTGTCTTGTTGAGAAGACTGTTCGAGGCTGGTTGAGCAAGAGGTTTTGATACTGAGTGGGGTGGGCATTTGGCATCTATTTGTTCGTAGCTCTCCCCTGAGCAGAGTCTCTATTGAATGAGGGGCAGTTGGGTCCAGGTTTTGTCTGAGGGTTAAATCAGCAGCCTCTTTGACCAATAAAGCTGTAGCAGCTATTGCCCCAAGACATGAAGGCCATCCTGAGGCCACAGGATCTGTTCTTTTAGAGAGATAGGCCACAGGGCACTTTTAGGGTTTTAAGGACTGTATTAGAACTCTCTTAGCAGTTTTTTTTTAATCTCATGGATAAATAGATGAAAAGGTTTAGTAACATCAGGTAGTGTCAGAGCCAGAGCTGGTTTTTGGTAGTTGGTGTGGATATCTGGAGGATGGCCCTTTTTTGGCTTGGGACAAAGCTCTTTCTTTTTGAGATTTTATATTTTAGGTGTGGTATTTTAGGGGCACAGAGTTGTGCCTTTTTGGCTGACATGCGGTAGCCCAACTCCTCCAATAGCTGAAGAAGCCCTCGCAACTCTTGAGGGCATTTTGAATAGCTAGTAGCAGCTAATAACAAATCATCTATACATTGAAGCAGGGTGAGGTTAGGGTGGTGAGACTGAAAACTCACCAAGGTTTTTTGGAGGGCCTAGCCGAACAGGGTGGGTGTATTTTGAGTCTTTGAGGCAGCCGGGTCTAGGTGAGCTGGCAGGAGTTGCTGGAAACTGGGTAAGTTTATTTGAAAGTGAACATAGGCTGGGTAGCTGGCCCAAGGGGAACACTGAAAAAAGCATCTTTTAAATCTAGCACAGTATATTTGGTGGTTAGGAGGCAGCAAACTCAGAAGGGTACATGGGTTGGGGACAGTAGGATGTGGAGTTATTACTCGCCGGTTAATGTTTTTAGTCTTGAACCAGCCTGCAATCTGATGATTTGGGTTTTTATATCAGCTGGAATGGGGTGTTTTATGGAGACTTGTGGGGAGTTAATATTTGAAAGTTTATCAACCTCTTAATGTGAGGGGCTACCTCCTGTCTGGCCGTTTCAGAGATGGGGTATTGTTGAACTCATGCAGGCATGGCTGTCAATAAGAGCTCGACTATCACTGGAGTGTGGTGGGCGGCCAAGCCTGGTGGGTTAGTTTTTGCGCACGCCTTCGGGAACTCTGTCTGAAGTCTGTCTAATAAGCCGCCAGGGCTTATCTCTGCTGGTTGTTTTTTTTTTTTTTCTTTTGAGAGGAGATATTTTTTGGACAGGGCTGTGGTCAAAGACAGTTGGTATGAAGGGAGGGACATCTGAGCCTCATTTGGGTGAAAGAAATGGTGGCCTTTAGCTTATGAAGGAGGTCTCACCCCAGCAAGGGGAATGGGCAGTCAGTCTGGTATTATTAGAAAAGAGTGAGTAACTTGTTTTGATCTCAGGCTCACCAGTCACTCACTTGTGAGTGGGCAGTTTTAGATGTTTTTGTGGCCCCCTGGATGGGAACTGTTTGTGATGAAAGCTTTTTTTTTTTTTTTTTGGTACCGGGGATCGAAAATCGGGTCCTTCCGCTTGCGCAGCAGGCGGTGAAACCACTGAGCTAAATCCCCGGCTTTTAGGGGACTTTTTAATACCGACCTCTTAGTGCCAGTGTTTACCAGGAAACGGACCCATTGGCCCCCTATTTTAACATTTATTATGGGCTCCCGGGGACTAAGAGAGAAGAAGCCCTGGCCCCCTCAGTCTGAATTGTCTTTTTTTTTTCGGATGTGGGGAGGGACTGTATCTTGGCAGAGGGCCTGTGGGGGCATTTATTTTTTTTAGTGTCTTTTTTTTTTTTTGTAAAAGGCACATTGATTTTTGCCTAATGGCGGGTGTCCTCCTGGCTTTTGAGGTACCCACCCTTTGGGCTTTTGGGGGTTGGGTCCCATGGGGTCTCTTTGGATGGCTGTTGTCAAGATCTTTGCTTTTTTTTTTTTGTCAACCACTCAGCCATGGCTGTGGCCAATTTTTGGTTTTTTGAATCTCTGTTGTCGAACACCTTTTGAGCTATCTTTAACAGCTAAGATGTGTTTATTTTGGGGAATCTCTCTAATTTTTGTAATTTTTAAAAATATTGGGTGTAGACTGAGTAACATAAGCCAAATTTATAGCTCTATTGGGTTTTGGAGCAGAAGGGTCGAACGGGGTATAAAGCTGGAAGGCCTCTCTGAGTCTCTCTAGGAAAGCAGTGGGGGACTCTTGGTCTCTGTATTATTTTAGTGGTTTTTGACAGATGTATGGGTTTTCCAGCTGCTGCTTGAATCTCATTTAATGAGTTTTGGTGAAAAGTGATTAAAGCCTGCCCCCCCCCCCCCCCCCGCGCTCAAGAATTTGGATCTCATTTAGGCTGCTCTAAGGGGAACCCTTGTTTTACCAATCTGTGGGCCTCTTTTTTTAACACCCTCCCCCAATAAAACCTTTTTAGCCTCAAACCTAATTTGTCTCGCTCTTTAGGAGTGAACAGGGTCAAGGACAACTGTTGACAGTTATCTCAGGTGGGTAATGAGTTTTAAAGATTGACCCTATTAGGGAAATCAGAACCTGGGGCTTTTTAGAGAATGGTAGATTTTTGGTTTTTTAGTTGCAGAGGTCAGAAGTGGGAAAGGGAACATATATCAGGAACTGGCAGGTTCCTGGTCCTGCCCCATCTGGAGGCGGGGCCTCCCTCGAAGGCAAGAGAATCTGTGGACTGTGTCTTTTTGAGGTGGTGACCTCCTGCCAGGATCAGAGATGCGCTCCTATGGGGGGAGAGGTAGCAGGGGAAGTAGAGGAAGAAATGAGGGAGCTGGGGACAGACTGGTCAGGATGGACAGGAGAGGGGGGCGAACTGGGGTTATGTGGAGGTGGATGGGGGAGGACTTTTTTTAGTATCTGTTGTAGAACCAGTTTTTGCCTCTCTGGAGTTTGTCTATGAGGAGGAAAACAGCTTTTGGAAACAAGCAGCTTTGAATAGGCCTTTGCAGCGCAGGCCTTTAGCCATGGAGGAAGGTGCTGCACTGCACTAAACCAAGAGTCAATGTAAGGGAACTGATTGGGCTGTCCTGGTGATTTGATAACAACCTTTTAAACTGTTTGAACCAAGGCAGGGTTGAGGGAGCCCTCAGGGGGCCAGCCCACACCAAAAGAGGGCCACTCAAGCTCACAAAAAGTGTGGAGTTTGTCTTTTGACATTTTTATTTTATAATCAGAAAATCTTGAGGAAAAATTTTTAAGCATGCAGACCAGGGTTGTAACAGGTTGTGAAGATGACAACCCCAGAGTAGAGAGTCTTAGGGCAGGCAGGAGATATCCAAGAATAGGAGCTGTAAGAACAAATAAAAAGGGAAGAAGACGTCTGGACATAGAGAAAACACTTTGTTTAAACACAGATATAAAATGGCGTTGAGACCCAAGATAGAGTTGGGTTGGCTATCACACTGTGCACCCCCTTTAGGAGGCACACTGTGCTGGGCATGGTGGCATACTCAGTGGGACACCACCCCTGGGCTCAATCCTCAACACCAAAAAAGAAAAGAGGTACATCGTGACCAGCTCTCTCCCTTTTGTGATGTTTGCAACAACTGATGACCACTAATTCATGGATACATTAGATATTGCAAAGTCTACATACTTAGCTTTTATTCATTATAATTGCTATGTAATTGTGTGTAATTGGAGTGCCTAGGCCTCCCTAACCCAGATCTGCATTCACAGAGGACTCCTCTGGAATTACCAAAATAGCCTTATGTGTAATCTTATCCTTTATTTGCTTTTCTTTTGGAAAACAATCCATTTTCTGGGAATCAAAGGGCCTTCAGTTAGGGAAGATGATGTTAATGGCAGGGGAAAAAAGGATGTGAAGAATAAACAAAATAAATACTCTGGAGAGAACCGCTAGACCAGGGAAAAGTGCTATGTTGAGCCTTCTCTGTTGGCCTAGAGCAGGGGTTGGCAAAGCCCAGGCATGGGTCAGATCCAGCTCTCCATGTATTTCTGTATAGCATGAAAACTATCAATGGCTCTTCCATGGTTTAGAAAAAATCAAAAGGAAGCTAATTTGTGCCATATGAAAGTACATGAAATTCAAATTTCAGTGCCCATAAGTAAAGTTTTACTGGAACATAGCCACACCATGCTCATTTATTTACATTTTGCAATGGCTATTTTCAAACTGCAACTGAGGATTTGCAACAGAGACATTTGCTGGCTGTACAGCCTGAAAAGCCTAAACAACCACTCTCTAAAATATTTACTTTACAGAAAATTCACTGATTCCTGGCCTAGAAGTAGGGCAACACTGCAATGTTCCCTTCAGACCAGTGATCCAGTGATCAGAGTCTTCTACCTAGAAGAACCCAAGGGCCATGGAAGATTCCTTTTTAATAAAAGCTCATATGAAAGCTTACCCTAATGAGAGTTCAGCCCCATGAGATCTAAAAATGAAATAAAGATCAGAGCTAAACTACTCCTCAGCTAGGTTAAACAGACTGTCTGGACCCAAGGAATTAGACCTCCATCTCTTCACTGGCAATGCCAGCCATCGTAAGGACCACACAGCAATGTGCCAAAGTCCAGGAGTGAAGAATCTTCAATCTAGAGTCCTAGACCCACTCAGACCTTGTATCACTGTGAATGCAGGACGAGAACATTTCTAACATCACTAGAACTCAGAATTATCATCTAAATTTTCTCTATTCAAGTAATCTATTCTGAAAGTATTCTAGCAAACAAAACTTAAAAAAAAAAAAAAAAGGTTCTAAGGAGAAGACCACAGAGAATTCAGCAAATTGTGACAACTGTCTGTGATCCAGAAGAAATGAATGAGGCCAGAATGAAAATGGAAAGGATGCTACAGAATGATGGTTCTTGATATGTAATGTGTGGAAGAGTTGCATTTAGTGTGTGTTGAAAATACAGGTTTGCACAGGATCTTTTGGACATGCTGGTTTAGTAGTTCTGAAAACAGGAAGCCATATTTAAAATGAGCTTTCTGGTTGAGTGTGTGGGGGGGTATACCTGTCTTCCCAGAACTGGGGAGGCTGAGGCAGGAGGATCGCTGTGAGGGCCAAGCCAGACTGGGCTACATAGTGAGTTCAAGGCAGCCTAGGCTATGTGGTGACTCTGTTTCAAAAAAATAAGTAAATAAATGAACAAATAAATAAAATGAGCTTTCCCAACATTCTCTAATCTCATTTTGAGGAATACATTAGATTCTCATTTTTCCCTAGTGGCACAGTTTTAATGACAAAGAATTAAGCGTTCATCTCCATGAATCCAATCATACCACTTGGTATATTTATTTAATCACCAAATATATATTCAAGTATTTATTGAATATCTATTAGGTACCAGGGCACTGTTCTTTTCTAAGCTTTTGGGTTATGTTTATGATAAAACAGATGACGATTCCCACCCTGTGAGGCAGGGTGCTAATTTTTAACTCTAGAAGGAATACTTAATCATCATGAAAAAGGATATGTATTGGTTTTCTGTTTATAAAACCCAACGTGGAAAGCTTATTCATAATTATAAGTGAGCAGACATAAGTAGTGTAACAATCAAAAACCAGTAAGACACATACCAAAGGGTGAAATTACAACTCAGTTCAAAGGTCTTAATTGGCTTTATTTTCAATTTTAGAGCTAGGCAACAACACTTTATTCCATACAATAGAGTAAGTGTTCTGGTGGTCTGAGTGAAGAAGGCTGGTTTTATAGATAAAGGCTGAAGAAAACACAAAGAAAGAACAAAAAGGTAGATTGTTCACTTAAAAGTTGCTTTTCTTGTAAGGCAGGGAGAGGGAAACAAAACAATAGGAAAGTAACTGATTAGTTACCATTTGGTGACTGCAGGTTCATTCTTTTGGCTCAGGGAATATCATGACCATGTCAGCTGAAATTTACAATCATGTCACTGGGAAATCTGGCTGTTTCAATAATCAAGTGTCTGGAATGAAGGTCAGATAAACAATTTGGTTTCATCCTGGAGCCATGAAACTTAGCGCAGGTGACGCCATCTTGCTCCGTGTAGTTTAATCCCAGACGATGCCCTCCTGTCATTTTTATTTAACACACACATCTGTCTGTTGAGGGAAATGTGGAGAGAAAAGAGTAACTGCACATTCCCTCGTCTCTTATGGCAGACAGTGGCAGGGTAGGTACAGGAGTTTTTATGAAAACGTGGGGAGAAGTTCTCAATCACTTTGGGAAATGCTGCTTTTTTTTTTTTTTAACAATACTCAACCATTTCTTTAGCATTAGTTCCTAAAAGTGAAATTGTGGCATATACAGGTCTGTATGTTTTTAAGGGTTTTGATACACTATGCTGCCAAATTGTCCTTCAAGAAAATATTATGCCACTTTAAGTGTAGAAAAATGCATATTGGCTGAACTTCACATACACTGTTTTATCTAGGTTTTTAAGTTTCCAGTTTGATCCATGGGAAAGCAAACCAAGTTGGAATTTCACAGTTTTTAAATATGCACATTTACAAGTAAAATAAAATGGTTCATATGGACTATTTTTGTGTTTTCTCTTTATGACTTATCTGTCCTTGTCATTTATTCATTTTCTTACTGAAATGTAGAAGTTCTTCACATATGAAGGATACTGAATAATTGCCTATTAAATATGTGATGTAAATTTTTACTACTTCACATTTTATTTTACTTTTTTCTGGTGATTTTTCACATACATTTAAAATTGCAAGTTGCCAATTTAATCATCATTTTAATTTTCTTCTTTAGATTTCATAATGATCTTCCTTTCCTACTTAGATATCATTTATAATTTCTCATTTCTCCTTCTTAAAACTTTGAAGCATTAGGAATTTATTGTGTTTTATAACTTATTTTTCAAATATCTAAACTTTTTTGTAACAGAATTTATTAACTGCTCCTTTTTTTTTGGTAATGAGGATTGAACCCAGGGCCTTTGCACTGAACTACATCCCCATGTCTTTTTATTTTTTTTTAATTTTTAATTTTGACACAGGGTTTTGCTAAATCATCAAGTTGCTCAGACTTGGCTCAAACTTGCAATCCTCCTGCTTCAGCCTCCTGGAGTGCTGGGATTACAAGTGTGTATGCCATCATGCTCAGCTATTCCCATTGATTTCATATATCACATTGAACATGCACCAAATCTCCATATAAACACAAGTCAGTTTATGGACTCCATTCTGTTTCAGTGAAATAACTACCTGCCCCTCTGTTAGTGCCACATTATTTTAATCCTACAGTAGCCTTGCAAAGGCCAACCCTGTTAGGGCAAGTTACCTTCCTTCATTGTTGCCTTTTCTAAGTTGCCTTCATGTTTATTTAAAAAATTATTAAAGTTTCCATAAAATGAAAAAAAAAGCTATAGGAAAAGCTTTAAAGGAAAGCAAAAACAAAAACAGAAAATTCCACCAAGGAAGAAAACAGTCTAAACACCAAATGAATATCATTCCAGTCAGACATCTATAGAATATATATGCTTTTTGAGAGATATTTAATATCTGACTTTGACAAAAGAACAAAAACTTGGGTGAAACTGAAGGAATTGCTGAATGTCCAAAAAATGGATTTTACTCATAAGATGGCCCTTCAAATTTCACTAAGCTCATAGAGCAATTAGACAGCTGGATTTATTATATATTTTTATTTGCATGTCTCAATTTTGGAAAAAAAATTACTGACTCCTTGCTGTGGAATGAGATTTACATTCTTATACTTCTTTCCTCCACCAGCACTTTATGAATTATATTTTATTTTTCTTATTCTGTCAAGTATCCTAACATTCACATTTAGCTCAATAAATATTTTTCCAGTTGCTTAGTTTTTGGTCTGTGTTTATATGACTTTAACATTTCTGTGTTTATATGATGTAATATTGGCCTTTTTACTACCTTTTCTCTATTACTGAATTAAAAAGAAATTTGAATCTTATCATTGGTCCTAACTATTATCAAGTTGTCTTTTGTTTTAAAGAGAAGTGCCATATGCAGTATTCCTTGGGTCCTTTCATGCTGAAGTTTAATTTCCTGCTTCCCCTTGACCGGAGGAACTGTTTGGCTGGCCATAATTCTCTGGAATTCTACTTTCTTCCCTTCAAACATTACCGATGTTTACTCTACTGTAATATTTATTGTCATTGGATGCTGCTGAGGCAGAATCCAAGGATGATTTTTGTCCCTTAAAAAATACTTGTTGGCAGGTGTGGTGGTGCATGCCTGTAATCTCAGCACTCAGGAGGCTGAGGCAGGAAGATTGCCACAAGTTTGAGGCCAGGCTGGGCTACATAGTGAATTCAAAGTCAGACTGAACTACATAGTGAGACTCTGTCTCAAGAAAAAAAAATACTTGTTTATGTATCTGAATGCCTGAAGAAAGACTTTAGCCTTAAAGTTCAATAACTTAACCAATGTTGTGCACTTTGGAGATTTCGATTCCTCCGTTACAGGGATTGTTAACTCTAACACATCTGTTAATATTCTTTCTGCTGAATGTCTTGGGTTTTGTATTTGAGGGACTCTTAAGTATACTTGTCTTTGTCTTTGTCATTTCTTCAAATCTATCATCTTTTCTTTAATTGCTTTAGTCTTCTTGTATTTCTCCTCTGAAATTATCGTATCTGAAACCTTTTCTCAAGATTAGAAATTTGATCATGCCTACGTATTCCTGTTATTAGTTAGATCTGTAATAGTCTTTGGAGTCTGTCTTAGTTACTTTTCTCATTGCTGTGACAAAATATCTGATACCCAAAGTGAAAGGAGGAAAAGTTTATTTCAGCTCAGAGTTTGTAGAGGTTTCAGACCATAATTGGCTGGCTCCAAGGCAGGGTGGCATGACAGAGGGGCATCACAGAGGAGAAACAGTTCCCTGGCAAAGCAGGCAGGCAGAAGGCAGCAAGCAGCAAGCAAGCAAAGAAGGGATGACCACAACAGCCCTCTTTCTGTCTCTTATATTTTATCCAGGTTACCCACCCTTGGGAAAGGTAGCACTCAGACCCTTAATCTTAGCATTGCACCATCAATCAATCCCAGCATCACATCCTTGATCCCAGCAGCACATACCCGAGATCCAGCTACCTCCAAAAAGCCCCACCTATGACTGCATGGGGTTTGGGGAAAATCTAGATACAAGCCATAACAGAGTCCCATTATTTTTCCTTGTATCTTCAGCTTTTTATTCATCTCTTTTTGTTATATTACTGTATTACCTCAGTATTGAGCCTGTCTCAGTGAATTCATAGTTTTGTTTTTTAGTTCTCTCATATCATGAAGCACATGTAGAAGTCTTCTTCTGTTCCTTAGGTTGTGTTTTCCTCCAGAGTGGGTTCTTTGACTGCTATTTCCATGCAGCGTTTCACACACTTGTGTTGAATATTATACTCTTCTGTTGAATATTATACTCTTCTGTTGAATATGTGTCCATATCCACAGGCCATTTCTTTTCACCTCATGTCTGCTTTGATGGTCTCCATCTGCTCAGGTCTGCTGTTTGCCCTGCTACTGGCAAGACAAGTTTCTTCTCGGTCTTTTCCCACCTGATCTGACACTCATTTGCCTTCTCTGAGCCACAATCTGTGGACTATGTTGTTTTTATTGGGTTTTATGTAACTTGAGGGCATGGGGTTTGGGTGGGCGTGATGTTGAGTTGGCTGTGATAGCTGGAGCCCTCACCAGAGGATGGAACTCTGCTCTCCTCCGCTCATCTAGCGAGTTCCTTTGGGACAGCCACCCTCACAGGGATGTGTCCCCCTCCTGTGGGCTTTGAGTCATTTTCTCCACCCAGCAGAACCCCAAGACAATGGCCCCTTCTGTGATCTGGTGGATGTGTGAGATTTTCCATTCTTCAAGCAGCTTTCTCTGCCCCAGAGCTGCATATTTACATTCTCCACCCACTTCCTTCAAGTTAAAGGATATTTGTGAGAATTTTCTGTTTCTCTTTGTGTAGAAGTAGATGAAAGGGAGAAAACTTATTAGTTTAAAATTTCTGTCTGGAATCTGAGCATAATGCCTCAGTGGACCTGTGACGTGTTAAAAGTCTGGCCTTGGAGTCCAGCCAGGACAGGTGAGAAGGAAAACTGCAAAACCAAGGCTGAGGGTTGAAGCAAGCAAGGGAGGAATGGGGAAAAGTTAAAGGCAGAAGGAGTGAGGAAATGCTCCCAGAGGCATATTTACCATCTAATGTGCTGTGCTGTGCTAATGAACTGCTTGAAATCCAGTCGGATAGGCTCAAATACACCCCAAATCAGTGGTATGGAGGGGTGATAAGATCTTGCTGGTTCTCTGGGTATTGTCCCAAAAAAGAAAGTGGTGTGCAAAGGGAAATGAAGCAAAACCTAGAAAGAGATCAAAAAAGGAGTGGAAATAGGAACTTAAAGGTCAGGGATGAGCTAGAGAACCCCTACGTCCCCCTCCCCTTACTAAGCTCCGGACATGCCAGCTACTTCAAGCTTTGCACCAGCCACCTGGAAAAATCACACTAGAACCGAGATACTGACTACAGTTACAAATGCTTCATGTTAAAAGTCACAAGTTTTCCTTGAAATACAGTTTAGATTTTCTTAGCTTTCATTTGTGAAATTATAGCTATTAGTGCTCCCTGAATTATTAATGTGGGATTTTACATGGGAAAAATTTTCATATTAAATATTAGAGGATACTCTGATTTGAGGGGGAATTTTCAATTTTTTATTGAGGTAAAATTTACATACAGTGAAATATACAGTTCTTAATGTGCAATTTAATACATTTGGATAAATATCTACACCCATGTAACCAACACTCAATCAAACATCTCCATCACCCCAGAATATTCCAATCCACTCACTTCCAGGCAACCTCAGCTCCAGGTGACCCTCTCTGACTTGTCCCCTACACATTACTTCACCTGTCCTAGAGCTGCACACACGTACAATCATGCAGTATGTACTCTTGTTCACTGTAAGGTTTTTGTTTTGTTTTTGTTTTTGTTTTGGTACCAGGGATCAAACTTAGAACCTTGTGCTTGAGAGGCAGGCAGCGGAACCACTGAGCTAAATCCCCGGCCCTCACTGTAAGGTTTGTGAGACTGAAGATGTATCAGTAGTCAATTCCACTCTATTACTGGTTAGCATACACAGTCTAGAAACTGTAGGAGTCTTTTCCTATTACTGGACATTTGTGTTGCTTCAATTTTGTACAAATGGTACCTGGTTCACGAACACTTTCGTTTGCAAATAATTAGGTTCACATACAGAAATATTGGCAAAATTTTGTTTTTGTTTGCAAACTCTGCATCAGGTGACAAACACGACCATGGCCATATTTCCCAGACAAACACAGACACGGCCATCTTTTCCAGAATCAGGACAAATTAAGTTCATGAGCTGAGCTGAGGTGCCACTGTATCTCTGTGTGTGTCTCTATGTGAGTCAGCTTTCTGTTACTCTAACAAACACTTGAGATAATTGACTAACAAGAAAAGGTTTATTTTGGTTCTCAGATTTGAGGTTCCAGCCCACAATCTGTAGGGGAAACTGCACATCAAGTCAGGTTTGCATAGAGGAAAACCATTCACCTGGTGGTAAAGGACAGGAGGAAGAGACCAGAGTCCCTAGTCCCCTTTGAGGACATGCCTCTGAGCCCTGACACCTCTCACTAGGCCTTGCCTCTTGAAGGGCCCATCATCTCCCAGGAGAGCCATCAACCAGGGGGCCTCGCCTTTAACACAGTTTGGGGTGAACTGCTGGTCCTCTGGGTATTGGCCCAAGAAAGAAAGTGGTGTGCGAAGGGAAATGAAGCAAAACCTAGAAACAGATCAAAAAAGGAGTGGAAGGCTTCTTGTGAACATAAATTTGTGTTTCCCTTGAACGAAACCTCAATGTGGAATTTCTGGGTAGGTATACATTTAACTTCATAGGAAACCACCATGCTTCTAAAAGGGTGTACCATTATGCTCCTACAAGTAATATACGAGAGAGCCTCTTTTTTTCTGGTGGGGAGGGTACTGAGGATGAAACCCAGGGGTGCTCTACAAATGGGCTACACCTCCAGCCCTTTTTATTTTTTATTTTGAGACAGGGTCTCAATAAGTTGCCCAGCCTGGGCTCAAACTCAAGATTCTCCTGCCTCAGCCTCCTCAGCAGCTAGGATTACAGGCATGTGTCACTGTGCTTGGCCCACTAGGGTTCTAACAGCTCTGCATCAAGTCAACACTTGGTTTTGTCAGTCTATTTAATATTAGTCACTCTGTCGAGACTAGAAGGAGCCTCATCTTGGTTTCAAATTGCATTTTGCTGGCGACTGATGATGGGAGCATCTCTCCATGTGCTTGCCGATCACTCATAGCTAGCCAATGACAGATTGCATACACGATGGCTATCCCATAAGGCAACATGGCCTGGTGACCTATCCCCTGTATCACCTAGACACCTTAGTCCTTGTAAATATACTCAATGATGCTCACACAAGCGCAAAACCACCTAGCATACATTTCTCAGACTGTCCCACCACTGGAGAGCACTTGTTAAACACACAGCTGTACATTTAATATATGCTCTTTCTGTTAAATAATGTGGTTCAGATACATCTTCTTTGGGGTATCTGTTATTTTTATTATGGCATACAAATATATTCCCTTTCTATTAATGGTTATCTCTTAAATTAAAAAGGATTAATCCTCATTAATTAAAATTAAAGGCCCATGCCTCACATAATTTGGTTAAGTTAAAATATTTGAATCATCACTCAGATTTCTTACTTCTGAAAACATATAAATTTAAAATATTCCCTACACCATCTCCCTCCCTGAGGAGCATCCGTTCACTCCCCGCCAGACCACATTCTCTGCAGAACACACAGCAAATTGAGTCTCCTTGATGAATGCTTTCGGTTGAGGCTTCCTGACTGTGACATAAATCATGGTTTAACATGTGATTAGCTCTGACTTGATGTAAATAAAATCCACTCTACCTGGAAGCCATGAACACAAAGATGGAAAGTTGATCATCCTGTAAAATGACCTGAAGAGAAGATCTCTGTGGAATTTGCAAAATATACATCCGCAGAAAAAAAATCTCAACAGAACTGTAACTTTTTGCCTCAATGTAGTACATCTGCTTTATTTTCATTACTGATGACTCTACGATCCATTGTACAAACCTGACATAATTATGTAGAGAAAAAAACACACAAAAAGATGTGGTGTCTTGCCACATTTCCACCTGCCAGATTGGCCAAGAAGAAAGAGTTATTATGTTGCTTCACTCTACTGCCACATTCCAGCAGTTTCGACTGACAAAACAGCATCCATCATGTTTTGCATTACAATTTTTCTTTCCCACCCCAGCTCCACATAATTACATTCCATTTTTTTTCTAGCCAGGGGCCAGTATTTTCTTTCAGAAAGAACAACAGCTGCAAAGCTCAACCTTGGTGCCTCCTTAAAATAGTGAAATGCATTTGCTTTTGTTTTAGTCTTGGCAATTCTGATTTTCACACTCCTGCTTGGCAAATTTTCTTGCTGCCAAAAAGATGCATTCAGCCCTGAAACTTCCATAGGGACGGGCAAAGGAGCTTTGAGGGTAGCCAGTGCTCGTCTGTACTGTAATTCATCCTTGAGCCAAGTTCTTCTGGAAATGTGTTGAGAAGGCTAACACAGTGCTCATTCTTTTTATAGCCCCATAATTGCTAAAGGAGAATTGTCTTTGTGTCAAACCAATCTGAACATTTTTATTCTATTTATGTGTACTCATGTATAGTCTCATCAGTACTTTCTGAGAGTTCGGGACATCAGGCCAAAATCTTGTCAATAAAAATCCTAGGATTCATGGCAAAATTTAGGATTTTGAAAGAATATCAATAACAATTATTAATCATTTAGGAAGGTGTTACTCTATAACCAAAATGTTCTACATGCTTTTGGCAAAATGTATAATTTAGTTTTTCACAAAATCCATGATGTAGCTGCTACAATTATTCTCATTTTCCAAAGTAAGGAAAGGAGGTTAAAAAAAAAGCTTGAAAACTTGTTTGAGAGACCATAGAAAATGTTTTGGGCCACAGGTTAAATTCAGATAGCCATACAGTGGCCTTGCTGTTATGGTTTAGATCTAAAATGTCCCCCAAAGTCTCATGTGTTTAGAAGGTGATTGGATTATGGGGCAACATACTCATCAGTGGATTCATCCATTGATAAGCTCATGGTTAAATGTACTGTTAGGAGGTACGGTCCAACTGGAAGTGGGCCACTGTGTGACTCCTTCTCTGCTTTCTGGTGGCCATAGTGTGAGCGGCATTTCTCTGCCAGGCCCTTTACCATGTTGTTTCTGATGTGAGCCCAGCTGACTATGGACTGAACCACTGGAAACTGTGAGTCTCCTCCTTTAAATTATGAGTGTCAGGTAATTTGTACCAGTGATGATAAAGTGATTAATACACCATTTTGCTTCTTATCATCACAATGCCAGCTCCCAATCCTGATTTAGCTCCTTTCAGCCCTGCCAGAGAAGGTTGGGCTCATTCCTCAGGAAGTAGTAAATTGATTTTTAAAACCTGTATTATATTTCCATAGGTGACAAAATACCTGAGATAAACAAGTAATAAGAAAGAAGGGTTTGTGGGCTGGGGATTTAGCTCAGTGGTTCTGGCGCCTGCCTCTCAAGTGCAAGGTCTTGCGTTCGATCCCTGGTACCAAAAAAAAAAAAGAAAGAAGGGTTTGTTCTGGCTCATGGTTTCAGAGATGTCAGTCCGTGGTTGCTTGGTCCTATAACTTTTGGGCCTGTGGTGACAGTGTCATATATATCATGGTAGGAGATTTTTAAGATGGGAGCTGAGGAGGCTGCTTACCTCATGGCAGTCAGGAAGCAAAGAAAGAGACTGGAAAGATCTAGGGTCCCAGTGTCCCCAGAAGGTCCACAATGACCTACTTTCTTCCACTAGGCCCCACCTCTTAAAGAGTGCCATAGATTGAGACCAAGCCCTTGCCACATGGGTCTTTGGGTGACATTTCAGATCCAAACTACAGCAAACTAGTTGCATCTTATATACTGGATGCCTTATTGAAACTTCTCTTTGTGAATATCTAGATTTTATTTATTTATTTATTTATTTTGGTACCGGGGATCCAACCTGGGACCATGAGCTTGCATGGCAGGCGCCGGAACCACTGAGCTAAATCCCCGGCCCAATATCTAGATTTTAAACAGTGATGGTCTTTGTTGCACACGGGAGCACTGGCAGTTTTCCTTCACCCCCATGTGATAGTGAAGAGATGAAAAGATTCACAGTTGCTAGTAAAGGGGACTTCGGTTGTCAAGTATGGAGTATGGCTACAATGAGATAGCCATACTAGAGCAGTCACTCATGAAAAACAGAGACAGACACAGAGAGGTGCCTGGGGACACCCAGCTGTCCAATCTTCCCAGCCCAGGTGAGAGGCATGTGAAAACAAAGGCTTGCAAGATCACAGCCCCAGTTGTGAAATGGTTACAACCTCATAAGAAACTCTAAGTAAGGCCTATCCAGATGACCCACTTGACCTCCAGGCTCACAGACAAAAGAAAGAGCTGCTCCTTTCTAATCTGCTGTTTTGGAGTGGTTTGATCCTGAAACACCATGTAAGGCAACAGCAGAGAACACCTGAGCAAATAAATCTCATGGGCTCATCTTTGAACAGGTTGTCTGTGGAAGTAGCCACATTGTGGGGTCCTTATGACAATGTTATGTGGGTAGTGTGTGTGCAGGCATTAACGTCTGCTAGACTTTTGTCCTATAAACTGGGTTTTATTTAAAAGGTGGCATAACTCATTGTGTGAGCTGCAAGAGTTTTCCATATCACCTGTTTGTTTGACTATCATCCAGAAGCAAGACCAGTAGGAAGACCTTTGAGAGGCAAGTAAATAAAAACCATGCTTAGCCAGAAAGTGAGTGACACAATGTGCCTGAGAGGCTGAGCTTGTGGGTACTTGGTGATGTCTCCTCATGGACCCAGGAGCAGGGAGTTAGATCCCTGTCGTGAGCCTCACTAGTTGTTCCACCTTCTGGGGGTAGGGAAGCAGGTGATTTCAGCAGGGCCTGTATTCCCAGCAAGTTTACAAACTAAGATTTTTTTTTCTTTTTTTTTTTGGTACCAGGGATCGAACTCGAGAACTTATGCTTGCGAGGCAGGCGGCAGAACCACCGAGCTAAATCCCCGGCCCAACTAATATCTTTTGTAAGCTAAACTTCTTCTGCTTTTGTTAGTCAGCTTTTCATAGCTGGAAGAAAATTCCTGATATCTGAAACTCAAAAGAGGGAGAGTTTCTTTTGGCTCACAATTTCAGAGGTTTCAGTCCATGGTCAGCTGGCTCTAAGGCAGAAACATCATGGTGGAAAGGGGTGGTGGAGCAAAGCTGCTCACCTCATAGCAGCAGGGAAAAGAAGGGAGTGGGAGGAGACAGACAGACCTGATATACCCTTCTGGATTATGCCCCTAGTGACCTACTTCCTCCAACAACACATTCAGCCCATGATCCATGCATGTTCCAAAAGCTCCACTTCTGAACATGAGCTTTTAGAGAATATTTTTTATCCAAACCATAACAATGCTTTTTGCATATTTGAGGTTTTCTGTTTTGTTCTCCTTCATATTAATAAGATAGTTTTGAAAATATATCCAGTTTGGCTGTGTGATGAGAAACTGTACTTGGGCTACTACCTTAAAAGATGAGCAATAAGTGTCAGGGGCCTGGAGTGTGGTAACAGCATTAAGAAAAAGAGAAACACCACTTCATATCCACGAGGATGGCTATTATCAAAAAAAGGACAATAACAGTGTTGGCAAAGGTAGGGAGAAATTGGAATTCTTGTGTACCAAGGGTGGGAATTTAGAATGGTGCAGCCAGGATGGAAAATAGGTTGACTGTTCCACCAAAAATTAAAGAGTTACCATATGATCCAGCAATTCCTGGATTTCGGGCTATGGAAACACAGTCAAATAAAAAAATGGTAATTGGGAACTCAAGCAGATACTTCCACACCAATGGTAATAGCAGCTTTACTCACAATAGCTAAAAAGTTTAAAGAAGCCAAATATACATCAACATATGAATGATTAAACAAAAATGTAGCATATACAGGTGTCTCACAGTATTTGCAGAGGGTTGGTTCCAAGGCCCCTGTGAGTGCCAAAATCTGTACTATGGTCAAGTCCCTTACATACAGTGATATGTTTGCATATAACTCACACACATCCTCCTGTACACTTCCAATCATCTCTTGATTATTGAAAATACCTAATACAATGTAAACACTCTGTAAATCATTGTTATACTGTATTATTTAGAGTATGGTATCAAGAAAAAGTCTGTACATGTTCAGTACAGACACAATATTTTTAATGTTTTTAATCTGCAACTGGTTGACTCTCCAGGTATAGAATGATGCAATTTTATTCACCCTTAAAATGGAATGAAATTCTGATACATTGCACAGCATGGATGTATCCTGAAAACATTATGCTGAGTGAAATAAGCCAGGTGCACAAGGACATATATCATATGGTTCTACTTACATGAAGTACTGGAATAGGTGAATTTATATGGGCAAAAAGCAGATGGGAGGTTATCAGGAGCTGGAGGAGGTAATGACAGGGAGTCACTGACCCATTGTTTGATGGTACAGAATTTGGGATGATGAAAATTTTCTGGAAATGGATAATGGTAATAGTTGCAGTACATTGTAAATTTCTTAATGCCAGTGTATTGCACACTTAAGATGATTAAAAAGATAGATGTTAGCTATCTTTTGTTTGTATCTTATCACAATAAGAGAGACACCCACTCACCTCACCTCTCTTCAACCCAACGAGAAGGCGGACTTCATGGGGACAGAACCAAAACCACCCTTTCTCATCATAGCAGTTCTCCTACTTGTGCTAAAATCAAAGGGATCTTGAGTCTCACTGAATACAGAATTTCTTAACAAGTGATAACGAAAATAACAAAATGTTTAATGAGCCCTTACTGAATGTTACTGTTTCAGGCACATTAACACATTTAGTCACCACAACGTCTTTCTGAAGGTTTTAGTGTTGTCTTCTGTGTGTGTCTGTGTGTGTGTCTGTGTGTGTGTGTACTGAAGTTACTGAAACAAGCAGCAGAGAGGTGAAGGAATCCAGCAACTCGCCTGAGTCCCAGGGCCGGTACATGGTAATTTAGCACCCAGACAGCTGGTTCCCAGAGCCGCCAGCACCACCGAGTCCCACAAACAGGGACAGATGGAGCGAGACTCCCTGTGCAGGAAGCTGATGCGATGGTCCCACTCTTGCTTCATATTCCCAAGGGTCCTGCTGAGTTGCTTGTAGGCTCCTGGAGGGTTTGAACCATACCCCATTTGTCTCCATATTGCTGGTGACCAGCACGGTCACACTCATTAGAATGAATAGGTTTATATGCTGTCATGATTGAATTCAACTTCAGACACATTCTGAAACCTCCTCAAGGTTGGATCTTTAATTTTGTTTTTGCTGCGATCACAGAGGAAGACACATTGACTATTTATCGCATGGTTTGAAATACAGAACATCTCTGGGAGAGCTGCACACATCCAGCTTTTGTTCAGATTCCTTCACTGGGAAGATCATTGGTGGCTGTGATCTTAACATGTCCTCTCCCTTGTCCCTGTTCATAGTGCTAGATTTTCTCTGTACTCAGCCCAAGGGGCAGAAGAAAGACTGGCCCAGGTACCAGATCGGCTCAGCTGGAGGTGAGTGTGCAGGTCATTCCCTGGGAGTGGGCAAGTGACCAGCCAGTGCCCTCCTTCTGTATGCTGTCCCTCCTGGGGCACTGTCTGTGTAGGGCCAGTCCAACAGGTGCATAGGGAAGTGGGGCGGGGGGCGGGGGGCGGCTGTGGCAAAGGCGCCCAGAAAGAGGTTCTCTCTTCCTCTGCACACTGATTGAAACCAACATCAAAGAGGGAGCTGCCGAGGATCACAAGACAAAAATGAAGTTGGGACCCTGGATTATTCCCCCTGGAAGTCAGCCACAACTCTAGACTTCTGGTTATGGGAATACTGATACACTACTTTTTTGATTAAACAGTCTGAATTAGGTTTTCTGTTAACTGCAGCCAAGAGCATCTGACTGATACATTTTTCACAACTTTATGCACAAAATGAAGTTTTTCTTGATATGTCACCCTCAGAAGAGTAGGGCCCCTTATCTACGGTTTCTCTTTCTGAGGGGGAGCATCCACATAACTTCTATCACAGTGTGCCATTATCACTGGTCTACTTATTGTTGTGTTAATCTCGTATGGTGCCTAACATTTGAACTCAACTTTGTCATAGGTGTGTGCAGATAGGAAAAAACACCTTGTGTATAGGATTCAATACTATCTGCAGTTTCAGACATCCACTGGGCATGGATGGAAGAGGGGGAAAACTATTCTATATGCAAGTTCAGATGTGGTGATTTTATATATTATGAATCAAATTCACAGAAGGTAGTATGAACACTGAGTTGGGAACTACATCTTTTTTTTTTTTTTTTTTGGTACTAGGGATCAAACTCGGGAACTTGCACTTGCAAGGCAGATGATGGAACCACTGAGCTAAATCCCCAGCCCTGGGAACTGCTTTTTACAGCTGTCACCAAATAACTCCAGTTGTGTAACATTATTATTGGTGTAGATTGTTAATCTATTTCCCAGGACAAGTGTAGCCAAACATTCTATGTACAGGCTTGAAGATGAGGCAAACCAGAATCCCTGTCGTGCCTCTGTAGTTCCCTTTCCAGCTGTCTAGCTAGGAGCCACTTGCTTAACCTCTCTTGAGTGTTTTGCTTTAGATCTACAATGTCCCCTCAAGGTCTCATGTGTTCGGAGGTGGGGTTTTTGGAAGGTGATTGGGCATGGTACTCATCAGCATAGGTCCTGGTTGGAAGAGGCGGTCACTGGGGATGTGCCCTGGAAGGGTTTCTCTCCCTTTCCAGCTCCTCCCTTCTCTCCCTGCTTCCTGACCACCGTGATGTGAGCAGTGTTCTTCTGCCAGACCCTTCCACCATGCCTCTTCTGCTTTGGAGCCATTCAATTATGGATTGAGTCTTCTAAAAACTGTGACCCAAGGTAAACTCCTCCTTCTTTAGGTTGTGGGTTTCAGATATTGTGTCCTGGCAATGGGAGAGTGACTAAGTCACTGAGCTTTGGTTAAATTAGGCTATATTAGCCACAGAAGGCCACAAGGTTATTAAATTGCAAAAATAGAACTTAAACCTACTAAGTTTTAGCTCCAAAACCCACACCCTTTCTACCACCCCGCATGTATTCAAGAGAACCAGAGAGAGAGAGAGAGAGAGAGACAGAGAGCGAGCGCGAGAGAGACCCAAAGATGAAATGGGCCTGTGTAACAAAGCCAAGGCACTGCTGACCTGTCTTGGCCATTGGCACTTGTGTGCTGCACCTTTGCTTCCTTGTTTTGTTGAATTCATCCCCAAGTGGCATTTACTTCCTTCAAAACCAATCCCTTAAAACAAAACAAAACAAACAAACAAACAAAAAAACAAAAAAACCAATTCCTTGCTCTTTGGGCAAGGTATTTTTTAGGAAATTGCCCTTAAACTTGTGCTTCCCTTGTTCCTCACATTTCTTCTTACTATTGGGGACCACCCTTCTCCTGCTCCCTGTTCACACCAACAGGTTTACTGCAGAAAATGAGACCCAGCTTGCTTTCTCATGACTTGGCAGTGTTTTTTGCTGGTAGTTCCAAGGTTGGCTTAGGGTTATTTACCTTGTTAGTCAGGTATCCAACACTATGATAAAATATCTAAGATTAAAAACCTTAAAAGGAGGCTCATGGTTTCAGTCTATGACCAACGTGGCTTTGGGCCTGTGGCAGGAGAGTACATCATCATGGGAGTGTGTGGCAGGAGGCTGCTCACTTCCTGGCAGCCAGGAAGGGAAAGGAACTAGGATCCCAATAGTGCCTTCAAAGGAAGGCCCCCAATGGCCCAACTTCATCCCACTAGGCTCCACTCCCTAATGATTTCATTACCTCCTAATAGTGCCACAGGCCGGGACCCAAGCCTTAACACATGACCTGTTGGGGGACATCCCAGGTCCAAGCTAGGGCATCTGTTGTTCTCCAATGTGCCTGGCCCAGTTTTCACTCATGTGGACATGACACACGCACTCCTGCCTTTCCCCTGGAATGCACTGGGCCACTCTCTTCCTATTCCCAATGAAGGTGCCATCTCAGACACCTTTTACAACGGGGCCCTTCATAATGCTAAGATGGATGGTGAGGGAGGCGCCACGGGGCAAAGATGTCTGGGATTGCACATACCTCGTTTCCCAAGCAGCTAGAGCCAGACCTGTTGACTGAACCATATGAGCCTCAGATCAATGGCTTTAAATCCTGGATTATAAAGAAACCAAAATAATTTGTTGATGAGAGGGAAAAAGTCCTGCAGGAAAGACATTTAGCACACAATCAAAATTAAGCTCAAGAGGGGCTGGGGATGTAGCTCAGTGGTTCCAGTACCTGCCTCGCAAGCACAAGGTCATGAGTTCAATCCCCGGTACCAAAAAAAAAAAAAAAAATTAAGCTCAAGAGGAGCTGAAGGGCCAATGAGCTAATCTGATCATATCTTAGTTCTTGAGAAGGAGAGCTATCAAGTCCCTTTCCTAAAAAGAGGGCACTTGGACCACTGGAAACTCTGTGTGTGTGTGTGTGTGTGTGTGTGTGTGTGTAAAATAACTCAGAGTCTAGAACACTGTTTAGTTTATGAGACATTTATTGTTATTTATGATGGCCCCTTAACACCTTATCTCATGTGCAAAATAATTCATCTCTTCCGAGTTAAATGTGTTTGTGAAGATATGGCTTCTTCTTGGAGCAATCATGGGGCCTGCACACTGGAATGGAGCAGGGGAGAAACCCAAGCATTCATTTTTCACCAGGGGAAACCAAGTTATAGAAAAGCTGCCCGGTTTCTAAGCAAACCCAAGAAGCTATAGCTTTCCAATAAATTGTCCACTGGGCCATCCTAACTTCTCATTGTTATCTCAGATATTCATGTTACAGAACTTACTATGTTGCAGCTATATGAGCTGAAGATGTCCACTATTAAACTAAAAAACATAAGGTAAACCATCATAGCAACAAGCTAAAGAAAAAAATCATGTGATCATACCAATATAACCAGGGTTGCATCGAATCTACAGTAAAGATGTTCCTTCTCATCATTCATTCTCAACATCATGTTGGGAGTCCTAGCTAACACAGTAAGACAAGAAAAGGAAATAAAATTTGTATGGACTGGGAAAGGAGGAATAAAACTGTCTTTGTTTGCAGATAAAATATTTATATCTATGTAGGGAATCTGAAAATATTGACTAAAAACCTCTTGGAACTAATAAATTATAGCAAGGTTGCACAATACAAAGTTAATGTGCAAGAATCAACTGTTTTCTTTTTACCTGCAATGAGCAATTAGAATTTCAAATTAAAAACACAATACCATGTACATTAGCATCCCCAAATATGAAATATTTAGGTACAAATCTAAGAAAAGATATATAAGATCCATATGAAGGAAACTGATGAAAAAAAATCAAAGAACTAAATAAATGGAGAGATATTCCATGCTCATGGATAAAAAGAGTAGGATTGGCAAGATGTCAGCTCTTCCAAAATTGATGAGTAGATTTGATGCAACCCTGGTCAAAGTTATTCTATGGAAACAGATTCTAAAGTTTACATAGAGGCACAAAAGTAGATCACAATGTATTAAACCTCATTGAAAGAGAACAAAAGTAGAAAGATTGACACTACTCCATTTCAGGACTTACTAGAAAGATACAATATCAAGATATCATGGTATTAATGAAAGAAGAGACAAACAGATCAATGGAACAGGCTAGAGAGCCCAGAAACAGAGTCACACAAATGTGATCAATGATCTCGGGCTAAGGAGCAAGAGCAACACAATGGAGAAAAGACAACTTTGTAAAAATTGATGATGGAATAACTGGTCATCCACATACCGAAAAAAATGAATGTGGACACAGATCTTATACCTTTCACAAAAATTTACCCAAACTGGGCCATAAACCTAAAAGTATAACTCAAAACTCTAACACTCTTATAAGACAGCACAGGAGAAAATTTAGATGGCCTTGAGTTTGGCAATGACTTTGCAGGTACAAAGGATCTGTGAAAGAACTGATAAGCAAGGTTTTATTAAAATGAAAAACTTTTACTCTACAAAAGACCCTGTCAAGAATATAAAAAGTGATGCCACCTACTTGGAGAAATATTTGTAAAAGACATATCTGAGACAGGACTGTTCTCCAAAATATTCAAAGAACTCCTAAAACTCTTCAAATGAATATAGCAAACAAAGAGATGCCCAATATGTTTATATTCCTAGGACATTGCAAATCACAGAAACATCACTTTGGCCAAAATTCAAAACACTGACAATATCGAATGCCGGTAAGAATATGAAGTAACAAAGTTACTGAGAGGAATGCAAAGTTGGACAGCTTTTTACCATACAATTCAGCAAGCATACTCCTTATCACTGACTGAAAACTTAGGTCCACACAAAAACCTCCACCTGACGTTTACATGGTTTATTCATAAATGTCAAAACATGGAGACAATGAAAATGTTCATTAGGAGATGAATGGATAAATAAACTGTGGTACAGACAATGCAATATTATTCAGCACTAAAAATAAATGATCTATCAAACTGTGCAAAGATGTAGAAGAAATGTAAACGCAAGTGAAAGAAGCCAACCCGAAAAGGCTACAGACTGTATGATTCCAACCACATGTCACTTCGTTTCTGTTATCTTTCCATTATTTGTTTCTGGTTTGATTTCATTACGTCCAAAGAATGCGCTGTATAATTTCAATTCCTTTAAACTTGCAAGCTATGTTTTGTCACACACACCCCCCCCCGCCCCCGTCAAGGATACCCTCTATCGGCATTGAGTCCTATGGGCATTTGAGTAGAATATGTATTCCACTGTTGATTGGTGGAATGTTCTACAGATGCTTAGATCCTGTCGGTTCATAGTGATGTTGAGTTTTCTGTTAATATTTTTTTATCAGCTGCTGAGAAATGTTGAAGTCTCCAAGTAAAACTGCAGATTTGTCTACTTTCAGTTCCAGCTGTATTTTTTTCTCTCATGCATCTTGCACCTCTGGTTTTGTGGTGCATAGACTTTTAGAATTGCTATGTTTTCTTGGTGGATCAGCCCTTTTACCATTGTGCAGGACTTTTCTCTATCTCTAGGGTGTTTTGGTTTTTGTTTGTTTGGTTTGGGGTCTTTTTTTTTTTTTTTTTTTTTTTGGTACCAGGGATTGAACTCAGGTCCTTGCGCTTTCGAGGCAGGCGGCGGAACCACTGAGCTAAATCCTCGGCCCCAGTTTTGGGTCTTTTAATGTAAAGTGCACCTCATCTGAGCAGCTGTTCCTGCTTTCTTTTGATTAGCGTTTGTATAGTGTTACTTTTTTCATCCTTTTAAAGATACCTAAGTTCGTTCCTTGTACACTGCCTAAGGCTGAGTAATTTTTTTATCCACTATACCAATCTCTAGCTTTTCATTGGTGTATTTATACCATTTCAACTTAATGCAATTATTGATATGTCAGGGACTAAGCCCAGAATTTTGTTTTTGTGCTCTATTTCCTATATTCTTCATTTCATTGTTATCCTTCCAATGGGTTAAACATTTTTGAGAATCTGTCTCTTCTTATCTATACTGTTTCTAAGCGTGGCATTTTATAGATTTTTAGTGGTTACATTACATTGTATACATACCATCACAGGTGACCAGTGTTGAGATTTTACTAGGTCATATGGAGTAAGAAACTTCACCTCTGTCCCTAAGCCTGCCCCCATTTATAATACCATTGTCTCACTACTTCCTCTGTGTACTTTGAGAATCACATAGGACATTGTTATAAATCTTGCATCAGTCATCAAACACATATTTAGAAAAGACATTTATATGTGTATTTAACCTCATTTTGACCCTTTCTTTTGTTCTTCCTTCCTTCCTGGTGTTCCAAGATTCCTTCTTCCATCATTTAACTTCTGTTTCTTTCTAATTGCTCTTTTAGTGATTTTTTTGTTCATTTGGAAATGTCTTGATTTTTGGTTTTGTTCATTTGGAAATGTCTTGATTTCCCTGGAAGATGTTTTTTGGGTATAGATTTTAATAGATAATTTTTGTTGGCCTTCCTGGTTTCTGATGAGAAATCTGTCATCATTCTAATTGCTTTTCTCATATAAATAAGGTTCTACTTCTCCACTGCTGGTTTCAAGATTCTTAATTTGTCTTTAGATTTTGAAGTTTTTTGTTTTTTTTTTCAGACACACACAATCCATGTGTCTCAGTGTGGATTTCCTTGTACTTATTCTGTTTGGAGTTTGCTCTCTTTCTTGGATCTATAGATTTGTGTCCTTTGCCAAACATGGGAAATTTTTGATCCATTATTCTTTGAGTACTATTTCAGCCTTGCTCTCTGTCTTTTCTTATAGAACTCAATTATACAGCTCTTGGATCTTTTGTTATGGTCCCACAGGTTCTCCTGAGCACTCTTCATTTTGTTGTCTATTCTCTTTGTAGTTCAGATTGGGTAATCTCTATTACTCTAGCTTTAAACTCACAGGATTCTTTCCTGAATCCTCCATTCCTGTTAACATATCCAGTGATTTTTCTTGCTGCTTTCACACCTTCCTATATCAAACAATCACAGGTCAAACCATCATGAGTCAGATGCTGTCTGTGGTGCAGAGAATGGAAACTTCTATGCAAACCAGACCTGATTTCCACCTCAGCTCTGCCGCTCTTGTGTTATTAAACAGCTTTGAGACCTGCTTTGCTCACTTGTCAAATGGCAAAACTTTCATCGAGGGTAGTGCTCAGGGTTCACCAGGATGAACAGGACTCTTGGCTCAGGTTAGACACTTAGGGAGTGCTGGGCTTTAAAAGTAACAGAGTGTAAGAGAGTGGCATCAGATAATGTTACCATGAGCTCACTGACAAAGGGATGTACCCGAGAGGGAAGCAAGGTCCAGGACTTGACAGCATGCACCACTGTCTCTGTGAGGGAAGAACATGCTCCCAGGAAGATGAACTGTGCATCTCAGACTCCACCTAAGTTGTTCGATGTGCACTGGAATCACCAAGGATGCTGGCTTAAAGCACAGGTGTCTGGGTGTGGTGAGCCTGTGCCTACTCCTCTTCTTTCATTGCCACACAAATTCCATCTTTCAGCTGAGCACCAGACAACCCAGGACAAAGAGCACAACCTCGCATCTTTCAAGCATAGAGGAATGGCCGTGTGACTATGTTCTAGCCAGTCATATACAAGCAGAGATGTCTTCACACAGCTTCCAAGAAGGTCTTTTATACTTAGTGGGGTTTTGCCCTGTGCTTCTTTTTCTCCCCTTCCTCTTTCATACTGGCCGGATTTGAACATAATGGCAGGATTTGGGGAACAGAAGCTCATTACAGTACACCAAGATAGGAGTCTGAGCCTCTGGAGGTAGGAATATTCTACTGGATCTGCACTGCCCACCGCTCTTGGACACAAAAGAGAAATAAATGACCATCTTATTTAAACAACCATTACGTCTCTTACTTAGAGCCAAACCTCATCTTACTACTAGGGTTTTACTGAATCTAAATAGAAGGGGGGCAGGAATGAAGATGTTAAGTTTCAGGCTGCCAGACTAAATGAACTGCTGTTATTGTTTCTGACCCTCCATTCATTCAACTGGTAGACAAATATTGGATCGGGACTACGATGTGGTAGGCACTGTTCTAGGATTTGCGGATAGAAGACTGAAGGACACAAACACAAATCCCTGACCTCCTGAGATAAGTCACCCCTTACCGTTCTGCTATATGCTCGCCAGACTACTCTGGGGTTGCAGTTCAGTTTCCTAGAGTGTGCGGGGTATTGGGCACTGGGAAGGCACAGGTACAAATCTGCCAGACAGGCGCTCGCGGGTCCTGTGGGTCAGCCCAGGCAACTCTGGGTGTGTCGCTAAAAAGCCACTGTGAAGCCTTAGAGGTGTGCAGCAGCCCTGCCACCCTGTGAAGCCAGGCGAGGGCCACTTCTCTACCACAACTTCACCCTGCACACTCTCCCTGCCAGTACAGTCGCTCCCTTCTCAGTTTTGCTTTCTGTGGTTTCAGTCATCCTTGGACAGCTGCCATCTGAAAATATGAAAATGGAAGGTTCTAGACATAAAGAGGTCATAAATTCTAAGCAACATGTACTCTAATATATTGCTATAATAATTATATTTTAGGATTAAGTGTGGTTGCTAATCTTTTACCATGCCTAACTCACAAACTAAAGCTTACCATACATATTTATGTGCAGCAATCTAAAACTTCTGAGGTTTCAACCACCCACTAGGGGCCTTGGGGCACACCCCTGCGGAAAAGAGGGATCTGCTGTGCTTGAGGGAAGCTGCCAAGCCTAGGACCCTGGTCAGACAGTGTGCTCAACCGCACTTCCCTAACGATGCCCGGTGTGTGCTGAGACTGCCCCATTTGCTCTGGAATTGCACACTGTGCAAAGAGCAGGAGGGAAAGGGCTGTAAAGGAAACAGTTGTACTTGGGATTCCTCTGAGAATCATAGGAATAAAAAGTAGCTCTGCTGTTGCTCTTCCTAAGTCAGGGGCGAGGAGCTTTTGAGGAATTTGCCTCATGACAGTCCTGAGAGAAGAGAAGTATTCCTATCTCCATTCTGCAGATGTAGAGACTAAGGATTAAGCAAATTGTTTATATATTATACGACTGTAGTCCTTGGTTTTTCTTTACTTCTCACAAAACCATTTCTATCACACTTCAAGAAGAAATGCTATGTTAACAGCTAGCTGGAAATTTTAGACTCTAGACTACTGTGGAGAATATTTTTGTGAAATAAGAATTGTAGTCAGGATCGGCTCAGAAGTATGCTCAGCTCTAAGTACAGAGGCTGAGAAAAGGTAGCTTAGAAGAAAGAACGTGCATTTTTCTCTCTGCCTGCCAGAAGCAGTACAGAGCTGTATCACAGCTCTGTGATGCCATCAAAAATCCTAGGCCCTTTGAACTCTCTGTTTGTCATCTTAGGTGTGACCCACATACTTATGCAGTCAGCCCTCTGAATCTCCACCTTTCTCAATGGCAGATCTAACCAAGTGTAAATCAAAAAATTTTTTTTACAAAATTTTTCATCTATACTGAACATGGACAGATTTTTTTCTCATTATTCTCTAAACAATACAGTATGAAATGGTTTATATAGCATTTCCATTGTATTCAGTATTCGAGGTCATCTAGAGATGATTTAGGATCTACAGGAGGATATGCACTGGATCCGTGCAAATGTTATGCCATTTTGTGGAAGGGACTTGAGCAGCTTAGGATGTTGGTAACTGCAATGCGGGGGGTGTCCTTTGACTAACCCCCTGGGAACACTGAGGGACAACTGTACCTCCAAATAGCTGCTGGGAGTAGCAATAGGAAGAGGAGGGCTGAAGGGCAGTCAAGCTGAGCCGCCCCGTTTGAAGGAACTTCTCTTTCAAGCTCCACCCGCCCATCACTGAGAAGTGCCCAAGACCGAATCTTAGTCACCTGGAGCGCTTACCTGCAGGGGGAGCTAAAAAATAGTCTGTGTTTGGTTTCGTTTCTTTTGCTTTTTGTTTTTATTTTAGTATATTGTTGCCCAGAATAAAATCAAGGTGATACGAGTGAGGGAGAAGGTGATAATGGATTCCAGGTGGGCACACAGCAGGAGCAAGCCTAGAAGATCTAGAGCATTATACGAATTCAGAAAAATTCCAGGGAAACACATTGCTCACTGCAGGGCTCAACTGGGTGAATGAGGGAGACAGGACGCCTCAATATGGAGCTTTCATATCATTCCTACCGTAGGCACAGGGGCACAAGCCCAGGCCCCAGAGTGAGCATCAGGATACTGTAACAAGAAACTACTGACTGGGGTTGGGGCTCTTAATTAACAGACGCTGATTGTCTCACACTGCTGAAGGCAGAAGTCCAGACCAAGGTATGGGCAGGGGTAGTTTCTCCTGAGAGCCAACTGTGAGGGAGAACCTGTTCTAGGCTTTTCTCCTTGGCTTGTCCCTGCATATTTGCATCATCTTCCATCTTCGTCTGTCAGTCTCCAAATGTCCCCAGATCAGAGATCCTCCGGGGGACTTCATGTTAGCTTGGTTACTTCTATCAGGATTCTGTCTCCAGGGCTGGGGATTTAGCTCAGTGGTGCTGCCACCTGCCTTATAAGCACAAGGTCCCGAGTTCAATCCCTGGTACAAAAAAAAAAAAAAAGATTCTGTCTCCAAATAAAGTCACATTCTGAGATACTGTGTTTAGGACTTAAATGTCTTTTTCAAGAGGACAAAATTCAATTCAGAACACTTGTTATGTGGTGCATGGCCTCTAGAACTGTAAGAAATATGCCACTTCAGGGCCACCTCTCAGCAGTTCAATGCCATAGAAACACACCACCAGCAGCCTGCTTTAGGTCACACAGCACATGGCCCTGGGCTCCTGCATGCAGATTGATAATGCTCTACAGAGATGCACAAAGAGAACAACTATGGCGGCAACTCTACCTTCTTAGAGAAGGTGAATACTTGGGCTTGAGGTACCACATAACCTGGGTCTCAAAGAGCTCTTCCACTTCACTTCCTGCTGTTCTCTGTCTCTCTCTTTTTAACCGAACTCAGGACCTTGAGCTTGCCAGGCAGGCATGGCTCCACTGAGCTAAATCCCCAGCCCTCTTCTTGCTGTCCTTGCCCTCATGCTCTGTGCTACAACCACACCAGCCACTTGGCCTCTTGCCATCCTGATTCAGAGCCATTGCATTTTGCATCCTTCTGCCTAGAATATTTAGTAACACCTCTTCATGGGGTACATAATGGTTGCTCAGGGATTATGTCTCCTTAGTTTATCACACTGTACCTTAAATTATTATCCTACAACTTCAGGTACAATGTTAGAACCTTATTAACTGTTTGATTCCTTTTAACCATTCACCCTATTTTGTGCTACTTATTATAAATTTTACTTGTACATAAGACTTTCTCCATATCCCTCATTATTTTGCTTTAAAAGGTCAGTAGTCTTAAAAATGTGTTTTTATTTACCTATCCATTTATGTGTCCTCAGTCCTTCCTAAAGATACGGACCTCCGGGGCTGGGGATTTAGCTTAGTGGTTTTGCCACCTGCTGCGCAAGCACAAGGACCCAAGTTTGATAACAGGCCTTCAGGACTACCTAGTAGAGACCAGATCCAGGTTCCATACCCTATAGTATAAGTTTTAATGGACCAATAGTCACAAAAAATGTAGATATTTTTATTTACTGTATTCCTTGAGTATTATTATAATTAAAATAGGAAGACATTGGATTTCTTTGACAAAAGAAGGAAGAGTCTATATGCTCTTAAACTCTACCTGTTATACTTGGGTTAACATCTATAGATATTAATATTAAAGATAAAAGGCTTATGCCAAATTCCATCTAATTATTTTTCTTTTTTTGTACTAGGGATCAAATTCAGGACCTCACACTTGCCATGCAGGTGCTGTGCTGCTGAGCTACTTCCCTGGCCCACCACCTAATTTTGTTTGATGTCTACAACTTTTTGGAGCCACTGTTCACCAATATTCTACTTTTAATTTTTGGCCTCTGCTTCTTTAACATGATTACAAAATGAAGCCTTAAAGTCTATGCTTGCTAATGTCTTTGTCCTCTTTTAAGAATATCAAAGGATAATAGTTCATTAAATTTCCAAACCCATCTTCCTATGTCTCCTTTAGATTAGTCAGGGAAAGACTTTTGATCCCCGGTTGGGCAGGGTCAACATACCCCTGACCCTGAAGCAGTCATAAGAAGACAGACCTTCAGCCTCTCTGCATCCCTTAATTAAAAATAAGGGATCAGGGCTGGGATTTAGCTGAGTGGTGCCGCTGCCTGCCCCACAAGTGCAAGGACATGAGTTCGATCCCTGTTACCAAAAAAAAAAAGTCAAAAGCAAAAATAAGGGATCAAAGTCTCAGGAGGAGGGGAAGAAATGATGTAGGATAGAAGAAATAAAGACAGTAGGAAGGAGACAAGGAATATCATAATTCATAATTATACTTAAGAAGACTGCAACTTTAGGACACTAAGTTGTCCAAGGTTACCCATATCTGCACTCCCTGTCTTATTTATCCTGTTCTTATAGGTCCATCACACCCCAAACCCCTTAAAGTTACAATAAGTTTACAAATTAGCTTACTTGATAAGGGAAAGGGCAAATCCTGACCTTAAGAGAAACAGATTCAAAGGCGTCAAAGAATGTTTTTAGATAAAACATCTTAGATCACCCATTTTTTTTTTTTTTTTTTTTTTTTTTTGGTACTGGGGATTGAACGTGGGTCCTTGTGCTTATGCAGCAAAGGTGGTGAAACCACTGAGCTAAATCCCCGGCCCTAGATTACCCATCTTAAAAAAAATAAATCAATGGACTAGGCCATGCCTTTCTCCTATAAAATGGGCCATCCTTTCACCTCTATAATGAGCCATTTTCTTTCTACCAGTAGGTGGGCCATCACATTTCTCCTGTAAAACCAAGCCTATACTTTCTGCAAATTCACAAATTCCAGATGTCCACTGCCAAAAACTCATAAATATTCCCAGACTATAATGTACCTCTCTCTGGAGGGCCTGCATTCTATTTCTTTGTGTACTTTTAAAAAAACTTTTATTTTATTGGTACAATTTAGGTATATAATATAATGACATTCATCATTGGAAATTTGCACCTTTACATAATCTGTCTTGGTTCTTATTTTTCCCCCTTCCCCTGCCCTCCCTTCAACCCCTCCATCCCTCCCTATTTACAAAGACTTTGTTTCCATTTTTTCATTTTCTCATATTAATCCCATTCCCTTCTTTGCTTTCCCCTACCCCTCCCACTTCCCTTTCCCCTTTGCCCCCTTTCTTCCTATTTCACATTATCTATTATACCTTTTAGTCCTTATTTACACTTTCAGTTTCTCACACTAGAGAAATTATTCAGCATTTACACATGTGTGCCCTGTTTATTTCATTTAAGAGTATCACCTCAATGTGCATCCATTTAGCTATAAATGTCTCTAATTTCCCATTTTTTATGGCTGAGTAGTACTCCATTTTATTTTTAAAAACCACGTGTTTTTTTTTTATCCAGTCTCCAGTTGATGGACATTTGAGCTGCTTCAAAGTTTTAGCTATTACAAATTGTGCTACTGTGAACATGGGTACACATATATCACTGTGGTATGAGTCTTTTAATTCTTTGGGGAAGATCCCCAGCAGGGAAATAGCTGGGTCAAATGGGACTTCCAGTCCTCATTCTTTGAGGTACCTCCATACTGATTTCCACAGTGGTTGCACCAGTCTACACTCCCACCAGCAGTGGAGCATGGTTCCTCTTTCTCCTCAACCCTGCCAGCATTTGTTATTGGTTGATTTCATGATAGCAGCCATTCTTTCTGGAGTGAGGTGGAATCTCAGTGTTGTTTTCATCTGCATCTCTTGAATGACTAGTGATGTTGAACATTTTTTCATATGTTTATTTGCTATTTCTACTTCTTTGTCTGAGAAATGTCTGTTCATTTCAGATGCTCATTTTCAGATTGGGTCTTTAAATTTGGGAGGTCTGATTTTTTTTAACTTCTTTATTGATTCGAGATAGTAGACCTTTGTCTGAGGAACAGCAGGTGAAAATTTTTGGGTTGTCTCTTCACACTGCTGGTGGTTTCTCTTGCTGTCCAGAAGCTTTTTAGTAAGAAGAGATCCCACTTGTTGATTGTTTGTGCTAGTTCACAGGCAACTAAGGTTTTGTTCATAAAGTCTTTTTCTACCCCAATGTCTTCAAGAGTTCTACCTAACCTCTGTTCCAGCTGGTTCAGTGTTTCTGTTTCCATATATAGATCTTTAATCCATTTTGATTTTAGTTTAGTGCATGGTGAGAGATATAGGGCTAGTTTTAGTCTTTGGCAAGTTGAAACCCAATTTCTCCAGCACCGTTTATTAAAGTGTTTGGCTCCTTTGTCAAAGATGAGGTGGCTGAGTGTGTCTGGAGTTGTTTCTGCATCTTCTAATCTGTTCCACTGGTCCTCAGGTCTGTTTCTTTGCCAGTACCATGCTGTTTTTATCACAATAGCTTTGTAGTATAGTTTGAAGTTGAGGGTTGTAATACCCCCTGCCATGTCTCTGTTACCTAGAATTGCTTTTGCTATTCCGGGTCTCTTCTTGTTCCAAATGAATTTTTGGATTGTTTTCTCAAGGTCCATGAAGTTTGCTGTGCTGGGATTTCAATTGGGATTGTATTGAATCTATCTAACAATTTTGGAAGTATGGCCATTTTCATTATGTTGATCCTTCCTACCAAGGAGCAAGGGATGTCTTTGCATTTTCTGATATCCCTTCCAATCTCTTTTTTCAAAGTGCTATAGTTTTCAGAGAAGAGGTCTCTGATTTCTTTCATTAGGTTGATTCCTAGGTATTTTTTTTTTGAATGCTATTGTGAAAGGAATTGTTTGCCCTCTTTCTCTCTCAGTGAGTCTGTTGTTTGTGTAGAGGAAAGCTATTGATTTTTGTGTGTTGACCTTGTATCCGGCTACTTTACTGAATTTGGTTAAGTCTAGAAGACTTTTGGTGGAGTTCATGGGGTCTTCTATATAGAGTATCATATCATCTGCAAATAATGACAATTTGACTTCTTCGTTTCCTATCTTTATTCCTTTTATTTCTTTCTCTTGTCTAATTGCTGTGGCTAATGTTTTCAAAACTATATTGAAGAGGAGTGGTGATAGTGGGTATCCTTGTCTTGTTCCTGATTTCAGTGTGAAGGATTTCAGTTTTGGACCATTTAGTATGATATTGGCTGTTGGTTTTTAATAGATGGCTTTTATCAGATTGAGGTAGAGACCATCTATTCCAGTTTTTTGTAGGGTTTTTATCATAAATGTATGTTGGATTTTGTCAAATGCTTTTTCTGCATCTAGGGAGATAATCATATGGTTTTTGTCCTTGGCTCTATTGATACAGTGTATTACATTGATTGATTTGAGGTTAAACCATCCCTGCATCCCTGGGATGAATCCCACTTGGTCAGGTTGTATGATCTTCTTTCTGGTCTTCTGCATTTTATTTGCCAGTATCTTGTTAAGGAATTTTACATCTATATTCATTAGTGAGATTGACGTATAGTTCTCTTTTTTGGTTGGGTCTTTCTCTGCTTTGGGGATCAAGGTGATGCTTGCTTCCAGGAATGAATTTGGGAGTATTGCTTCCTTTTCAATTTCATTGAAGAGTTTAAACAGTAGTGGGAGTAGTTCCTCTCTAAATGTCTTGTAGAATTCAGCAGTGAAGCCATCAGGACCTGGGCTTTTCTTAGTTGGTAAGTTTTTAATTACGTTTTTAATTTCATTGGTTGATATTGGGTTGTTTAGAATTTTAAGGTCTTCTTGGTTCAACTTTGGTAATTCATATGTATCTAGGAATCTCTCCATTTCTTCTGTGTTTTCCATCTTATTCATGTACAGGTTCTGGAAGTAGGTATTGATGATCCTCTGGATTTCTGCTGGGTCTGTTGTCATTTCACCCTTTTCATTCTTAATTCCATGGATTTGGGTCTTTTCTTTCCTTTTTCTGATAAAGTTGGCTAAGTGTTTGTCAATTTTGTTTTATTCTTTCAAAGAACCAACTCTTGGCTTCATTAATTTCTTGTATCATTCTCTTTGTCTCCGTTGAATTAATTTCTGCTCTGCTCTTTATAATTTCCTCCCTTGTATGAGCTTTGCGTTTATCCTGCTCTTCTTTTTCTAGAAGGTTGAGGTTCAATATCAGGTTGTTTAATTGGGCTCGCTCTGTTTTCCTAATATGTGCATTCACTGCTATGAATTTCCCTCGTAAGACTACTTTCATTGTGTTCCACAGATTCTGATATGTTGTATTGTCATTGTCATTTAATTGAAGGAACTGTCTGATTTCTTCTTTAACTTCCTCTGTGACCCATTGGCTATTCAGAAGTGTGTTGTTCAATTGCCATGTATTTATGTAATTTTTGTGGTTTCTTTTGCTATTGATCTCCAATTTCATTGCACTATGGTCTGATAATACACAGGGGATAACTTCAGTTCCTTTGCACTTACTTAAACACGTCCTATGAGTGAGTATGTAGTCTATTTTGGAGAACGACCCATGTGTAGCTGAAAAGAATGTGCATTCTGATTTTGTGGGGTGGAACACTCTGTAAACATCTGATAAGTTCATTTGTTCAGGAGTTCAATTGAGTTCTAGTATTTCATTACTTATTTTTTGTCTAGTTGATCTATCTATTTGTGACAGTGGGGTATTGAGGTCCCCCACTATTATTGTATTAGTGCATATATGACTTTTCATGTCCATTACTATTTGTTTTATATAGTTGGGTGCACTGTCTGGTGCATAGGTATTTATGATTGTCAACTCTTCCTCTTGCATTGTTCCCTTTACAAGGATGTAGTGTCCTTCTTTGTCTCTCTTAATCAGTGTTAGTTTGAAATCCACTAGATCTCCAAAGAGGATAGCTACTCCTGCTTTTTTTCAGGTTCCTGTCACATGGAGTAGTGTTTTCCACCCTTTAACTTTCAATCTATGAGTTTCTTTTTGAATTAAGTGTTTCTTATATGCAGCATATTGTTGGATTTTGCTTCTTGACCCATTCTGCCAGTCTATTTCTTTTGATTGATGAATTGAGACCATTAACATTGATGGTTATAACTGATAAGTTTTGACTTTTCATTGTCATGACTTTTTCTTTTTGTTGGATTTTCCCCTTTACATTTAATTTCTTGTTGCTCCTGATGGATTCATTCTGTCATGCTTCCTGGGGTTGTGATCCTCATCATCTGTTCCTAGGATATTATCTAAAATTTTTTGGAGTGCTGGTTTGGTATTCATGAAGTTCCTAAGGTGCTCTTTGTCATGAAAGTATCTTATTTCTCCATCAATTTTGAAAGATAGTTTTGCTACCTGGGTTGGAGGCTGTTTTTCTTTAGGGCTTGTAATATATCACTACAAGCTCTTCTTGCCTTGAGGGATTGCATTGAGAAGTCTGCTGTGATTCTGATGGGCTTTCCTTTGTATGTGATTTGTTTCTTTTCTCTAACTGCTTGTAGAACTTTGTTCTTCTGTTGGCTTTCTGGAATCTTAACAATTATATGCCTATGTGTAGATTTCTTTTGATCAAGGCTATTTGGAGTCCTATATGCTTCACTTATCTGTATGTCAAGTTCTTTTCTCCTGCTTGGGAAGTTTTCTGCCATTACTTCTGTGAACAGTTTTTTTTAATGTCATCTGCACTCTCTCCTGTTTCTTTGTTGACTCCAGTTTTATGTTATTCTTCTTTGCATCATGTAGCAGCTGCTAGATTGATTTCTTGTGGTTCCTTACAATTTTGAAGCAATTTTTCTTTTCCTGGTCACTAATTGCAATCTTATCTTGTATATCTGAAATTCTGTCCTCACATTGGCTCATTCTCCTGTGTAGACTTTCAACAGAGTTTTTAATTTCCTGGAAATCTGTTTGTATCTGTTTTATGGATTCCATTTGTTTCCTATGTTGGGATTCCATCATGTTCCTCAGCTCCTCTATTTTTTTTATCTGTGTCCTCTCTAGATTTATTAATCATGTCTTGTACTATGGGCACAATCTCTACTGTTATCTGAGAAATTATTTCTGATTTCATTTTTTCCAGATCCTCTTTTGTTGCCAGTTCAGGGAGTCCAGGTGGTTGAGTATCAGAGTGTTCCATCTCGTTTCCCTTTGGGGTTGCTCTAGGTGATCTGGAAGTCTGACTTTGAGACTTGTTTATGTGTCTTCTCATTTCGAAGGGGGGTGGGGGGGCTGCTGTTGGCACCCTCGCGGCTCACCTCCTTTGCGGTGGGAGCGGTGGAACCGCAGCCTGGAAGCCCCTTCTCTGGGCTGGGGGCGGTGGAATGGTTGCCCTGAAGCCCCTTCCTCTGGGCTGCTCTTTATGTACTTTTAAAATTTTGCCCAATAAATTCCTTATGCCTATTTTAAAAAAAGATGTGGGCTTCCATTTGGGATCTTTTCTCTTCACTGTTGTCTTGGTCAGTTCAGCTGTTAGAACAGAATGCATGGGTGGTTTAAACAATGAGCATTTATTTGTCACAGTTCTGGAGGTTGGGAGCCTAAGACCAGGGTACCCCTTGCCAGGTCCTTGGTGAGGACTCTCTTCCTAAGTCATGTCTTCATGTGACCCCCTTTGGTGCACACACAAGACAGTCTTCATATCTCTTCCTCTTCCATAAGGGAATAATCACATGACAAAGGCTCTACCCTCATGACCTAATCTACCTCTAATTACTTCCCACAGGCCTCACCTCCAAATACCAACAACTGGGGATTAGTATTCAACATGAGGGGTTTTTTTTGGGGGGGGGACATATTCAGGCAATAGTAATCCTTTATTGTTTCTTGTGTACAGGATAATAGCAAATTGTTTCAGCTTTTCTTTTTCTTAAATTGCCACTATCTTAGTGGCTAAAATTCTCTTCTCTGTTTCTACTTCCCAGGAGACTGCAGCTCTCTGCTTGACTAAACTTTCCCATTCTGTTATTTAGAAATTACCTCCAAGCAAAAAGCCAGGGTAAATGTGGAAGCTACTTCAAGTGCTTCCTTTGGCTCCAGGACCATGACTTCAAGCAATTTCTGTCTAATGTCAAAAAGCCATTGTTTCATAGGTTTCATCCACTTGCTACAGTTACTTCTCTAAGAGGTTAGGTCTAATACCAGCTACTCAGCTACTCTATTACAGCCAGACTGGAAGTCAGCCAAATAAATGAATACCTACATGAACAATAGGACAGTTCACAATTACCTAACATAAGTGAACATTAGAAATTAATTACTGCTGTCTCCCTCTAGGCTTCCCCTGGAGCTGAATCTGTCTCCCAACTTAGGCTCCTGCTTCCTCCTCTTTCCCATCAGCTGTGTCTTACAGCCAGTTTGATTCACGTTTACATTACATTCATTTTCATTTCCCCTCTTTTTATTCTGAGCCCTTCCTCATACACAGAATTATGAAATCACCATTGGGAGGAAAAGAGTTAGACCAAAAAAGCTCAAAAGAATTTCAAAAATACGAAAATTATGTAATATACTAAAAATAGGCTCTTACATACAGGAATATATTTTATTAAATCCCAAATACATGAGAAACTAGAGACCTCTGAATAGCTATTGGCCTATATTCCATTTTAACAAGACAGGGGATATTCTTGATAATATGCCCTAATGGAGGAACACCAATAGCAACTCAAAACAGATAGCTCTTTACATATATTTATTTATTTATATTCATATATATATTTGCATTCAAAGTGCTAATAAATGACAACCTTCTTCCAATATCCAGCTGAAGTTAAAAAATAAAATAAAAAGGCATACTTGAGGTAGGCAGTCAGGAAGCTCCTGGGAATATTCTGGGAACCTGTTATAGCTGGCCAAAATAGGATTTAAGGTTTATCACAAAGTTTATGACACGGAAAGAAACACAAACAATGAACACCATTACCAATCCAGTTTACACAGGACTGGGCATAATGTAGGTGCTGAAAGTACTTTTGCCTGACTGTATAGTACCACATCTTTAAGTAGGCCATGCTTGGGACGCTCCTCTGGTTCTCTTTGTTGACTCAAGACCTTATCCACTTGTCGTGTTTACTGTTTTTGAAAATTTGCTTAACTTGGAAAACACGGAGGATTCTCTCTCCATAGTATTTTATCTTCACATCTGGCTTGGGGACCATCAGCTTACAGAGTCCACTCACGCCTGCTAATGTTTCCACAAGCTTTATTTTGAAATTTGGTGCACTTTGGCTTTGAAACATGCATATGGAAAATTTTTAACATAAGAAGCCCTGCATGCATTGTTATTTTTAACTAGATGTATGCAACTGTTAAATTTTGTGTTTCTTGGCTTTTGTTTGCCACAGCTGACTGGGAACATTCCCAGTGAGGAAATTGGGTCAGCAAAACAGCTGCAATAGTGGAAAGGGGATCAGTGGGCATGAGAAAAAACCAATCAATGGGTCTGCTTCTGGATTAGTGCAGTGTTGTGGGAGAAGCACACACCTTGCAGATATAAAATGTCAAGGGATGAAGCTTCCTCCCATGAGATGTCTCTTACAGGTGCAGAAAATTATAAATACGGTGACAGTACTTCATGGATAGATGAACACATATAAAATATATCCTATGAAATGGAACATCTATCCTAGTTATGCATGGTTCTAAATCTAATGAATATTCAGGTAGTGGAGGCGGAAGACATCTAATGTCTTTCATCTTGGAAAGCAGCAGATGTGCTAATCCAACTCCTCCTTCTATCTACTTGTGGGACTATAGATACGTCATTTAGACAACTGGGCCCTCAGTTTCCTTATCTAAAACTAGTGATTTCTCAGAATTTGGTTATGTTCTCTCCCTCATCCCCCTTGGAAGTATGTAATTCTCTGGAATTGGTTTCATATACTTCTGTTCCTTTAGCTAAATGCCAAGGATTCCACTGAAAGAACAGTAGGCATTATTTTTCCTATGTCAAGGCTGATGCATTAAGCACAGAAAACAGTCACCCAATGCATACCCCAGGGTCCTGTCTACACTCTCGTTATCAGCTGAGAAGTAAGATGCTCGGTGCTGCTGTGTGGACCTGGAGTGCCTCACAAAGGTCTATGTGTCCAAAGCTTGGTCACTGACCTGTAGGGCTACTGGGAGGCCATGGAACCTTTAGGAGGCAGGGCCTAGATGAAGGTTGGTAGGTTATTGGGGGTGTGGCCTTGAAGGAGATATGGAGACCCCAGGCTCTTCCTCATCCTTTGCTTCCTAGCAGCCATGAGGTGAGCAGCCTCATGTGCTATACATTCCCACAGCCCAGAGCAATACGGCCATGCAACCACAGACTGAAACCTCTGAGACCACTGAGCAAGACAAACCTTTCCACCAAAATAGTTTATTACCTCAGCTATTTTGTTATAACAGCAGAAAGCTACTTAATAAACTCTTAGTCATATGATAAAATAATTCCTACATTACTATATTCCATGTTTGGATGCCCCTAGATGGACCCTTGCATAGACCAGCACTCGCATGGCTGCTCTCTACAATGAATGTGCAGGTCCATGATAAAGAATTACTTAGTATCTTTCTTAAGAGGTTATGCCATCAGAACAATTTGCTGAAGTCTATAGACCAGTGATGGCGAACTGTTTAGAGACCAAGTGAGTGCCAAGTGCAACCCAAATTCCACTTATTTATTTCAAAGTGCCAACAGTGCCATTAAACCTGAATATTGAGGTTTTAGTTTAGAAAAAAATAACTCTACATTAATAGCTTTTGCCTTAGAAGAAGAACAGAAGGGCTGGGGATTTAGCTCAGTGGTTTGCCCGCCTGCTGCGCAAGCGCAAGGACCAGAGTTTGATCCCCGGTAACAACAACAAAAAAAGAAGAACAGAATAACACACGTGCCATAGATTTGCCACCACTGCTATAGACACAATTCTCAGACAAATCATTATGGCTCCCTATGGTCCTTTCAGTCTTTGTGCGCCTCTAAACATACACTTGCATGGTCACCAGATATGTGCCATTCAAGTGTGCAACCTATCACTTCTTACGTCGGGCACATTTTTCCCTTAGAACTATATAATCTTCATTTAGAATGAGCACAAAATAGCCAAGTTAAAAAAAATAACTTTTTGTCATCTGTTTTAGACTGAAATAGGCAATTAAGGTATATTATTTGTGTGGTTTTTTATGTCTATTTCTCCTTATGTTTCTTTAATATTTGTTTAATGAAAGGAACTGCTGTAATATTGTGTGCATATTTATCTACAACAGCTATATTTTCATGAATTTTATCCTTTGGTATTATCAGATGCCAGTTTTTGCTCTGTTTAATACTTTTAGGCCCAAATTTTTACCTTGTGTAGTGTTATGCTACACACACACACACGAACACACACACACATAGATACACATACACACTGATTTTTTGGCTGGCATATCTTTGCCCGTGCTTTTTAGTATTTCTATTTCACTTTGTGATTCAACCTGAAAATCTTTTTCTAATGAGTGACTTATATTTATATGTACTATATATATACATCTAATATCACATATATATTAAGTCTTAGGTCTATGATATTTTACATATTTTCTTTTTAAGATACTGCATTGTAACAGTTCTTGGTAAAATTTTTCACATGTTAACAACTCTGAAATCAGAGTGTGACTTACAGTGGAGCATGTCGTGGTTTAAACTTTTTTTCTCAGTAATGATGAAAATAATGGTGATCTCACAAAGTAAGGCAATTGAAGTTTTAAAAAATTTTAGTGTATGTTTTAACAATATATGTGACTTATTTTCCTTACCTTTTTTTGCAGTTCCTCATCTATTAGGGAGATCTGCATTTTGTCCGAGTGGTTATTTTATACTAATGCGTTTATGTAATACCTAAAATTTCCTATTTCTTTTGTCAGTGTCTGTTGATTCCCTTCAGAGTGAACAGTGAAATGACCTTCTGTTTCTCTGTCCCCAGCTCTCTCCCTCTTTAGCAACCCAATTTTAGTCAATAATACTATGGCTGCTTATGTTTATCTTTTCATTCTTAAATTCTCTTAAATTTAGACAACATAATCTGTCAGCATTAACAACATAATCCACAACCTTATTCTGTACTTTACCTTATTTGTACACTGCCAAGAAATATAACACTGACATTAATTACGTATTAGTGACTTTCCTCTAACAAAGCACTCTCTCCTACATTTAGTAGATCATTGTTTCTCACAGTCCCAAGGGTGGGCCGAGAGGGTCTTCCACACTGGCAGGCACACCATTTATGGGGTTGGCACTGTGGCTGCTCTTGAGAGCCTCCCTGGCAGGTCTGGCTCGATGTCAGCGGAGGCAGAGGTCTCTCCTTTCCCTCATCCTCCAGCAGGCTGGCCTGGGCTTGTCTGCTTGGAGGCAGAAGGACTTTGAACAGCAATGAGGCAGCCCCACCACACAAACCCTTTGCAAGTCTCTGCCTGCCTAATATCCACCATTGTTCCAGTGGCCAAACAAATCACAGGGCCCAACCCAGAGTCAGTGTGGGAGAGGGCCATCTGACAAGTCTACCTTATGCTCTACTCCATTCTTCTTTGCTTTGTTTAGGCCTTAGGTCTATTACGCATTCAACACGCAATCTTTCTCTGGTTTCCTCTATTAGCCCTTAGTTGATTGGAGTTCTTCCTCCAAGGGTTTCCTCAGGAGGAGCTTGAGGTGATGGGGGCAGGGGAAAACACATCTTCTATGTACACAAAGGCCCTAGCTGAATCCCAGACCTTCGGCTGATTTCAGTTCTCAGACAGAGCTTGAGTCTGTGATGGAGGAGGATGTGGCCAGAACACACAGCTTGGAGATCAGTCTGTTCACCTGGCCAAACTTCCATCCCTGGTATGTAAGACATGATTCTCCAGAGAAACAGAGCCAATAGAAAGTGCGTGTGTGTGTGCGTGCGTGTGTGTGTGTGTGTGTGTGTGTTAGAGAGAGACAGAGGAGGGGGAGGGAGAGAGAGAGAGAGAGAGGGAGAGAGAAGACACACAGAGAGACAGAAAGGCAGATATTTATTATGGGAATTGACTCCTCCAGTTAGGAAGGCCATGAAGTCCCACAATTTGCCACCTGCAGCTAGAGAATCAAGAAATCTGATGATGCAATTCAGTCCCCATCTGAAGACCAGAGAGCCAGGGGAGCTGATGAATGTGTCACTCCTGGTTAAATCTGAAGCCTGAGAACCAGGATCTCTGGGGTCCAAGGTCAGGAGAAGGTGGATGTCCCAGCTCTAGAGGAGACAGAAAATTCTCCCTTCCTCTGCTGTTTTGCTCTGCAGGCCCCAGGAACTGGATGAGTGGATGAAGCCCATCCACTTTGGAGAGTGGATCCACTTTGGAGAGTGGATCTTTCTGCTCAATCTACCAGTTCTAGAAACATGCTCATAGACACACCCAGAAACAATACTCCTCCTGTTACCTGGATGTCCCTGTCAAATTGACACATGAATGTAACCATCACACATTTGCTAGTTCTTATTCAAAGTCGGTTGCCAACCCTCAGATCTCACTGAGTCAGAAGGAAATCCTTCTTCAAGGAGCCATGCTGAGTTCTAAACACCTGGGTGCAACTGAAGTCCCAGAAGTGGGGACCTCCTCTTGGCTCTAAAGGGGGCCCTTCACACAGTGCAGTAGACTGGTGTATTATTCAACCGTTGGCTGGCTCCTACATCATTCCCTATGTTGCGTAACTGCCACCCTGAAGAGATGAGGCAAACTACCCTAACCCACAAAGAGCTTTGCCAACAAACTACTACCACAGCAGATGCAGAGGCTTGGGCCGCTTGCATGGTCACGCATGACCCTGCTTTCCTTTTCCAGGAGGACCTTCCTGGGTAAATCCATTGACCCAAGAAGGTCCAGAAACATGAGGCACAGAGACAACCCGGCTGACCTGCAGATCTACAGTGAGAAGCAGAGCACAGCCACCCAGCCCAGCTCAATCAGATGAACCTAGCCAACCTTCGAGAGAGAATGGAGACTGTTAAGCAACTGAGCATTGAGGATGTCTGTCACACAGCAGTACTGCTGCCACCTCTGTGAACTGCCACTTCTGGGGATTTAGTTTGAGTGTCTGTGTCCCTAGAAAAACCCTCAAGGGCTCCAATGAAAAGATGACCTACTTCCTGGTTGGGCCACCGCCTTCCCAAGCCCAGGCTGCAACTTCCTCTCTGACAGCCACCCAGTGCAGGGCACAGAACCGTGCCCATGGAGTGGGCAGAAGCCATGCAAATGATATTCATGGCTTCTTACATTTGCCAAGCCCTCTTTTCCCCTGCCATGCCCAGTCTCCAAAATATCTCCAGCTTTTCACACTTAGCACTGAGCTACAGACCTGGGAGTTCCTTCATAGCTATTATTTGAATAAATTAATTCATGGATGCATTAAAGGTTGTTTTCTGAAAGTGACAAAGGACCCACGGGAGTTAAAAGGCACACTATTCCTTGTATCTAATGCATTTAAATACACCAATGACATTTTGAACAAAGAAGCAAATTCACCGGAATTAGATTTTGATTGCATTTCATTTAAAATTTAGCTCTAGTAATTCAACATTGACACACATTTTAATGGGCTGCTGGGACTCTGTGACCAAAGAAGAAGTAAAATTTCATTAAATCTCTTCGGGCCTTTCCAAAATTGGTGCTAAGGGAAACCTGTTAGGCTTAAAAGACATTTGTCCCTTGGGCTAATAAACTTGCTTAATCACTCAGCAGAATTAAAACTGGACTCTTCACTGCTGTACTTCTCAGAACTTTTAATATGCTAATGCACATTGTACGGCGCCGAGAGGGTATTAGTATGCAGCATTTCCTAAGCCAATTTGGCCCTAGAACCCTGAGAACTGTTTGTGCTCAGGATGCCTGTATGATTCATATCAGCCCATGAAATGCGGTGGAGAGACTCTGATCTTTTCCAGTGACCTAGGAGGTAATGAATCATTCTGTCACTTGCACAGTTATATTTAAATCCCACCATCCTGGCCCCAAATTGACTACCCCAGTGGTTGGTCACCTTTTCACAGTTACAGCACACTGAAGGGATTGAAAGGCCCAAGGCTGGGGTGAGAGGGGGTGTAAGCCACTAAACAAATCAGAAATAATTGCAATGAAAACACTTTTTTGGCTGAACAAAGTCTCATAGGCCTATAAAAAACATCCGCGGGGATGCCCGGTACCAAAAACAAAAAAACCAAAAAAACCATCTGCGGTTATCTTGGTATTCACCCTCCAACACTGGGTCTTTGAGTAGAATTAGTGAGTGGACCCGAGCTAAAGAAACCTTCCAGGGAACTCTGCTTCCTGGCAGCACCACTGCTGGACAACACTCCCTTTCTTGGTCCTAAGCTGTCTCTTCCTGGCCAGCGCTCAGTGCTGCACAGAGCCTCGCTTGTAATAAACAGTCAGCTGCTGCAAAATTCCACAGCTCACCTTTCCTCAGAGATCACAGTATCTCACTCAACAAGCTCCCGGCAACTGGAGAAGAACCACGGAGCTGGCAAATCCCAAAGCACTAAAAAATACAGAAACACCAGGGATTAAATGATATCAAAGAGATCCCAGTTTTTCCTCTACTGTCCTTGGTTCACTTTATTTATTTCAAAACTTTATTGTTATTTCAGGACAAAAGGAAAAACAGCTCCAGCTTCCTTGGTTCGTCAAGGAATGGGAATATGTAGTCTCATAACTACATGGGTCACGAGTGACAGTCTGCATGTACACTGCTGTCATGTGGGTAGGGTGCCCCTAAGACCTGGGCCAGGAAGGCTTGGTCCCCAGCCTGTATCATTCTTCAGAGGCAAGGTCAAGTTAGAGGTCTCTATGTCCAGGGCTGTGTCCTCCAAAGGAGATATTGGAATGCTGGCTACTTCTCTTCCTTTTTGCTCCTGACCATGAGATGAAAGGGCTGTCTCTACCACCATGACCTGCTGCTTTGCTGCAGACCCAAAGCAACAGGGCCAACCAACCATGGACTGAACCCTCTAAAAATGAATCTAAACAAACCTTTCCTCTCTTTAAGTTGATTACATTGAGCATTTTGCTACAGTAATACAAAGCTGACTGACATATATGGAAAACTCATGACTTAAATTTCTGCATGGTGTAGGATGCATGGCTTGTATCTGCTGCAGAGCCTCTCAGTGAAATCCACCTGCCCTGCAGTGGAGATGAAGTAGGAGGCTGATGTGTGGGAGCCAGTGTAAAGAACAATGATAGTTTCCATCATACCCAGCCTATGAAGCAGTGTTCACATACAAGAAATAGACACACAAAGCACACACATGTTCTGTTAGTATGCCCCAATACAGGAAGTCTTTGGCCAAGACAGGGGATAATGGGGGAGGTTGCTGTACAGTTCACACCAAGCCCCTTTTACTAGTCAATCATTAACCAGCTAGAAAAAACAGTGGCAAAGATAAAGGCCTATAAATAACACACAGTATCTGAAAAATAAACTGAATAACCAATGTTCATGAAGGGAAAAATATGTAAAACTACCAATGACAGATGGGAAGGCATGGTCTGGATCTTGGATAGAATACTCAATCTGCAAAATTACAGTTTCCCTAAACTAATATGTTAGGTGATTTGCAATTTTAATTTTTTTTTTCTTTTTGGTATCGGGGATCGAACTTGGAACCTTATGCTTTCGAGGCAGGCAGCAGAACCACAGAGCTAAATCCCTGGCCCTGTTTTTGCAATTTTAGAAAAAAATCACAAAATAACTGTTCTTAGAAATTAATTAATTAATTAATTAATTAGATTTTTTTTTTTTTTGGTACTGAGGATCAAACTCAGGTCCTTGCGCTTGCAAGGCAGGTGGCAAAACCACTCAGCTAAATCCCCGGCCCTGTTCTTAGAAATTTAGACACGACAATTCTAACATTGAAGTAGAAAATAGGTATACAAGGATAACCATGAAAAGTTTGAAAAGGAAAAACTTCTAGCTTGTGTCATAGAATATTAAGTAAAGCTATAGGAATTCAAGTAGAGTCTTAGGGAGACAGGACAAAAAGAATAGGAAAGGCCAGGGATTTAGCTCAGTAGTTTTGGCACCTGCCTTGAAAGCAGAAGGTCCCAAGTTCGATCCCTGGTACCAAAAAAAAAAAAAAAAAAAGAATAGGAAAAAGAGAGTGTATAAATAAACAGAAGTAAAAAGGGAAATTTGGTATAAGAAGAAAATGATAAATATTTGCAGATATAAATGTTTATTCTGATTTAGACATTACACATTGTATACGTGTATTGAAATATGATGTGGTACTCCATGGATGCGTACAATTTTTATGTCTTCATTTAAAATTAATTTGATTCAAAGAAAGGATTTCAAATCAGAATACTCCAGAGAAGCCTAGAGGTGAGGGAAGATGGAGCTAGAGCCACATATCCAAGATACACTGGAGATTTCCACCTGCGGGTCTCACAGGCGTCTCAAACTTCATCTGACCACAAGGCAGCTATTGGTGCCCACACAAACATGCTTGGAGAGATCTAAGCCTCAACTACCAGGGATTAATATGCAATTTTTAAAGTAGTAAATCAAGAAAAAATGGGATCTGCTATTTTATGCTAAAGGCTTTTCAGTACTGTCATCAGTAGGGAAAGGGCTGTGTTAGCTTTTTGTTGTTCTAACAAAATACCTGAGATCATCAATGTATAAAGAAAACAGGTTTGGGTCAGGGATTTAGCTCAGTGGCACCGCACCTGCTTCGAAAGCACAAGGTCCTGAGTTCAATCCCCAGCACCAGAGGAAAAAAAAAAAGAAAGAAAACAGATTTATTTTGGCTCAGTTTTCAGTCCATGATCTGTTCACCTTGTTTCTCTGGGCCTATGCTGAGGTAGCATGTCATGGCTGGAGTCCATGGCAGAGCAAAATCACTCACCTTGTGGCCCGGGAACAATGAGAAGGAAGAGAGTAGGGGCCCCCAATCTCCTTCAAGGGCACCCCCCTAATCTACCCGAAGGACCTCCCACTCAACCCCGCCTCTCAATGGTTCCTCCACCTCCCAGTAATCCCATTCTGGGGGCTATGGATTTGATACATAGGCCTCTGAGGGTCACTCAAGATGTAAACTACAGCATTCAGTAAGGGAAGGCACATCCCTTACTCCTGAGGACATGACCCGGAAGTTACCCTCACCACTTCCTTTCACATGCCCTTGGCCTGAACTGGGTCACAGAGCCATATCTAGATGTAAGGAAGATAAGCAGTCACATGCATGAATTAATTCTGTGATGATGAGGGTCAAGGAGAATGGATATTGAAAGACCAGCAGTTTTTGCAACTACTGTAGTATAATATGTGGTGCACAATCTCATCTTTATAGGATACACCCCCACACTCACACACATGCATCCTGATGCTTACAAGAATATGAGGACTTTGAATGAATTTTACTTTCTTTCTGACTTTTTTGGATTGATTGCATTTATTAAAATGAACATATGGTTCAGTAGAGCTTTTTTTCCAAATCAATGACATAAATTAAATCCAGGGTCAAAGACTTTAACGTGGAAGACATATCACAGGTGTCATAGGTCACCTCCCCCCCCGGAAACAGCCTTAGAATCTCTGAGATGTGTGTACAGGTGGCCTATCAGGGAATGCATGTGAATCAGCACCAATAAGAAAGGAAGGAGTGGCCAGAGAAAGAAGTGGAGCTCAAGGGCAACTATAGGCCTGGCCTCTGGTGTCCTCATAAGGGGTATGGAAGCCGAGATAGCCCTTCAGAGTTATCCCCTGTTGAGGGACTCTGTACCCTCTCAACCACCAGCCCTTGAATGCACTCTGTCTCCAGGGAGAAGACGAAATCTTGGGCAAGGCTGCTCCCTTGGGCCCAGGGCAATGCCAGGAGAGGACAATTGGAGAGCCTTCAGCAGCTAACAGCTAGTAGGGTGAATGTGCCTCTGTCCTGAAGAGGGGCTGGGTGGGCACCACAGCATCTGCAATGCCAGGGATAGACACTAAGGCATGGCCCAGAGCCAGCAGAAGAAAGGAAAGGAAAATCAGAAATAGTACTTGACACATGCTGTGTGCCATCATTTGTCACTCTAGGTGTTACCTTAATTAATCTCAGCAGTCTTGCAAGCAGAGTGCTTAATTTTACCATTTTTCTATCTACAGAAACTCAAGGTCAATGAGACTAGTAAAACTTGTCCAAGAAGAGGCTGCAGGTAAATAGTGGAGCTAAGATTCAAACCCAAACAAGGATCTTTAGTACAAAGCCTTTTGCTACCTTCAGCATTAAATCACAAAGAGGAGGCACTGTATGGCTTGACTAGGATGAAAAATGCTAGCCACCTTTACAAAGACCTGTAAGACCATGCTGGCAATAAGAACCAAGAAGGGAAAGTTCTGTTATAAGGCAAAAGCAGGACAAGCAGGTCAGTAACAGAAGGCAGAATTTCTCCCAGAAGCTACTGTTTTTCTTTGAGTCTTCCTGAACTTAAACCTATGGAAAAAGTACACAACCTGAGTCTAAGCAAGAGAAAACATCCAACAAGACCACATTGAATATTTCTGTAAAATAACTGGCTTGAGCTTTTCAAAAGTGTCAAGGTCATGCAAGGGAAACGAAAAGTTCCAGGTGAAAGGAAACTGAACAGAAATGACAAGCAAATGCAGTGGGTGGTCTTGGATGAAGGAAATTGTAGAAAGGTGTTCTGACTTGGGCCTACTCTAATATGGATTGCATGCACAGTAACAGCTTTGCTGGTGATGTGAAACGTCCAGCTTTGGTAGCATACTACGGATATCTAAAAGAGTACCTTTGTTCCTAGCATTCCACACTTATCCGGTTAGGGGCCTTGAGGGGAAGGGTCACAATGTCTGGAGTTTGCTCTTGTCCAATTTGTTGATATAACAGAATACCTGATCCTAGGTAATTTATTTAAGAAAAGAGATTTATTTGGGGTTACAATTATGGAGGCTGGAAAGTCCAAGATCCTGTGGTTGCATTTGGTGAGGGCCATGTGCTGCTTCTCTACTCCTGGCAGGAAGCAGAAAGGAAAGAGAGCACAAGGTGGAAACTGTTTTTGTAACTCAGGGTCTAGTGGTTTGGCTTGTCTAGGCTACAGAGTGAAGAGACATTTTCTTGGGAGAGATGCATGTATATATCACATCATCATTCTTTTTACGTCCGCTTCCTCTTCCTTCCATGTCTTGGTTCCCTTCCCATTTGCAATGGATCTAGCTCCCTGATTCCTATTGTTTTCTTTTATCTTGCTCTTTAATTTATTTATACATTAGGTTTCTCATATAAGAGAAATGTGATATTTCAGCTTGTGTGCCTGGTTTATTTCACTTAACATTACGGTCTCAAAATGTGCCCATTTTCCTCCAAATACTCAGGTTTATCCTTCTTTATTTTATTTTTTGTTTGTTTGTTTTTGTTTTTTGAGACAGGGTCTTGGGTAGTCCAGGTTGGCTTTGAACTCACTATGTAGTCCAGGCTGGTCTCGAACTATTGTTAATCCTCCTGCCTCAGCCTCCCAAGTGGTGGGATTACAGTCATGTGCCACCATGCCTAGCTCAAATTTATCCTTCTTTATAACATAGTAGTACTCTACTGTGTATAAATACCACATTTTCTTTATCCATTCATCTGTTAACATAAGTTTTCTTGGAGACAAACTGTTTTCAAATTATGATCTATAATTTTAAATACTTAAATTTCTTAAAAATCTAGCAATATTTGAATTTCTTTAAAACTATACAAGAAATTAAATACACATGCCAAAAGACAAAGAAAGTAAATGTGGCAAATTAACAATTTATTCACCTGGGTAAAGGTATATGAGTAATCATCGTAATATGGCTACAATATATATATATTTTTTGGTACCTGGGATTGAACTCAGGTCCTTGCGCTTGCGCAGCAGGTGGTGAAACCACTGAGCTAAATCCCCGGCCCAATATTTTGAATGTTTGAAGTTTTCTCAAAGTGAAAAGAAGAGAAATATATTCCAAAACTAGGAGAGCTAATAGGAGGAGAACATTTGGCCACTCTAAAGAACTCAGACCTGACTACCCTGGCTCATAGGGGCAAATGTTAAGATTAAAAAAAATTTTTTTTAAAGTACAGTAGATTAGGATCACTGAATGTTGGTTGGTAAGCTTAAAATTGATCCCAGGAGGGGCTGGGGATTTAGTTCAGTGGTTTTGCTGCCTGCTGCCCAAGCACAAGGACCCGAGTTCGAACCTTGGTACCAAAAAGAAAAAAAAAATTGATCCCAGAAAAATTTCTTCAATGATTTGACAGGTATGTAAGAAAAGACTGGAAAAGATTGTGAGTCTCTCTTCAGGCCAACATGAACATCTCCCCGATAAAAACTAAATAAGCATATGCAAATTGGGTCATGGGGGGTGGGATAAAATTTAAAACCCTAATCTCATTTTGTTTTCTAAAGTAAATGATTATCAGCCAATGAATCTTGACTTTGGCAGCTTTTATGAGTCCTTATGGATAAGGTAATACCACACTAGAGAGCATTTTTACAGCAACTTGCATAATTATCACTCAAAGAAAACTGACTGAGTCTACCTGGGGTTGTGTATGATACAATACAATCCCGAGGTGGATTAAACAACAAAGTCCATTGTCTGGCAGTTCTGTAAGCCCAAGATCAAAGGTGGCAGCAGGCTGGTGTCTTCTGAAGAAGGACCAGTTTCAGGCCTCTCTCCCCAGCTCATCAGTGGCCACTGCTGTGTTTACACTGAGTCCCTCCTGTGTGAGTGTCTGTCTCCAAGTTTCCCTTTCTACAGGACACCAGGCACATTGCACAGAGCGTATTCGAATGAGTTCGTTTTGGCTTGATTACCTCTGTCCAGACCCTATCTCAAATAAGGTCCCATTCGGAGGCTCTAGGAGTTAGGATTCCAACCTAAGGATTTGGGGTGGGGGGATTCAATAGTCACATTCTGAGGTACCAGGGATGAGGATTACAACATAGAAATTAGGGTGGGTGGCACAATTCAACCCCAATCTCTAGAACAGCATCACAAAGCTCCCATCTGTTCAGCTCTATCAAGAGAAGACAACAATATGGAAATATGGACACTGGAGAACAAAGATGCAAAGGGAAGATAGCAAGGAGATGCGATACTGGAGGATGGGCTTGCACAGCCAGCTCCCTTGCGTGCTAAGGATGCCATCCTGTCTCCCACCATCTACCATCCAGGGACCAGGCATTCTCCTGGGTGGCAAGAGGATTAAAGGGGAGCAGGAGCAGAAGGCATTATGCAAACTGCAAACCCTGAATAACTCGATAATTGCGGGCGCCGCCACCTGCTGGGAGGCTTAATCAGGGTTCCAGCAGGGAGAGTGGCCGAGAGAGGGAAGGCGGGCAAGAGGCAGACAGCAGCTACAATTTGTGAGCCAGGGTTCGCCTGTCATTCCTTTCACAGCTGTCTTTATCAGATTTGGGAGAGAGAGCTTTCCTAATCTACCAATCTAATTGTGCGCTAATTTGCACAACATATTTGGGAGAATTCCATCTATTTCCTACCCTCCAAAAAGGGTTGGAGAATTCAGTACTTCAAGAAATTCTACACATTTTAAACACCTTTTTCTCAGACCTCCCATTCCTTTGCCCTGCACCCTGCCATTAGCTGGAGGAGGGAGACTCCCTGCTTGCTCTGTCTCAGCTTCCTTACAGCAGGAGTCCATTTCTCTGCCTCCCCCAAAATGGCCAGAATATCTGCTTCCTCTTTGGTGGCTGCTCCTTCCCCTGGCTCCAACCTGGGCTGCACAATTTCCCTTCTCCTCCGATGTTGGCATCACCCCTTTCCAGAGATGTCTTGGTTTTCACCATGACACAGACTTAAAGCTTTTGTCTTAATAGCTCCTGCCTGGGAGCATGAGGTTCTCAGGTCTCTCCCAGGCTCTTCGTCTGGACCTCACCCACACCCATCTTCACCTTGGAAATCCAGAGGTCTCAAAGTCAGAACACATAAGAATCGCTTTGTCTCTTGACTGCAGGACTCATTAGAACCTTTAATACTGTGTTCTAACTCTCCACAAAGGGACACAGAGCTCAGCATTTCCCAAATTGCTCTCAGAACTCCATCTTCCAGCACATTTTGAGGGGCATAATGTCTGCACCCAGCGTTTCCACTCCCTGTGGGTCTGTGACAGAGACGGCCACCTGCCCTTCCAAATCCTTTCTCTCTTCTCAGATAAAGAGCTAAGCTCCTTTCCAACCACCTTTGTAGTAGAGGGAACCATCCAATCTAGTCCTTCCCAGTAGATGAGCAGATATGAGTTCTGCATCAGCTATGTGGCCCCACAAGCCTCTCATGCAGTCTTTTCCTTCTTCCTGGACCTGGAGATCAATGCCCAGGGGACTCTGAAGACATGGTAGAGCCACCATCAGCCAAGGTCCCCGAATGGCTAAATGGAGGCACCTGTCTTGGTGAGCTGAATACCTACCTGCCTGAGGCTGTCTCATCAGCAAGGTGTTGAACCTGTGCCATGCGAGCCAATATTACTCAACCTAACTCTGTGTTCTTTCCTTTTTCATTCCCAGCAATTTACCCTCTGCCCTGGCACACCACCTCTGAGATGATGCCCAAACACGGTCAGAGACTTTGTAGCCAAATCCTGAGGCCTTGTCCTGGTACTTAATCTCTTCACATAACCTGACCCTCTTCACCACCACTTCCTGATGGCTGGGCAATTGCAACTGTGTTCTGAAAAAGTCTGCTGTTCTAGGCCCTGAAAATTCTTATCTCCTTCATTGTCTTCTCCACTCCAACTTTCTTCCCCCAACTTTCAGAAGGCCTCCTTTCGCTGTCTTTGTCTTCCTTGCTTTTCTAACATAGATCATCTCTCATTTCATGCCTCTGTCATCCATGCAGTCACTCAGGGCCCCCAGCTGATGGTAGCGCTTATCTACAAATCTCCCTGACCTGACACCTGTGCCCCAGGCCCTTATTTCCAAGTTCCATGGGATTTCTTCACTTAGAATCATAGACCACAGGGCAGAAGTGGCCACACAGCTAGTCCACTGGAATTTCCCTAAGTCCTCCCTACATCCACGAGGTCATCTCCCCAGAGAGGACTTCTCTAACTGCTTTGTATACGAGATCATCACACTTCACCTCTTTCTAATTCCTTAGCCTGTTTTATTTTTCTTCACAGCCTCATCACTGCTGGAGAATATATCTAATTTTATTTATGTTGTGTCTCTCCTACTAGAATGTAAGTTTCATGGGGCTGGTGCTTTCTATTTTCACGAAATCATTAGTGCCTGGGATACAAAGTAAGTGTTCAACAAAACTCTGTTGAAGGAAGTAAAGCTCAAAATTCTTCTGCTCAAAGTCATACAGCTAAGAGTAGAGTTCAGACTTCAGTCTTTTGACTTCTCCTACCTGGTCATCTGCAATCACTTTCAACTTACAATGCCCACCCCTCATTCTGATGATGTCATTTCTATCACTGACACTTTTAGCCTCAGTCACCTGGTTAAAGATTGCTAACCCTGTAGTTGGTTGTCTTTGACTCTTTACCTTCTTCTCTCACCTAGATCTAATCTGATATCTTATTTCTCCCTTCAAAATATCTCTTTGCTCATCTTAGCTTCTCCCATAATACTTCACCTTAGACTCTCAAAACAAATTTTTGTTGATTTCCCTGGTTCCATTCTCAGCACCATAAAAAAGGATCTTGGGGGAAAAAAAAAAAAAAGGATCTTGGTCCCTTCTACATTCATAGAATATTCTAGAAGGAGACTCAAGAAACTGATAATCCTTTGGGAGATGAGAAACCTGGAGCCTGGAGACTTGGGGTAGGCTTTCAATTGCATGTGCTTTTGAACAGGATGCTTTTTTACCAGTTGTATTATTTATTTTGAAGTAAGAAATTTTTTTTAATATTGTGTTTCGAGTTTCTTTTTTTCAGGGGGAACTTGAAGACAGAATAAACCTCTTAAATCATCCAAACTAAAGCTATAACATGAAATCATCAGATAAAGGCTGCCACAGTTTCAGGAAGGAAATAACCATGGTTGATGAGCTTGGGGCAGGAACACTGGTTCTAAGGGTCCTTTGACACCACCTAGAGAGCAACTTTAGCAGCGTGGTGAGTGGGGAAATGGCCACTATAGCACAGGTCACATATTTGTAACCACTGGTCATGAAGAGGAAAGATGAGAAAAAGCCACTAGGAAGGGCAGCCAAGGTAACTGGAAGATTTAGAAATTTGTTTTTTAAGGATTGAGAAATGCTTCTATGCTTGAAGGCAGAAAAGAGGATTAAGATGCTAGAGATTGATTATCTGTCACCTCACCAGATTATATTCTCTAATGAACCATGTCTGTTTAGTCACAATTGTATTCACTAACATCTAGCTACATCTGGTACAGGTCCTTGATAACCATCTGTGAAATGACCAGAGGAAGGGACAGATGGAGAAGGAGGCATTACCCTTCTGATGCCAATGCCAAGTTACTCTGAAAGGACAAAATGCAGAGTTCAGGTAGGACTTTAAAGAGAAACTGCAGTACATGGGTTTGTGGGTAGACCACACCTTTCTTCTGCAATGCGGTATGAGACACCTCCAGTCCCTGAGTACTAGCAGGTGGAAGGAAGGGCTGGAGCCTGAGGCAAGAAGGATGTTTTGGGAGAGAAGATACCATGAGCAGTGCCAAGAGCACATAATGGGAAAGCAAAAACTCCCACATCCTACCTAGAAGCCGTTCATTTCCAAACACAAATCAGTTCAATTAATGGGCCCGTCGTCTTGATCAATTTTCTGCTGATATACAGAATATCACAGACTGGGTAACTTATAAAGAAAAGAAACTTATTTCTCATAGTTCTGAAGGCTAGAAAGTCAAAGGTCAAGGGCCACACCTGGTGAGAGCCTCCTCGCACTGCTATCACTTGGTGAAAGGGCAGGCAAGAGCATGTGAGACACGTGGGGTGAGTTCTCACAGTAACTGATTCACTCCCTCCCAAACAGCCTTAATCCATTCAACATGGTGACAGCCTCAGGACTTCGTTACCTCTTAAAGGCTCCGCCTCCCAATCCCATCACAGCAGCAACTGTATTTCAATCTGAATTTTGGAGGGAACATTCAACCCTTAGCAGCCTGCTATGTACCAGCCCTGTGCTGGTCCCCGGGGAGGCAGCGATAAGTGGAATCACTCTCCAGCCTGAAGGCTATGAGACCCTAGACCACCATAATGCTGCGGGCCAAGCGCCATCTACCAGCAGCGTCACAGAGCAGAGGTGCTCTGGGAACACACAAGACAGCATCAGCAATTTGGCTGGAGAGGTCTCCTGGGAAAGATGCACAGAAGAGGTGACATTCTAGCTAGATTTAGGAGATAATGAGACATTCCCTAATTATATTTATTCGTTTCCCAACAACTACTTATGAAGCATCTACTCTGCACCAGGCACTGTGTTAGGCTCTGGAGACAATGGGTAGAGCAGCGACAGCCACAGTCCTTGCCTTTGCAGCCTTTGGTGGAAGGGCCATGAGTCATATGATTATGTGAACAAAGGCAAAACTAAACCTGAAAAGGGCTGGTAAGGAGACATACAAGGGTCTATGAAGGGTGAAAGAAATGCGAGCTCATGACTCTCTAGAAACCGGGTGTGGCCAAGAATGCTAGCTTCAGATACATCATAATTTTATTCTTGTGAGTAAAAACATCGGTTACCTGGGATAAACTAGACTTCCCAGGTCCTACCCCCTTGCAGCTAGGCTTGGCCATGCAACTTGGTGGGGGCCATCTGTACACAAGCAGAAGTCTTGTCTGTAATTTATGGGTTCCCCCTTAAAGGAAAGGGCTTGTCTTCCCCTTCCTCCTCCTCCTCCTTGCTGGAGATGGTAGGGGTCTTCTTGGGGTAGGTGGAAGAGAGGGAAATACTTGAGGGAAGATGGAACAAAAAGGAGTTTGGGTGAGTGGCAGCCATCTTATCAGCCTTTCAGCTCTCACTCAGGCATTTACACAAAACAAAATTCACTTCCTTCTGGTTAGGAAACTCTCCTAATTATTTTTTCTTTCCTTTCCTTTCCTTTCTTTTTTATGTGTGTGTGTGTGTGGGGGTTCCTGCTCTACCAGTGAGCTACACCCTAGCACCCCTCCCTTTTGAGACCACATCTCACTAAATTGCCCAGGCTGACTTTAAACTTGTGAACTTCCTGCCTCAGCCTCCCAAGTGGCTGGGATTACAGGTATGCACCCTCCCCTCCCACACCCACACATACACTGGACTCATTCTAGTCCTGTACTCAAGCAGCCAAGCCCACATATCTTACAGTATTACTTAAGGCCGCGTTATTACTTAAAAAGGCAACAAACAATTAATCATACTGGTGTGTTTAGAAACTACTTGAGCCCTGCCTAAAACAGGACTTTGAATATTTGTTGTTTTTTTTGTTTGTTTGCTTGTTTTTTGGTATCGGGGATCAACTCGGAACTTTTCAAGGCAGGCCAGCGGCACCACTGAGCTAAATCCCCAGCCCAGACTTTGAATATTTGTATACTCAGGATTTAGGGATTTCATTGTTGGGGAAATGAAATAGTGGTGGAATATGGAGAGAAGTCTGGCTTTGAGAAAGTTTCGTGTCTTTTTACAAACCCTGTACCTTCCAGATTAAGTTGTGGCTAGCCTGGAATCCCCTCCAATAGAAGGCCTGTCTGAACCTGACTCACCATCATGGAAGTGGGGAAGTCTGGCTTGATAAACAGACAAAGGCTTCGCTCTCCAGCTTCCCTGTTAAGGAGTCTTCAAGTGGAAGAAACATAGTTCAAGAAATATGGTCCATGCCTGGTGCACAACGGAATAAAATAAAGATTATCACTAGGAGATGGCTTTCTGTCCCACTTTTAAGATTTGGGGGAAAAGAGATTCCATTTAAAACATATCCCTTGTCCACGGGAAATGACTTGGCATAACTTTCCAGTTAAGAAAGCACTTTCTCACCCATTAGCTCTCCTCACTCGCTCTGCCTAAATAACCTCGATGTGAGACAGACCCATTCTCATTTGCCTATTGCACTCCAGAAGTTCGGTGACCTACAAGATAGCGTGAGGCTGCAGAGAAGGAGCAGAGCCAGGCCAGAATGCGGGATGACCCAGCTCCTGGTTCACCTTCCTTTTCCTGTACCTGTTTTGCTTCACATTCATCTGAAATTAGTGACCATTCTCTGACCATCTGGAAGACTGCAGGCTTGGTGGGTGCCACAGTTCGAATATGGAATGTTCAGAAGGACCCATGTGTTCAAGGCTTGCTCTCCAACTTGACAATATTGAGAGGTGGTAGGAATTTGAAGAGGTGGGGCCTAGTGGAGGTCTTTAGGTTTTTGGAGACATGGCCTCAAAGGGGTCTACGGGCCTTGGTCTCTTCCTTTCCCTCTTCCTCTTTCTGGCATGAGGTAACTGGGTGTACCCTGCCATGTTCTTCTAGGGTCCAACCACGGACCCAAATTTCCAAAACTGTGAATCAAATTAAACCTTTATTCTTTATAAATGGATTCTCTCAGGTATTTGTTACAATGATAGAAGGCTGGCTGGCACAATAGGAAAGCAGCAGGTTTGTGCACATGGCTGCAATACGAAGCTCTGTAGGGTGACACAATATAAAGAGGCACTGACACCAACACTCAGAGCCCTTCAGACAAGAACAACCAGAGAGGAAAAAAAACAGAAGAGATGGTGTTGCAGCTCCTGGAAACCCCACCTTTCTACAGGGGCCCATAGGTGCTGAACCTGAAGCTGCAGGCCCTAAAGCTAACACATACATGGGCAGATACACTTGCACAGAAGGACAGACTAAACTCATTGGGCCTCCCTACCTGTTCTTAAAAGTCAACACCTAAGTCCAAGGCTTCCAGTTCTATTTTTCGGTAAATCAGTATATTTGATAAATAGTTACACTTTACTAATCACTTGGTAAATGAATATTTTCAGAATCATCTAATGTCACTTAGTGATAGAGCCAAGTATCTAACTTGGTCTCCAGATCTCAAGCCCTGACTCTTCACAGGAGAGCCCACTTCTTGACAAATGAAAAAGGTGAAATAAAATAGCCAAGTAGGAACTTGAAGAGGGCTTCAGAGCAAGCTGAGAAAGACTTACTAGCTTTGCACAATACCCTGTAAAACCAGAAGTGGTAAGAGAAACAATTGTAGAAGGATTTAAATGGGGCTAATAGTACAAGGAATATTTGTAACAAAGGAAGAGTTTTCTCAAATAAATATAAATACATACATGTGCCGGGGATTTAGCTCAGTGGTTCTGCTGCCTGCCTCGCAAGCCCAAGGTCCCGAGTTTGATCCCTGGTACTAAAAAACAAACAAACAAACAAAAAACCCAGAATTGACCAATACCTGAAACATATACTGAAAAATACTGGTTGCATATCGGAACTTCACATTTAACTGGGGTCCTGCATTTTACCTGGCAACCCTACTGGGGGTCCACTCAATAGGATCACACACAGGGCTCTTTTGTCCGTTTTGCAACTTGACCCGATTAAATGAAAGATCCATACCTTGAAAAGTCCAACTTCCAAATTCTCTTTAAAAATGTAGTATGACTCCTTTCTTGGCCAAGGACTAAAACCTTCAGCACTCTGGCAGGCAGGCAGGAGCGGGAAGACTTGCGCAGGCGCAGAGCAGCGGGCAGCCGCGCGTGGTTCAGGCCGCCTGCCCAGCCGAGGCGAGCACCTGTCACCCTAGAGCCAGGCCAGCAGCGCCTTCCGTCCCTCCCTCCCTCAGGCGGAGCGCGGACCCGCCGTCCCCTGCCAGCCCTGCGCCCTCTATTTATGTTGCTTGGCCGGCTCAGGCCCATATTGGGCTGTGCAGCCGGTCAGGCCCCGCCTGGCCCTGCGACCCCGGAGCTTCCAGGTCAGGTCGCAGCACCATCGCCGGGCCCTGAGGAGCGAGTGGGCGTAAGTAGAGGCAGAGGGCGGGATCGAGGTGAACGCAGCCCGCGACTTTGGCGTGACCTTGGGGCCCTGGGGCTTCCGACCCGGGCCCTGTCTGCCACTCAGCTCGCACCCTCTTCTCTGTCGCTGTGTCAGTGTCCTGGTCTTCACCATGGTGTCCTCTGAACTCCGCCTACTGCCGTCCTCACCAGACGGCCGAGGGTGGGTCGTGAGGTAGGGGCAGCTAGGACCTAGAGGAGCACCTGGCACTTAGAACGGTTTGTTTAAATTCAGTCAGCGTGTAATGTATCCCTGGGCAACCCTCTTAACTTTAAAGCCTGGAAAATAATTGCCCCGCATGATTCTTAAGAGGAACTAATGAGCTATAATACATATTAAAGCACTTTGAAAAGTAGAAAGCACTGGGAGAGTGCAAAACATTGTGATCTCATCAAAGGAAAGGAAAAAAGGAAACTTGTCTTACTATCTTTATCATCCGTGTTCCTGGCCATTACTCACTGACTAGTGCATGGGATGGATTATCACTGCTGAAAGGAAATCAGGTCTTTTCCACACTAGTGGGAACCTCGGAGCACATTTAGGCCTCTGCACATGTTGGGTTTGAGCAGGATGAGGCTGAAACAGAAGGTGTGGCGAGGACAGTATGGTATACAGTAGAGGTGGCCACCCTAAATGTCTGTAAGATAATCTGTACGGGCAGGGTGAGACAGGCAGTGAGGACAGGCACTCAGCCCCGAAGTTCTCACTCAGACTGGATTGGAGATTTTAATGGTTCACATTTCCCAGTGACTTGTAACTGGGCTGCCTACACTTTGACTCTTTCAGAAGAAAATTCATAATGTACCTATTACCTCCCTTTACATATTACATGTTTATTAGATAATGCACAGATATGATTTATAATGTGGGTTAGGAGTTCAAAATCTATGTAACTAATATAACACAGTTCCTAAAATTGTGACTTATGCAATATTTAAGATATGAAAAAGGCATTAAGAATAATTGAGTATGTATAGGGTACCACCATAGAGCTGGAAAAATTAAACATTTATACAATCAAAACTCTTGGTCATCCTCCCCTGTTTGTCTCACCCTCCTTCCACTCCTCCTGAAGAAAACCACTGTCCTGCATTTGTAATTACACTTCATTTCCTTATATTCCACTACAGTGTTATGGCTCCTTAAAGAATATATCATTTTTTAAACTTTTTATTTTGATACACTTCCAAACTTTCAGAAAAGTTCCAAGAATGGTACAGAAAACCCCTGTTCCCCCTTAACTAGATCCACCAGTTGTTTATATTTACTTCATCAGAATATATGGTTTACATTTACTCTATTAGAATATATAATACTGTTTTGCATATTTTAAACATATTAACAATGTGCAGCATTATTCTGTAGTCTTTCACACAGAGAGATTTATCCACATGGATACATGTAGATGCAGTTCATTTTTTTCTGTTGTACAACATTGTTTTGAGTGCATATACTATAGTCTATCTGTGCTGTTAATGGACACTGAGGTAATTTTCCAAATTTTCACTATTTCAAGCAGTGCTGCTACAAATTTAAATTAGTTTAACTTCACTAAAATATTGAAAATCTTCATAAAGAGGAAGTCATGGTCATGTGTCATCTACCATTCAGAAAAAATAGCAACTGTAAAGATAATATGAAGATAATAAAACATAAAAGCAAAACGTTTGTTGTTTAAGGAAGTTGACATTTCTCCCCCACACTAAAATTTATAGCAGTCCACTTCTCAAATATAACAAACAAGGGTATAACTGCATTGTGGATTTGCAAAGTAATTAGGCTTTATTCTTGTGATTTATATTTATCTTTGCTACTCATTTTTCTCCATTATTATGGGTACTATTATTATGAATGCACCAGTTCAGCCTTCTATAAATTGGAGCAGAGAATAACTTCCCATTGATATCATTGAGAACATTTATACAATTTTGTTTTGCTGATGAAAGGAGAATGCACTCTCTGCCCTCATTATGAGAAAAAGTCGCTGTCAGCTTTCTTCATTTATAAACTGAGTCTGTATCAACAAGTGGTTTGTATGTGCAACCCAATATTTTTATTGTTTGAAAAGAGTTTGTACAGGTATATTCTGCATCACCTTTACCAAGTAAGTTTAACCAAGCAAATTACAGTTGTACATACATGGCCTTCTTCATTTTCCCCCAAATATTCAAGTCTTAAAAGAAATTCAAGGTGAGAAAACTAGAACTTAAAGAGGCTGACAAACATGTTCATATTACTGGATAGTACAACAAGGGTCCAAACCCAGGCCTCAGTCTATGCAAACCGAAATCTACATTCCTAACCTTTAAACTGGACACTTGGATGCCAGATACTAATATAACTATTTATGTAATTTATCACCATTGTACCAAGGAAAAAAATTAGGTTTAGAAAGTTTAAATAAATGAGAGATCACAGCATGTAAGCAGCTAACCCAGGATTCAGACCCAGGGCTTTCTCACTTCTGAGTCCCCATCTGCCATGCCAATATCTTCTGTGCACCCTCTGCATACAAGAACAATACTGAAGCTAGGTGTGATGGCACTCACCTGTGTTCCCAGCACTCAGGAGGCTGAGGTGGGAGGATCACTTTGAGTTTGAGGCCAGTCTGGGCTACATAGTTCAATACATAGCGAGACCCTGTCAAAAAAACAAAAAAGAAAAAAAGAAAAAGAACAATACTAAGAATGTTTTTGAAGTGTGGTAGCCAATTTAACTTCACAAGCATTTTTCAGGATTTCCATCAATAAGTTCATTTGATCTATGAATCCATAGCAATTAGATTAAATTTTAAGATTTATATAAAGGGCAAGTGGAAGGAAAGAATACTTTACAAATAATTATACCTGTTTTAAAATTTCATTATAAATGTTTCTTTTGAGTATTTGAAATGGTTATTTTTATTTTAAAAGAAATTCTGCTTTTTTATTGTTTGTTGAAGCCAATTTTGAAACAGGGAAGCTGCACTCATGTACAATATTTATTCAAGATTTGAGAATCTGAGGACAACCAGGTGATCTTTTTAAAACAGGAGCATTCTCCTCTCAAAACTCTGCAGCTGGATCTTAGAGGAGTGGAGATTAGTCACACAGACAGAATATTGTCCTACTCACAAACTAGAGGATGGGTTTATTTATAACATTAGAGCAGCAGTCGGCAACCTGCCACTTGTTTTTGTGTAGCCCTTGAGCTAAGAATAGATTTCATAATTTTAAATGACTTGTAAAAAATCAGAAAAAGGATAATATTTTATGACGTGTGAAAATATCATGTAAAATATGTGCAATTCAGATTTCACTATCCATAAAACATTGCATTGGAACACAGTCACACTCATTAGTTTACAAACGTGGATGATTATGACAGAGACTGTGTGGCCTACAAAGCTAAAATAGTTCCTGTCTGGCCCTGTTTTGCCAACCCTTGCACTAGAGGGAGTGGGTAAGGGCACAGACTTTGTGTCCATTTCATGAAAAGAGACAAACTCCAAAGAGTGATTTAAGTAACTGTTGCTTTTTATCAAAGAGAAAGGAGACTAACAAGCGGTTTCTATGATTCTCATACTTGACAGTTTAATAATAGAAAACATAAGAATAAAACAACAATAATATTTTATATAATTACAGTTACTTAGGGAAGCTTTTCCAAATATTTCTGCATATACCACTTACACAAAAAGAATTCTTGATTAAAAATATCAGCAATCTGGGCCAGAGGTTTGGCTCAGTGGTTCCACCACCTGCCTTGCAAGCACAGGGTCCTAAGTTCGATCCCTGGTACCAAAAAAAAAAAAATCAGCAATCCCAATAAAATCAGCTTAAACTGTCTCTCACAACTGAAAAATATGGATATAAGGCCTGTTTCAAACTGTGTAGCTCTGTTCTGCCTGTGCCATATATTTGCTTTGTCTTCGTGCTCCTTTATAGGGACATGGCTGTAGCAGTCTCTGACCTCCCTCTTGTACAACGTGTGAACCCCTAGTCATCGAACCAGAGACCCACGCTTCACTCTGGGCAGGCCAATCTCAGGTATGGTGCTGCCTCTGAACCAGTAACAGTAGTAAGAGATTGAGAGTCAGTCCCACTCTAACTGCACCAATGAGGGCAGGTTGGACACTTAGGAAACCCAACATCATCCACTATGAAGTTGTTTATAAGATATTACCTGTCAGTGGTGGTGCACACCTATAATCCCCGCACTCTGGGAGGCTGAGGCAAGAGGATTGCAAGTTCAAACCCAGCCTGAATAATTTAGCAACTTAATTGAGTCCTGTCTCAAAAAAAAAAAGGAGAGAGAGAGAGAGAAAAGCCTGGGGATATAACTCAATGTGAAGGCCCTGAGTTCAATCCCTGGTACTGTAACCAGAAAAAACTGACCCATTAATGCCAGAAAATCCAGCAAGTGGGGTAGGAAAGGTTGAAGTATATAGCTTCTGAAATTGGCTAGTTGTTATAATTCCACAGACTGCAGCACGGTGCTTTATAGGTCTTAGAGTTCCTATCGTGCATAATACTTGTTCCTAAAATGAGCTTTAATCCGATGCTCAAAAATGACTTTCTCATGAGATTTTTAATTTTTTACAGGGTTTCAGAAGTTTAGAAAATGTCTACCCTTCATAGCAGACAAATTTTGTGTTCATATTATTGAAATCTCACCTGTCCTTTCTTAAATCCCAGTACTAACTTTTCTGCCCTCAACATTTATTCTCACTGTATGCATCTTTATAGCCAAGTAGGAGCTAAGAAAGGAAGCAGAGACTGGAAATCTCATGTGAAGGTTTTCGGCTCTAGGAATATCCTGTAAATCAAAGCAGCTAATTAACTTTCTTGAAACCTCCTGTTTCTATTGCCCCCGGGAAGGCGAAGATTGCACCACCAGTTTGAAGAGACTTTTAATTAGACAAATGCTTTTTAAAGCAAGAAGCAGTTCGGTTCTGCCACTATGAAATAGGGAACAAAGGCAAGCTGAGCAAAGAGGGAGGACAGAAACCAGAAGGCTTTGGTGCATTTTCTAGGTTTAGTGTGATTTAGTTGGAAGTTTCAAATACCATGAATTCTCAGATCAGCAGACATTTGCCTGTATTTTCCAAAGCCCAGTAGAAATAATCTTTGTATTATCTGCTTTGAATTATTTGTCCAGTATCAAAGTTGAAGCAGAATTTTAGTGGATTTTTTTTTTCCCAGTCATCCATTTTCCAGGGTCTATACTACCTGGCCCTGGTCAGGTCATTATAACACATGGATGCCTTCTTGGAGAGGGTGTATGTAAGCTTTTGGTTAAGATTCCATCTAGAGAGACTATTAACTGATGCCCCTTTGCCCTCTACCTGCACGTTAGCCTTATTTGTTAACTGGAATGGCTTTTCATTTGTGGAAAGAAGACTTTTCAATCCTAGAGAAATCTCCGCTGCTGTTTAGGAAATATTTTGGTAGCAGTTAATAATTTGCTGTTTACACATCAAAGACATTTTCAGATGAAAAAAATATCTGTTTTAAACTGCTCTGTTTAGAATGAATAAAATTTATTTTTAGGTATATCTTAGCACTAATGCTGCATATTTCAATTAAAGAGATTTTTTTTTTCCTTAGATGAAAACGGCTTGTTTTCTTACCCTCAGGAGTGTTTCAGGGCATCTCTGTTAATTTGTGAGTAACCAGAAATGCAAATATCTCCTCAGGAATCAAGCTAAACATAAAGAAGATCCAGAAACTTTGGAGAGTGTGTCATGGAGTGCAAGATTGAGGGAAAAGAAAAATACCAGCATAGCTTGAACTTACTGAATAAAATTAAGAAAATGAGAGAATTAACAGAAATGATTGATGTAGTGCTCATAGCTGAAGAGGAGAAATTCCCTTGCCACAGACTGGTCCTGGCTGCATTTAGTCCTTATTTCAAAGCTATGTTCACCTGTGGACTGCTTGAATGTACTCAGAGGGAAGTCGTACTCTATGACATCACAGCGGAGAGTGTGTCGGTGATATTAAATTACATGTACAACGCAGCTCTGGAGATCAACAATGCTAATGTGCAGACTGTGGCTATGGCTGCCTATTTTATGCAAATGGAAGAGGTCTTTAGTGTGTGTCAGAAATACATGATGGACCACATGGATGCCTCCAACTGTGTAGGAATCTATTATTTTGCAAAGCAGATTGGAGCTGAGGATTTAGCCGATCAATCAAAGAAGTATTTATATCAGCACTTTGCTGAAGTGAGCTTACATGAAGAAATACTCGATGTGGAAGTGCACCAATTTCTGACACTTATTAGATCAGATGATCTTAACATATCCAGAGAGGAGAGCATTCTGGACTTGGTCCTGAGATGGGTAAATCATAACCAAGAATTACGCACAGAGCATCTCGTTGAGCTTTTGAAGCAAGTCAGATTGGAGCTTATAAATCCTTCTTTTTTAAGACAGGCCCTCAAAAGGAATACAATGCTGCTGTGTGATGCGGGCTGCATTGACATCATTCAGAATGCATTCAAAGCCATCAAGACACCCCAGCAGCACTCTCTGAATCTTCGCTATGGTATGGAGACCACCAGTCTTTTGCTCTGCATTGGCAACAACTCTTCAGGAATCAGGTCAAGACACAGAAACTATGGGGATGCAAGTTTTTGTTATGATCCTGCTTCACGGAAGACCTATTTCATCTCATCTCCCAAGTATGGGGAGGGTTTAGGGACTGTGTGTACTGGAGTCGTCATGGAAAATAACACTATCGTTGTGGCTGGGGAAGCGAGTGCCTCCAGACTTTCTAGACAAAAGAACAAGAATGTCGAAATTTATAGGTTTGTATCTAGCAGAAAATTGTTTTTATTGCCGGGGATTTAGCTCAGTGGTTCCGTCGCCTGCCTTGCAAGCGCAAGGACCTGAGTTCAATCCCCGGTACCAAAAAAAATTGTTTTTATCTTGCTTTGACATTGGCAAGTAATACTGAGTGGTCATATCTTAAATTACATGTGTTCAAAATTACCTTGTAAATCTTCCATAAAGAATAGCATGCATAATAGTTTTATGTATGCATATATATAAAATCATAAGTATAATGTGGCATAAATGTAACATTCATAATTGCTCACATTTTAAAATTTCCTTTTCTGTTCCTTTGTTAAATTTACCTAAATTAAATGTATGTGTGCTATGATTCAGTTATATTTTTTCACTCTTACCTTTCATTATTTATCCCTGTGATAAGGCATAATATATTGGTTTGTTTTTAATGATCTTGATATAACTTTTAACACTGAGAAAAGTTTATTAACCCAGACTTTTTTTAACTGATTTTTAAAATCAATAATTCAGAATAGTAATTATTTTCTCACCCATAAAGTTTTCATTCTCTGATTTTAATTTGTGAATCTTTTCTAAACCTCCAGTGTTGAAAAATGCCTGTAGCCTAAGAATGCCTCAATCCTAGGGTTCAAGTAAGAGGAACAAGAGTGCATGCTAATTAGTAGTGTATCATCTGGGTCTTAGTTGTGAGAACGCATACATTTATCATTTATTCAGCAGGTAGTCATGAGTAGTGCTTAAATTTAACTGGGTGAATATAATATATACACAGAATAAACACTAGATAGTAAAACTTTCCTTTATACTCTCAGCACCTTCTTAGCAGAGTTTTTTTCAGACTTTTCAGTCAGAAATTCATTCTTGGTGACAGTTAAGATGAGCAAAGAAAGGATTAAGAGGCCCACTGTTTCTCTGTCATAGCTTAGCATTTCAGTATCTGTTCTGAACTGCAGCCCTGTCCCTTGTCCACATTCATAGTGCGAGGGTGTGTCTCCCTCCCCCATATGAGAGAGGAAGGGATGCACAGCCCTGGGTGAGTGGTCTGGACCCACGCCATGGTGGCAGCACGTGTCACTGAGCTGAAGGAACAGCCTTGCTCAGGATTCTCAGGTGTGGACCACAGAGCCAGCATGTCAGATCCTAATGGAGGAGAAAGCTTTGGCTTTCCAGCATGGTTCTTATGGATCCAGGCACTTGTTTAATACTTGATTTGGCTAGGATAGCCACCCTTCTTTCATCGTTTGTTTTTTTTTTTGGTGCCAGGGATTGAACTCGGGACCTTGTGCTTGCAAGGCAGGCGCCGGAACCACTGAGCTAAATCCCTGGCCCCTTCTTTCATCTTAAGGCACCCTTCTTTCACCCACGTACCTCAGGTGGCTCTTCTTTGTCCCCAACTCAACAGTCCACAACTCTCCCATCAGAACTTATTTTTAATAAATATCCAGCTTTGTGAAAGTGTCTTTGTTCTGATCCTCAGACATCTGTGGTCTTACCTAGTTTGAAATCCCACTTCCCTTCTTTCTGTATACTGCATTGTTTCCTTTCTAGTCTGTCTTGAACACAAAAAGGTTCCCATTACCACGCAGCATCTCAACTTTGGTCAGAATTAGTGTGCTAGTGAGCTTTCTGTCACTGTGACAAAATACTTGAGAAGGTGAACTTATAGACAGCAAAGATTTACTTGGGCTCACGGTATTAGAAGTCTCAGTGCTTGGTTGGCTGGTTCCACTGCTGTGAGCTGAGATGAGGCAGAGCACTGCGGTGGAAGAGTTTGGGAAAAGAAAGCTGCTTATCTTAGGGTACCCAGGACACAGAGTGACAGAAAGGAACAGGCCGAGGAAAAAATATACCCTTCAAAGCCTTCCACAGTGACCTGTTTCATCCAATATGGGCCCCATCTCCTGATAAGCCTATTAGCTAATGAGCCGATCAGTGGATTAATCCACTTGATGAAGATAGAGCCCTCATGATCCAATCACTTTCCGAAAGCCCCACCTCTGAACAGATGAGGCTTTTGGGGGACATTTTAGATTTAAACTATAATAATTGGGGTAAAAGTTATTGGTTACTTCCACCATTTCTTCGGGTAATGAAATTATCTTGCTATTAGCTTAAATGAAACTTCTGGCAATGTCTGAGTAGCTAAAATCTAACACTTTGGCAGAAGGTCACCTTAGAGCTAGATTTGTGATACATGTGAGGAATATATTGTGCTGTGGTACATCCCTGCGATATTATTTCTGTTTCTTAACCCTTTTGTCTTTGCCCAGATGCTCTTTAGTTTGCCCTTTCTCTGTACCGCATAGATTTCCATGCAGATGTGTTCTTCTTAGAGGAGGAAGTAGGCTAGTACTCTGGTAGGCATTTCTTTTTAAAAAAAGATACGCCTTTCTGTCTCCTTTACTTATCTCCTCCCATCAGCATCCAAGAGGGTATGTGTCACCTTTCAGATATCAGTCTGTTAATGTTGGCTGCTTTGTCACTGTTCTTTACTTTTTTATATTATATCCACTTTTCTTATGAAGAAGTTTTATAATTTAATCTGGGTATTTTCTCTCCCCATTTTCAGTTCTAAATGTTACTATAAAAATCAGATTAGCAATCACCAAACAGACGTGTACTTCCCACCCTCCACGGGATGTATTCTGTTCCCAGCCTACTTTCTTAAACTATGTCTCAGGATACCAAAACCTATTTTCACTTCTATTTATATATTCATTCAGTTGGCTTTATTTCAGTAACCCCCGCATAACGACAGCTAATCTTTCTTTCTCTTCTAAAATCCATACAATTAAAAATAGTAGTGAAAATAATACCTGTGATTCTAAAGACTGTTTTTCTGCCTAGAATTATAGAGAAGACAGGCATCATATGGTTTGGTAAACTTCTGCATTTGATGGTGACAAGCCAGATAAGCCCTCTCGGAAAGGAACACACCTCCCAATTTCCTTGTCGAGCCTGAAGTAAATGTTCTTTCTGGGGAATGTGAGAGTTAGCCTGGAACAGATGGGGAAAACTCCTATTATATGACTGTCAGATGTTACTGAAAAGTTGAACTCTGTACAAAACAGCATATCACACATAACTCCTTTGTCATTGTTACTCTTTCCAAACAGAACACCTTTTCTCTTGTTTTCCATGCTCTCCTGAGTTTTTATATTTTTAATTCCAGGTATACTGTCTAGGTTTTCTGGGACATTTAATCTCATGTATTTTATCCCACTGTACGTGTTCAGTGTTCTTCTCAGACCGTATATTACAAATCATGATTGGAAAAAATAGACTTACCAGACAAAATAAACTCAGTAAGTACTGACTGCTCTCCCCGCTAGACACTTCATTACTGTGTTGGAACTCCAGCAGGCACTGAAACCATATATCCCAGGGTCCCTGTCTCCTGCAACTCCCTTCATACTGCTGGAACTGTTTCTGTAAGAAATTACCATATCTAGTTGATTGAAACAGATGAGAGGGCTGGGGATTTAGCTCAGTGGTTTTGCCAACTGCTGCACAGGCACAAGGACCCGAGTTCTATCCCTGATACCAAAAAAATAAATAAAATAGATGAGAAATGCCCAGCAGCCTTCTGCAGGGGTGGGGGGTTATTTGAATTTTTAAGTATTTTATTTCATTAACATGCAACTATAGCACTTTCTGCTTTTAAAAAAATTTAGTGTTCTCTATTTCTGCTAATAGTGTATATTAATTTTACAAAACACAGGATTTCATAGTGGCCTTTTCATACTGCCAGAAATGTTTTGACCCTATCCATCCCCATTACTCTCCCTTCCACTGCCCTCACCTCTCCTCTTCATTTCCTTCTTTACAGTGTTTTTATACAGTGCTCTTGACCCAATTTTAAGCCCATTAGAACCATAGCAATCCTTGAAATTCTACATAGCTCACATCCTGTTTGAAATTCTGAATCGAGGTATTTTTAGATTCTCTGTCCTAAAATCATGATTTCCTTAGTATTAAAATGATATTTCATGTCCCCAGAATAAGGCAAATGTATATATTTTTGTTTCTTTTCACTTGTTCTTTAATGGCAGAATTACAGATGATTCACTGAAAAGCTTTTCTACTCATTCTTGATTTTCTTTCCTAGAATTAGGAAATGAAAGCTACTCCTGGGCAATCTGTACTTTTTCTATATATTTTTTTTCTGAAATTCTTCAAGTAGATTTGATCAGTCATTTTTAAGCACATTATATTTTGTTCACCAGTCCTTTAAAAAATGAATCTATATCACTGTTTTATGTTAATATTAGAAAGGCTAGATCTCATTGGTTTTCATTGGAAAAGCAGCTTCAGTATGTTTCTTGAGTTGTTTTCATGATAACTCTAATCCTGGGTTCTCTCTCTGTTGATTTACAGGTATCATGATAGAGGAAACCAGTTTTGGGAAAAGTTATGCACAACTGAATTTCGGGAGCTCTATGCTCTGGGCAGTGTCCATAATGACCTCTATGTTGTAGGAGGACAGATGAAAATTAAAAACCAGTACCTTGTTACAAACTGTGTTGATAAGTACTCTGTAGAAGGAGACAACTGGAAAAGGGTGTCTCCTCTTCCGCTACAGTTGGCTTGTCATGCTGTAGTGACAGTGAAAAATAAACTTTATGTGATCGGAGGCTGGACCCCTCAGGTTAACAAATTTCTTGTGCACTTAATTGGCATGGCTATGTTGTTTGGCTCTGTTGGAAAATGCTGCAGTTGTTAAATACAAGAGTATGCCTTACATTTTGATAAACTGCTTTCTGTCTCACAAGATATAAACTTAAGGTTTTAAAGTGTTGAAGCAATTTAGAAGAATGGATTTTAAGTGTGTTATTTATAGGCATGACTTCATTTGGTATTCATGCTGTATTCTTCATAGTCCTTCCCATCCTTGCTAATTATAAAAGATGTTTTGTGCTGAGGGATTATCTGTAGGGACCGTGTAAGAAGAAGCAGAGAAGCTGGATCTTCATCCTTGATCTGTCCCAGATCCAATAGCTGTGTGACTTGGAACAAGAGACTCTTAGGTCTCTTCCAGATTTAAAATTCTTACTCTAAGTGAGAAACCAAAATATACTAGTCCTGTGATAGTGTAATCCTGTCCAGGAAAGTACGTCATGATTGTGAGGACTTTGTTTTAGTTGAGACAGGTTTGTTTGGTTTTGTACTGGGGATGGAACTCCGGACCTTGCGCTTTTGAGGCAGGCGGCTGAACCACTGAGCTAAATCCCCGGCCCCAACTTTGTTTTAGTTGAGCATCAGCCGATGGGGAGAGCAGAATACTGTTTATATTGAAGCCTAAGGAAGTGATGACAGCCAAACTTGAAGAGTCAGTAGTGTGACTGCAGTGACCCTCTGTCTTCTTTTCAGGGTCTTCTTGAGTCCTTAGGCACTTATAGTAGTGCCTCTCCAGCTGCTCTCTGATGGTCCTCCAGTCCTTCTAATAAAAATTAGTCTTGTATCTCATTTGTCATCCCCATAACATAAGATAAGTGTATTTTTGCCTGTATTATTTCTTGTTTCTCCAGATTTGCTTCATGATAAAACTGGTACATTTGTATTTGTTTCGTAAGTTTGGATTTTGCCATTTATAGTATATCATACCTGGTTTGTTTGTTTTTTTATTTGGTACTGGGGATTGAACTCCGCTCCTTGCGCTTGCGCAGCAGGTGGCGAAACCACTGAGCTAAATCCCCGGCCCTAGCATACCTGTTTTTAAAAGTTAAACTTCCTAACACATTTTCATTGTTCAACAGATCAAAAAGTCATGTAAATTTTATCACATCTACTGCTTGAAACCTCACAAGTTATTTGTAGCTAAACTTTTTCAAAACTGTCCATTTATAATAGTTAATTTTTCATGAACAAGCTCCAAAGACAACGAAAGAGCTTGTTTTTGCTTTGTTATTAATGGTTAAATACTTAAATTAGAAAGAAAATTAAAATGGTAAATATTTATTAATTCACATTCTTTGAACAAATAACATGTGTTGCGTAACAAAGGCTTTTACTAATCCGATTGAGTACCTAAAACAATACATTAAATTGCAGAATAACCTGGAGTTAGGAGGGTACCAGAGTGCTCAGAGCTCTTGGAGTATTTCAAGTAGTTAACTAAAATCAACTGTACACAACTTTGATAAGTTTGGCAGTTATTTCTTTATGAACACTTGGATCCAAAAGCAGAGACAATGAAGCCTTAGCTTGAAGTCATGAAGTTCCAGATACACTGAATATGAAAAACGTTATTTCACCTGGAATTTAAGAAGTTATTTATATCTGTGCAAGATTAAACATATTAAATTTGCACTATCTCTAGATATTAAAAATATATAAATGAGTTATATAATGACAACTTTACATTAGTCCATAGAGCTTGAAAATTGAATTCAGACCATTTATATATAGGCCATAATTATGGTGTAAAAATATTCTAATTACTAAAACACTAAGATGTTTTTTGCAACTTTTGCACATATGGCTTAGAAAAATCCCTTATAAATTATTAAAATTAACTTTACACAAACATTATTAAAATCCACAACTATAAAGTTTGTTTGAATGCAGTTACACTTTAAATACTGCTCAAGAGAGCTTGTTTTCATTTTTAAGACTTTTCAGTTGCTTCAGTTTTATTTAAAGCTAATGTGTCACTGCTAAAATCACAGATTGTTTTGTATACCCCAGCACCTTAGCGGCATCATTTCAGAATATAAATTCCCCTGATTGACAGGATACTCACAAGCTCAAGTCCTGGAATTTGATGTGTTTGTGTTACTATGGTTAACCTCCATTTATCTCTTGGCTGTCTGCTTAGATTAATTGCACTCGTGTACTTACAAAGACCTCTAAGTGGTGTGTTATTATATTGGCTGTCATATTCCCTGCAGATGGATCTTCCTGATGAAGAACCTGATCGATTAAGCAACAAACTGTTGCAATATGACCCCAGCCAAGATCAATGGCGAGAGCGAGCACCCATGCAGTACTCTAAGTACCGATTCAGCACAGCCGTAGTCAACAGTGAGATTTATGTTCTGGGTAAGGAGCAGCAGATTGCAAACAGAGTATAACCTCTTCTGTTTTTCTCAGCAACTTGCCTCAGTAAAAATGAAATAATCTCCCTTCCTCTTATATCTTGGTTCAAATACATATATAACTAGCCTAAAACTTTATTTCTTGTTGTCTACAACACAATCAAATAAGATTAAATGAAAGTCCATTGACTTACTGAGAACAAAACTATTTTTATGGCATTTTCAAATGTCTTGCATTGCAAAAGCAGAGGTGATACATCCTTACATATACTACTAAGCAATATATTTGGAAATAGAAATAAGCCTTTGGACCCTTTTAGCCAGTGGTTTTTGCAACCAACTGTGATTGTGCTATTAGAAAATAAACCCACGATAAGCAAAATGTTGGCCTTCTTCATTTTGCCTAACTCACTAAACTTCTGTAGAGGTGTCACCAAATAATTTTCATCCAATTTTTTTTTTTTTTTTTGGTACCAGGGATTGAACTCAGGACCTTGCGCTTGCGAGGCAGGTGCCAGAACCACTGAGCTAAATCCCCAGCCCCACAAATGTGCTTTTTTAATCTCTTGAATATGTGTGGTTTTGTAATAACCATCAGGGATTGGTGAAAGGCTTGGGTTTAGTTCCACTAATGCAGATAAAAACAATTTCAGAACACCCCACTTAAGTCCCCTATCCTAGTTCACACCATGGTTTTTCCTGGGAATTTTAAAATGTCTTTTGCTCTTCCAAGTGCATTCTGTCTCCCTAGCAACATCCTCTATCACCTTCCCTCACCTCCCCTAAGTATGGATGAGACAAGGTAAGGAGGCTGACTGGACCAATAAGATGAGAGCTAAGCCAGTTCTTTATCTCATCCAATCCATATTGATGGCTAACTTGCAAAAGCACAGGAAGGAAATGGGTAGCAAAGAAATGACAAGGAAAAAAATGAAAAATGGGATGAACGCAAACCAAACATTTGAATAGAAATGCCTTTTTTTTTAAACTAAAGGGAAGCCATTATCTCTTGGTTGTTTTCACATCATGAAGCAAAATAATTCATGTACTCAAGTATTAATAATTGTTTTATTGAAGAACAAGAACATTGTGCGACATAATTTATGACTACCTGTTATGAGACTAACTTCTAATTAAGTTTTCCTCCTGGATAAATATTCCTTACTTTCTTTTAACCATATGCTGGGTCACAGGCCCGGAAGAGATAGTACCTAAACTATGATAGATTGCCTGCAGTAGGTGTATAACTCAAGATGGTGTGGGGCTGATCATATTAAAGTTGGAGATTGCCAAAGTGTGGGATGAAAGTGATATATCAGTTGAATCAGAATGAGATCTCCCCCAAAGATGAAATTACAATTAGGAAATTAAATTTCACAATTAGTGAAATTAAAATGATATTATCCTTTTTGGTAAATTATATGGAGAAAGGAAACATTCCTGGGAGCTTACACTTCACTGCACAGATAATTGTCCACTGAATGAATAAAAAAAGGTAGATATAAAAGGAGATTGTAGATTGCATCTGTAAAAAAGAAAAAAGAGCATGCTGCAGGACAGAGACAGCAAGCAGGGGCAGGGAAGAACAAGTGGGGGAATGGAGTAAGGGTGGTTTGGAGGTGTAAATGAATGTCCCAAGAGTCAAGGATAAGACGGAAAGGAGTGAATGAGCCACCAGGAACAGGAAGTTGAGAGAGACAACAACTGGGAACCAGATTATAAAGGCCATAGACAAAGAATTACGAAAATAATAGTGAACAAGGAGAAATCAGACAGAAGCAACACAAAGGATGTTTTAGGAAGATTGCTGAGGTGAAGATATGAACCACAGAGCAAAACCAAGAGGAAACCAGAGATGGAGAGACCAGTTAGGAAGGCTTTTGTGGTAGCTTATAGATATTCAGAACTGTGGACTAATTCAGAAATCACTTGGGCAAGCTTTAGCACCCTGTAAAATTCAACCCAGTCACCCCTAACATTTGTTACTTACTTCCCAAATATATTTATAAGCTTTGAAATGGAATGAAGATCAGTTGTTTGGAGAGTTTTTTACATTTACTGGTACATTTTAGGTATACATTCATCATTGGGAATTTGTACCTGTACATGATATATATTGGTTTTTCTTTTGTTTTCCCCATTCACCTTCCCTCCCTTCCCTCCCTCCACCCCTCCCTATTTACAAAAAAACTTTGTCTCCCTTATTTCCTTCTTTTCTCATATTTTTTCTTACCCTTCTTTCTTTATTTATTTATGTTTTTGGTGTCGGGGATTGAACTCGGGTCCCTGCGCTTGCGCAGCAGGGGGCGAAACCACTGAGCTAAATCCCCGACCCTTCTTACCCTTCTTTCCTTTCTCCTAGCCCCCTCCTACTTCCCCTTCCCCTTTAGGGCTTTTTTTTAAGTTTTAGTTTAGATTTAGTTATTCATTGTATATATAATTGGAATTTGGGCAAATATCACAAAGGACCATAAAGCCTTTCCAGTTTGAATAACTCACAAAGGTAGCACACAGTCATTTGTTAACTGTCTTGGTAAAAACACTTTGGAGACCTATGTGTACCCCTACTATATTTGGGGTTGCTGTCAGTTAATATAGCAATAAAGTGTCTCCCTAATCCTTGCAATGGATTTACTTCCATACTGTCTCTTATATAGTCTGCAGGAGATCCACCACAGAACAGCCTCTGCCACTAGGGAGGCAGTATGGTAAACTGGGGAAGGCGCCAGCTTCAGAGTTGAGGACATTTGTATTAAAATTCTGGTTCTACCTCTTATTCCCTGGATATTCTTGGTCAAGTAAATCTTTTTTATTATTATTAATATTAAAAGTGGAATGCGTACCTTAGAGTTGTTAAGATTAAATAATGTGTAAATAACTGTTGCTTACTGAGTTTGTCTATGTTGTAGACTGCTGTAGTTTTTATCGAGAGTGTCCTCCAAGGTCTCGTGTGTTGGTTGCCAGCTGTGGTACTACTGGGAGATAGTGGAAGCATTAGGAGGTGGGGCCTCTGGAAGGCAGCTACAGCATTGAGGGTATGCCCTTGGAGGGCAGACTGAACTCTCTCACTCTGTCTCTTTCTGTCCCTCTCTCTTTCTGTACCCTCCCCCTTCTAGCTGTCATGAGGTAAATAAACCTCTTCTCTACCCTGACATTCTGCCACACCACAGAACCAAAGCAACAGTGCTAGCTGTGTAATGAAGCCTCTAAATCATGAGCCAAAATAAATCTCTCCTTCTAAGTTGATTATCTCAGGCATTTTGTCACAGCAACTGAAAGCTGACTAAAACAGGGACGGACACTTTGCTGAAATCCTTGGCATAGCTCTTTCTTTTAATGGCCATAAAGATGGACAGAGTTTTAACTCTCTCCTATATGGCTGGCTTGATATCCAGAAAGATCTTCCAACTGAAAATGTGGATAAAGCATTTTTTAAGTTTCTAAGATCTGCCCTGCCAGTAAGAATTTAGCTGGCAAAAATCTAAGTGAAATAAGACTTTTGGCTATGGAGTGAAAATATTGACATCCTCTCCGCAAAAAAGAAGAGAACAGTCAGCCTAGGATTCTGTATCCCATGAAAGTATCCTGCAAGAATAGAGATGAGGGGGCCGGGGATTTAGCTCAGTAGTTTTGCCGCCTGCTGAGCAAGCGCAAGGACCCGAGTTCGATCTCCGGTACCAAAAAAAAAAAAAAAGAATAGAGATGAAATAAATGCATTCAAGAGTGGAGGAAAACTAAGAGAATGTATAGGAGTGGATCTGCTTTGACAAAACTGCTAAAGAAGTTGTTCAGACAGAAGGGAAATTCTGCCAAAGGGAAACTGAGAATATCTTGGTAAAGAGAATATTATTTTGTTTTTTAGTCCATTAAAACATTTTATATGATTGAAAGGAGTTTCATCTTACTTAGTGCAGGAATAATTAGTTGATCAAAGATAACTCTCATTAAACAAAGCAAACTGATGATTTGTATAGAATTGTGGCAAGACTTTATGGTGGATTACTGTTGGTTACAGAGATGGGAGAAGATTACTGTCACTTAGGAGTGTGGTTTATGTTCATTTCTGAGGCGGCAGCCCGAGAAGTGGTTCGTTGTCGTGAGTCAGTCCCTGACAAGCTGCCTCTCAGAGAATGAGCTATCTTTCTTGCGCTGATGGGTCCCAGAGGCATGTTCACTGAAGCAAGTTTTTATTGATTGATTAACCTTGTCAAAAACCAGTTCTGATGTTGACTAGATACACAGCTGAAGAACAACTCATTTTTCCTAGGAGTGTGGACTTTCATATATTCCTGCTCTCCCCTTTTGGTCTTCTGTCAGCCAGGGCAGCAGGGGAGACCACCAGGGATTTTCCAGATGTTTACCACTGTTGCTGGTTCTTCTGAAGGAGAGTTTTTGTGGGTGTGATTTGCAGTCTGCATGTAGAAAGGAATACCCTTATTCTGGTTTTGTCTGTTTTTGTCTTTAAATCATTTGTTGAAACATCTATTAGGACCATGGGCTGTGTAGATTTTAGACTGTGGAATGGCACCAGACTGTGCTGTGAGCTACGGTAACACAGTATTACGAGAAGGCATTGGAGGGCAGTCTAGTGGAATGACCTGGCTTTTTCAGGACTGGACATGAAAACAAGTCCCAACAAATGCCCTACACCTTCCATTATCGTCAATTTGGCTTTTCTTTTGCTCAGATGGGAATTTCTCTACCTCATCTGTGCTATTAATCCAGATTCAAAATGAAGCGTTACTGTATCAATGGCATGGACTGTCTCTAGTTAACAACAGGAAATGTAAGGCTATACTGTTATCTGTAACTAGATGAGCAAGAGAATTTAAACTGGTTGATTGTGTCCCAAAGGCCTGGGTTTTATTATTTTCTGAGTCAGTCAACGTTAGGGACACATTTTTGAGGACTATCAGAGGTGAGCAGCACTTCTAGTTGGAACTGTTTGTTATCCTCGATCTGTTGCATTCATGTCCATTTACACATCTCAAAAAGAGCTTTATCCCTACAAATTCTTTACCAGAGACATAGTCCCCTGGGGGTGTTAGAGAGACACATGAATTGTCTAACTACAGATTGGTAGAACATTTAGTTCTGGTACTGGCTCGTGTCGAAGAGCCTGATTCCCACATAGGGAAAAGCAAAAGATGTGGTCTCTATGCAGCTCTTGAGTATATTTTCTTTGAGTCTGATTATAAACAATCACTTTTACATCCCAAGAAAATTTGCATCCTCTCTCTCTCTCTTTCTCTCTGTCTCTGTCTCTGTGCAAGGACACTTTTTCCAGTGTTTTATTCTATCAGAATTGCTAACATTAGTGTGACATAGCTCTATCCTATACTTCAAATTAGCTGCACAAACAATAGTTTGGGAGGTCCAAATGATTTATTTAGGATGGATAGCATCCTTTAGCAATCCAGTAACAAGAAAAAATATAATCAAAGGAATAGAAAACAAAAATTATACAAAGAAATAACCATGATCCTAGGAGAATCTTACTCTCATGGTCTTAGGCAGAAGTGTTTGCTTTGAGCAGTTATCCCCTTATTACAAGAATTTTCCTTGGACTAAACATTTCTGGAGAACCTTAGTTTAAGACACCCACATTAGTCAATTTTTCCTCACTGTGACAAATACTTGAGATAAATCAACTTAAAAGAAAGAGCAATTTGTCTTGGCTCATGATTTCAGAGGTTTTAGTCCATGGTCACTTCATCTGTGGTAGCATCATGGCAAGAGCACATGGAAGAGACCTGTTCACCTCTTGGCGGCCAAGAAGCAAAAAGAGAAGAGGCACAGGTGTCCTGGTCCCCTTCAGGGTCACACCCTAGTGACCTGACTCCTTCCACTCCTAAAGTCCCACCACTCCCAATAGTACCATGGGCTGGGGACTAAGCTTTTACTAAGCCTAAGGCTTTACTAAGGCTTTCTTTTTTTAATTTTAATTTTGAGACAGGTTCATGCTGAGTTAAGCTCCCCAGGCTGGGCTTGAACTTGAGATCTTCCTGGCTCAGCCTCCAAGTGTTGGGATTACAGGCGTGTATCACCATGCCCAGTTAATACATTAGCTTTCTGCTGTTGCCTCCTGTAAATAGGAAAGGCCAGGACAGGAAACAGGGCAAAGAGGTTTTTTTGTTTGTTTGTTTGTTTTGTTTTAATTTTTAATTTTGAGACAGGTTCATGCTGAGTTAAGCTCCCCAGCTTATCTCCCCAGCTCTGTGTCTTCAGAGCCATTTCAGATCTGAACTAACAGATATGCATTCAATTCTGTGTACTTCTCTCTTTTTTGGTCTTTTTTGGGTCTTTTTTCTTTTTTTGGTACCAGGAATTGAACTTAAGGCCTTGTGCTTGCTAGGAGGCCCTGTACCACTGAGCTACATCTCCAGCCTGTGTGTACTTCAAAGCCACAGATTACTGGGCTTTCATGGCTCTTTCTTTCCTTCCCACTGTTGTTAGTAAGGATTTGTTCACTTGTCATTGCTGTCATGTTAGCAGATTGTACATAGAAGACTATACAAATAATCATATATGCATACAAATTGTACACATAAGACTATGTTCAGACAATTGTACATATGTATAGATCACTCATACTCTTAGACAATATGTCTTTAACAATGTCTCCAATTTTTCCAGAATGAAATTTAGGTCTCTGCCACAGCTCTGATACTCAGACTTTTTTTTATTTTTTCAGGGTGTGGATTTGTATTTCAAGCAATGGTCTGAGACTTCCTGATAATAAGGAGTTGCTCCAATGGGTTTATTGGAGCCCTAAGTATCTAGCTACCAAGTTTAGGCATGTAGGATAATCTAGACCATTTAGTTAATGGCCTTTCCCCTTATTATGTTTCCCATAAATCTTCTGAGTTCATCTCATCCACAACAGATTTCCCAGGCATCTTCTTTACCTCAAATAAGTGATGAAAGATCCTCAGCAGACAAATCTTACCTCCACAACCTATTAGTACCAGGCAGTTTTTACCAAGTTGCCCAACTTCTCCAAGCCTGGTTCATTGTGGGAGGGGTTGTTTATTTGTTGGTTTGCTTGGTGGTACCAGGGATTGAATCAAGGCCTCACACATGCTAGGCAAGCACTCACTGAGCTGCATCCCTAGCCCAGGTCTTATCTTAATAAGCAAAAAAATGAAGTTGACAACAACATGTTAGTAAGTCATGTTGAGAGTATTCTGTCAAATGCTGATGCTATGCCTGACATCTAGTAAGTGTCTAATAAATGATAATTATGCTATTTCTTGCAACAAGTGGCAAGGGTCTGGGATGCTTCAGTGCCCTAATAAAGCTCTCTCAGATATCTTATTATTAGTGCCCTGCGTGGCTTCAGTGAGGGGGTGTCACTGTGCTAGGGCCACTCTGCCCTCAGGCATTTGGAGTCAAAGGACCATGTCATTCTACTTTCATTTCTTCCCACCGTGCATGTGTACTGATGACACACTGCTCCTAGACACAGCCTGCTTTTCTCTGTGGAGCAGGTGCCCATTCTCATGTGAGGAACTCTGGGAACAATGCCCAGAATACATTTTTCCTATAGGACCTAAAGATGAAAGCATAAAACTACTGGACATTGTGCCTTACACTGACCCTGGAGGTTTGATTTGAACTGTAAAGATTTGATAACTTTCGCCTCAGTTAAAATCCGTGCTACCTTTTTTCTGGTACCAGGGATCGAACTCAGGACCTTGCTCTTGAGAGGCAGGTGCTGGAACCACTGAGCTAAATCCCCGGCCCCTGTGCTACCTTTTTATTGTGAAAATGTTTGTCTTTGAAAAGCATGCTGTCATGGATACCATCAATAATTCAAATTTTGATGAAAACAGTCTTTGCCAAGGGGCATATTAGTTACATATTAGATTTTTTCCTGGAAATCTGTAAAGTGCTTTCTTAACATAAAGACACAGAAAAAGACATGAGTAGATTCTTTAAGTGATCCACTGTTCAAGTGGTTCCTGGGTGTGTTATCAACTTTAGTGCACAGTGATTGGCTTTCTATTGGAGAACTTTGTGGAAAGCTTATATTAAACAGTCTATAAAACCTCTGAGTAGACGATACCCTTACTGAAAATGCAGGTGTTTAAATCATGGATTTCCATTTTGGCTTTTTTCTTGAGGATTTTCCCCGAAACAACCATTTGTGTTCTGAAGTGCAGGTTGGAGTGGCGGTATGTGTGAAATGACAGAACCATTGAGATCGTCTGGGAAAAAAACAAATGGAGGGGGCAGCATGTGTTGTAAGGGGCCTTATTTTGTAAGAAAAGCCTTTTGTCATCTGTTCAGTGAAAGCTCATTTTAAGAGACAATTAAACTGCTGTAATCCTAATTGCCTATGAGGGCAGTCCAGAAAACTTAGGTTAATATATCCTATTGCTATGGAAAATAAACCCACTGCTATGTGATCCTTGTTTTCAACTTTTTAATTTCCATTTTTATGAACAATAAAGTAGAGAATGACTGAAACACATCAGTAAAGTTTTGAGAAAGGTAGAACACCCTGGGTTTCACCTCAGGAAAATCTGGTCATGAGATCTTATTGAATGCCTGTGTTATAAAATACTGATTTAAAGATGGCACCAAGGTGAGCTCTTCAAGAAACAATGAGGGCAAGAAAAACTAGAAAACATTTTATATCTCATACCGTTAGTTATGCTTTTGAAGAAATTATTCTTGTCGGCACCTGCCTGCCAAGCCCAAGGCCCTGCATTCGATTCCTGGTACAAATAAAAAGGAAGAAAGAAGGAAGGAAGGAAGGAAGGAGAAATTATGCTTGCTTCTGAATTCATAAATATGCTTCATAAACATGCCTCCCTTCCGTGCCCCTGTGGTAGTGTTGCCTCCTCTGAGTCATCAACTCCTACACATCCTCCTGGTTCCACAGAAAATCCCATCTCTTCATGGGGGGCTGTGTGACCTCTCGTCAGGATGAATTATGCTGGTCCTCACAGCAGCAGGCTTTTGACCTGTCACTGCCCCAGCTGCTGTAACTCAGCAGTCTTGGCAAGAGATGCGCCTTCTTCATCTCTGCATCTCTTCTAAAAGCCTGGCTTTATGTGGTAAATACTTGGTAAATATTGGTTTACCGAATTGAATTTTCTCATCTCCACAGCCTGCCCTGATTTTCCATCATGTAAAATGCAACACACACACACACACACACACACACACACACACACACACACACATCAATGGCACAGGTCTTGTGGCAAATTTTTTAAAAAGGGTCCTTCCATTTCCCTGTCAAGGGAGGCAGCTCATAGTAAGTCTTCCTCCACATCTAATGATCCAGCCCATCAATGCTGTTTTCTCCAGGAAGCCATTTTGTGCCTCATTGCTTTACTGAAAACATAACAGCATTGTGTAAGCTTGACTCTCAGCTTGAACACCATTAAAGAGTAATGAAGGGAAAAGTTACATAAAAGGTCTGAGTTATTATAGTAAATGCATTTCAAAGATCAATTTAGTGGTGAATTATTTTATGAGATAAGAGGATCAGGTTTCACCGTGGCAAGATTTTGCCTTTTTCTTTCTTTTGATAAAATTCTAAGCAATTTTTAAGAGTTTCTTGAATTACTCAGGTTGCTTATTAAAGTGGCAGATTCTCCATCCTCACCTTTTGTAAATTCTGAGCCAGGAGGTCTAAAGTGGAACCTGGAAATCCAAATTATAGGAAGCATCAGGCAATTCTGATGTGAATATCCATAAAACCAAACTTCAGAAAACAGATACTCTAGGAAAGTGACAAGTTAATGATATGTTAATGGAGATGACATGTTCTCAAAATATTGACTAGGCAAGAGTTGCATAACCAAGTTCCTAGGCTGGCTTTTAAAAGAGACACACAGATAAATAAAACAGCATCCCTTTCTGTAAACAGCATTGTGTACTCCAAGATTCTAGGAAGTTGTGTAAGATTATTTGGTTTGAGTATCTCATCCTTGATAAATTATCAGAGCAGATTCTCTGGTGTGTCCTGATGTAATTGCAAGAGTGTTCTAGGCTGAAATACACATTTCTTAAAACACATGCTGAGTAAGGAAAAGAAATACATTTTACATGGCCTGAGAAGTCAGACAGGGTGTCCTAGTGCCTCCTTGTTTTGAGAAATGACTTGAATTTAGAGATTCAACAGCTGACAAGGCTTTGAACTGGAGTGAATGGTTCTTGTTGCTGTAGTTCCATCAACTATTTCCAGCTAAGATATGAAAGGATGTTAAAACTTTATTATCAGCCACCCTAAATGAGGTTCCAGAAATAAGTGCTCTGAAGACCAGAGTTTGCCTGTGGCTCCCAGATCACAACCTACCTAGAGTAATTATAATCACTGACACCCTAAAAGGTCAGAGGTCCTGCGTTCCACATTTCACTGTGACAATGAGTTAGAATTACCCTTGATTTAGCCAATGTGTCATTACAGGACCCTATTATATGTGGTTTCATATTTGTCCTTGGTTTCAGAAGAATAGACTCTGAGTATCTTAGGAACTAAAAAACAGAAGCAAAACAGCAAAAAACTGAGACTTGTAATTCTGTGATACCACTGCAAGCATGAAGTGAGCACACAAAATACACTGTTGGATTGAGTAAAAGTGACTAGGAGTTTAAACTGCTTCTGACTCTGGGTGTATGGAAGCTTCAGTGTCGTGAACACACCAGCAAGCCGTGCTAATGATGTTTCTGAGAATAGGAGAGAGGTTTCAGGAGGACACTGCTCAGCTCTCAGTTAGCTGTATGTCTTCAGGAGAGCATCATGTTACACAGTCGCTGGGGTTTGTGAAAAGAGGTGGTAACCTGCTAAAACACCATGCCAACAGCAGTCATCTGAGAAAGCAAATACTAGGCATGTCTAATAAGCCACCTGTACCCATGCCTTATTATGAGACTGACCACTTTGTGATTCCTGAACCCTAAGGAAATGTTAAATTATCTTTGGTATCTTCAAGTCACTAAGGCTGAGCGCAACATCATATCTTAAAGAGTTGAGACAAAAAAAGTCTTGCTTTAGAAAGGAAAATACTAATTCTCAAAAAAAACCTGGCATTTTGAGTAAAGTGTATTATATTCCTCAGAATCAATTTATCCTAATTCATATATGTGATCAATTTTTATCACTCTCTTCTGTCATTTCTTAAAGATGGAAATGAGTACAAATGAATCACTTTCTGTAAATCGTTTTATTTAAACACAAGATAAATATTCCAGACTTATTAGATCTTTTTTTCTTTAACTTTTCATTTAACAAATACCATGAGGCATCCTCTAGGATTGGCACTCAGGGAATGTAAAGATACATTGTATCTGCCCTTTCCAGGCTTATGTCTTACAGACTCATATTTCCAGGCTCTAAGACATAAGACCGATGCTGTCCTGCAGGGCCACAGAGGCACTAGTGGAAACTTGGCCTGTGTCTTGTTAGCAGAGGCTAATGTCCCTGTGGGCGGACAGACGTGGGAAGAGATGAGCCCAGCCAGAACGCACACCCACCACGGCTCTCCATATCTGGCTAAGCTTCCTGTCCCCTTTGGAAGGTGACCTGTGTGATCAGCTAAGTGGTGAGTTTAGAGCTCTTTCGACACAGGACTTGCCATATTCTGGGGAGGCAGTTGCAGCTTTCTGTTTTGACCAAGTAAATAAGTATAAGAAAACAGGAGGCCTGGGGTGAGGGTGAGGAGCTGATCCACCACATTCAGGCTTGTTTTCATGGCTTGATTATCTGTACTGGGTGTGGAAAGTGCTGGGGGTCTGGATGTGAATTCAAAATCGTTCTGCCCTCAAGAACTTAGGGTCTAATCTAAAAGGGAGATGCAGACAGACAGATAGACAAGAGCAGTATATTTTTATAGGAACTTTGATTTCCACGCAAAGGACCGTAGAAACCCAAAGCAGGAATACCAGCAGCCTGGGATGTAGGGGCAGAAGGGAAGCTGAGGGATGTGAGGAGGGAGTCGGGGCTGGGCCCAGGAGTCTGGTGCACCGCTGGCAGAAGACATAGGTAGGACTCGTGTTAAGGTGGTACTGTCTGCCGGACTGGGTGGCTGATGCCATAGAGAGGACCCATTAAGCTTGCTTCTACCCGCAGTTCCCAGACTCTCCTCAGTCTTGTTCTCCCATTATGTGCTTGGCCTTCAGACCTGCCCAGACCCTGCAGGAAAACCTAGCGCAGGGGTGGGGAAGAGACTAGGAAAGACCGCCTGGGGCTTGACAGGCTCAGATCCACCTAGAAACCCAGTGCAGCCCAGTGCTGGACTGAGACAGATGGCCTCGAAATCAGTTAGGAGCAGGTGGGACAACACTTTCCAGTCACAGCTTATTCGGTACCACCCAGGGCTCAGCTCCAGAACTTTCTATCCAACTCTACTTTTCCACTTAGGAGGAACAAGACAACCTAAACACTTGATTTTCTCTCCAACCTCTAATAGATGGAACTTGGCCTTCCCTTCCAGCTGCTTTATGTGATTTTCATGATAATCTGTTTGGGGTCACAAACAAAATACAGACAGATCACTGTGTTTCCTTAGCTTGGTGAGAAAACTCCTTCACTAGTGAATGGCCTGGTCCATGTGAAGATGTCACCCAAAGGTCTGGGAACCCAAGACACACAGTTGGTCAGCATAGCCTGACCCCATTCAGAACTCAGTAAAAGGCAAGTAAAGGCTTTTTGTTGAAAGTAGCCAAGAGCATCCCTATGTTAGCCTGTGGAAAATGACAGTTTGTGTTTTCTAGGGTTTTAATTTCTAAATCTGGATTTAAAATGAAGGTGGAAAGAAGTCAGCTGACAATTCATGTGAGAATGAAACCATTTGTCACAAGCATATTAGCCGCGGGTAGATTACATTTGCCATCTGCATCACAAGGAAGCCCATCCCCGCAGATGTACGGGCCAGTTTCACTCCAAGAAGTTTACAGATTGCAAAGCCCTTTCCTGTCCACATGACAGCTTCCATCTCTCATGTGTTCATGACCAAATGAGTGACTCTAGGTCATGTCAAGGACACAAGGACTGAGAGAAGGCTCTGCTGACTTCCTAACCCTTGACCTTCCTAGTCTCTCTACCCACCCTGAGGGCAATCAAACCAGACAATCTGAAAACCATTGATTATAGATGTAGCAAATAAGTAAATTGAAAGGAATCAAAGATACAGTTTCAGCAATTTTACTAACCACTGGTTTATTTGTAAACATCCTGGAACAGCAGAGAGAAAAACAGCTGGCATGGTGGTGCATGCCTGTCATTTCAGCACTCCGGGAGGCTGAGGCAGGAGAATCAAAAGTTAAAGCACAGGGCCGGGGATTTAGCACAGTGGTGCCACTGCCTGCCTCGCAAGTGCAAGGTCCCGAGTTCGATCCCCAGTACCCCCCCCAAAAAAGTTAAAGCTGAACAATTTAGCAAGATCCTGTCCAAAAATAAACGGGGGAGGGCTATGGATGGAGCTCAATGTGAAGGCCCTAGGTTCAGTCCTCAATACTGCAAAAGAAGAGGACGAAGGAGAAGAGAAGAAGAATTATCAGAAGTAATAGCATGCTGGCCATTTTATGTAGAACTATCCTTATATGTCGGTGCATGACAGTAAATATATAAAAGAAAATTCCTACAGTAATACGTGTGAGCAGGTAAACAAGAAGTATGAATTCCTCCTCACCCTTCTGCTGTACATGGTTGTCTAATAGTTTAATCCTTGCAACAATTTATTTATTTAATTGGTGTTATCATACTTAATTTACAGATGAGAAAAACTGAAGCTTAGAGGAGTTAGATTGACCAGTTTATCCAGCTAGCAAGTGAAGACTTGGGTATGAACCAGTGTCTGTCTGAAAAGCCCACGAGTTTACCTTGGCATACACACACACACACACACACACACACACACACACACACACACAGCCATTCCCCACTAAGCCTGGTTTACCAATACAAGCACTTGGGGAGCTTGTCAGAACCGTCACAAACCCCCCTCCTATTTTTGGATCCAGCCCAGAGGCGCATAGACCAAGCCTGCCACCTAGAGGCTGCCCTGCGGGCTGCAGGGTACAGGAACCAGGCCCATTGTATTGCCCGGCGTCAGGATGCAAGTCCCGGGAGGCTGTTAGAGAAGCACCACTCCCGCTTGCTCTCGGCCAGCTCCCTGCTGGGCCCTTCGTGGCAGGCGAGGCCGACCCCCACACCCCACGGAAAGGAAAGATTACCACAGCCAAACACAAGAGGGAGTCTTTATCTTTGCAAAAATGAAAACCAAGAAAGGAAGGCATTGTCCTCTTGTATTATTGTCTCTCCCTACTCCACCCCTAAAATAATCCAGGTCTTTATTTTGCATTTGAGGTCCATTTGGGTATGACTTGCAAAGGTAATTTCCACTCATTTTCCTGTTTTTGAATAAAGAAAAGTCCTGTTCGGAGCTTCTGATAGCATATAAATTAAAGATATGGAGGTATCTCATTGACATTCTACAGATGTGCTGATCCTACCCTAGGATTTCTCTCATCAAAAGGTTTCTCTTGTAGTGCCAGTGCTGACTTATTAATAAAGATCATGCCTTTATTTGATTATTTATCTAATCAAGATTCACCTTCGGTTGAGCTAATTAAGCCTGCTGCTAACAGGGTGTGCTTGATGGTGAAATTACACCTGAGGGAGACAGAGGATGTACCCAGAAGTTAGAGGTGAGAAACAAAGATGGGGTGTCCCATAAGCCCACGTCACCCCACAAGTAAAGCATGTGAACTCTGCCAATCAGACAGAAGGGCATATATTAGAAAGGTTAGTTTTGTAGAGTAAGGGCTGAACATTATAATTAAATACACTCGATAATAGAGCAACAAAAATGACAAGTACTCAAATTCAAGAAAATGCGAGACTAATACCCAATTTTCTGTGCATTGCGTTGGGGCAGCCTTTCTAAGTGGCTTTTATGTGAACTTCTGACTTGAACTCAGGAGGTTGGTGGTCAAGGTGCCCTAGCCCGGGCCCCGGTGACTTGCATTTAACATGTTTGCCTCACTTACTGGTCTCCTGAACTGGGTGTAAACAACCAGTGCAGTCACATTTCTCCTAGATCTTACAGAAACCAACAACTAAATCATCTTATTCTTACCTTATGGGCGGCTGCTGGGTTCAGCTCCTCAAGACAAAGCCATGTCTGAAGGCCTCTTGTCCCACAAGTAGGAAATTCCACTTTTTGTTGGGCTAAGAAACCTCTTGCTGCCAGAGAACCACAGTGAGAGTAACCTGCGAACAGCAGAGCTAAGCCATTGGCCAAGGCTAGAGTGCCCCTTCCTAGAAAACGCAGCAGCTCAGACTTGGAGTTGTAGTGGGCTAAATTATTTATCCAGTTGGATAAGAGAGAAAGCAGCCAAGAGCTTCCTGAGTTTATAGCCTCTGTCCCTGGATTCACACTGAGACAGGAAGCAGGCCAGACTCCATCAGCAAAGAAGAAAAAAGCTTTCCCACAAACTCCTCTCCCATCACCTCTGATGCCTGGCATAAGCCCCAACCAGGTGCAAGTAAGCTGTTCCCATCTACCTCCTGTGGCAGGCCCTTTGACAAACAAGGTGCACCTGAAAGTGGCCTCTGCCCTCAGTGAGCTTACAGTACACCCACTTAGACAGACAGGGAAACACATGGAAAGTTAAATTTCTCATTCATTCATTTATTCATTCAGATACCCAATGTGCCAGACACTGTGCTCAGGACTGGGGAGCAGGTCCAGTGAGCAAGAAAAGAAAACAGATGATGATAAAAATACCATCTAGCTAATGCAATGGTGGGCAATGGGTGTTAAATAGCGATAAAAGAAGAAATGCTATGAGACAGTATGCAATTAGTTCTCAGCAAGTGACACGTAGGGTAAAATCCATGAGATCATAGTACTTCCTAGGTTTGGTTTCAATGTTGCTGTAAACAACATACCCAGCACCAGTCACCACCCCACGTGCGGTGGCTCTTCTAGGACTCCTCTCCCGGGAAGAGAGCTGGTGTAGGGTGTAGCTGAGGCCAGCACTTTCCCATCTTTTTCATCAGTAGTGTGGACCCAGTCGTGTGGGCCTGGGTGGAGTGGGGTGCAGGGGAGAAGGAATGTCCCTTCTTGTGGGGAATTCACCAGTCTCAGGGGCCGTCTTTCCAGTCCAGAAAGATGACTGTCACTCGGGAGACTTTTCGTCATAGGATTTAGGAGGGGAGAATGAAAATAAAAACAAAAACAAAAATCATATGCAAACTTATGTTTTTTACAGTGAATTGGGAAGTCTTTTACAAATGCTTTTCCCAAGGAGGGCTATACTTAGTTATAATTCTGTAAATATTACTTCTGTTACTTGCTATCATCTCTAGACTTCTGAATCTAATTTGTATCCCTTTTAAGCAACCTGTCATTTTGTCCTCTGTTCTATATTTGCATACATGGCCTGTTCCATCTCATGCATTTCTTAAGGGCAGGAAACAAGCCTTTTGCATCTTTTAAAACTGCTTGTCACTTAGCACTTAAGTGCCTTGTACATAATGGGCTCTTTATGAGTATCTGTCAGAAGAACTGTATTATCCAAAAATGTGGGATGCACTGGGCATTTGGGTTTAGGGCCCTCCTTTAAGCCCAAACCTGAAATTTATAAAGAACAGCCCTTTCCTCATTGAGAAATATCCATGCAACTGAGGAGGAGAAGGAGAGAGTAGCTTGATGAGGGATAGGAAAGATCCATCCTTAGCTAGCTAGATCACCGCAATCACTACTGACAAAAGAGCAGAGATGTCCAAGGCAGGTTACACTCAGGTTCAGGTGGATCTTGCTGTCAAGGGAACGCTCTTGGTGCAAACCAGCACTGGATGTGTTGAATCTAAGGCCCATGGTGTAGCATTGAGCAAGAAAGAGAAGCCCCATAAACCAGTCCTACACCCTGTGCCAGGAGGGTGCTGTCCACACTGGAGTTTCAGTTCCTGACCATCTCCTGTCTATGTTTTGCTCCCTGTAGGTGGAATTGGCTGTGTAGGGCGAGACAGAGGCCAGGTTCGGAAATGCCTCGATGTGGTGGAGATCTACAATCTGGACGGGGACTTCTGGCGAGAGGGCCCACCTTTGCCAAGTCCCCTTCTCTCTCTCCGAACCAATTCCACCAACGCAGGGACAGTGGATGGGAAGCTGTATGTCTGCGGGGGATTCCACGGAGCAGGTACTGGCCAGTTCAAAGTGTTTGGAAACCTCTCTGGGGGTTGATTTTGACCTCTCTTCACTGGTCCGATCACCAGTGAAGTATAAGCACTGGCAAAAGCATGGCTTTTTAGGCTTTTTTAAGAGCAGCTCAGCAGATCTCTGCTCCTGGGCCTCTCCTCCACCATATGCAGTGATAGCATCCCCAGCTGTTGGAAGGACTCTGTGGACGCTAGTTTAGGACACGTCTGCCCACAGCAGACCCTCGATACACAGCAGTTGGATATAGGAGAAACGGAAGAATAGGAGAAATGGGGCTGGGAAACAAATGTGAGGAATAGGACTAAAGGAAGGATTTCAAAACAGGCAGAACACATGGAAGCAAAGGAATCACCAGACACACTGGGCTATATGTCTATCTTTATTGAAGGCTCTCATACTACCTCAGCACCACCACTTGAAGTCAATTGCTTGACAGAGTTTCTAAAACCATCCCCAGTGTGTGTATTTGATACTGAGCTTGGTTCTGTGTATCTAAGTGGACCATCACCACATTCTACAGTATAGATTCATAATTTTAACATAACAGGGAGGTTTTAGATATGCATAAATCTGGTAGGCCAGTGTCTCCAAAGTTTGATTCATTGTATCAGTAAATAAGGCAAAATGCTGTTATTTTTAAATGACTGTTTCTCACCTCATTAATGAAAGCATTAGACCAGTGCATACCATGCAATACAGGCCTGCAGGCACTTCACATTTGGAAGAATGCTGGATTAAAACACCTGCTAGCCAGGTGTGATGGTGCATGCCTGTGAGCCCAGCACTCAGAAGTCTGAGGCAGGAGGATCATTGTGAATTTGAGGCCAGCCTAGATTACACAACAAGACCCTGTCTCAAAAACCAATCAATCAATCAATCAATAAATCACGGCTGGTGCTGCAGCAGAGCCTCCTGCAGGCCTGCTGCCCTTTTATAAGGACACAATTATATGCAACTTCAAGAGTAGGGTTTGGGGGCAAAGGACACAGCTCAGTGGTAGAGCGTTTGCTTGGCATTGTGCAAGGCCCTGGGTTCAACTCCCAGCCCTGCCAAAAACAAATAATAATAAGGTATCCATTATGAATTCAAACAGACTTCCAAGACATATAAATCAGATTAATAAACAGACTTTATTTTGTTCTTGATTCAAACAAATCTTCTGTAAAAAAGATATTTTTTCAGATAATCTGGGAAATTTGAGTATAGACCATGGTGTCAAATGATATCAAATAATTGTTAAGTTTATTATAGATAATAATGGTATTGCACTTTTATGTAAGTGAAAGAAACTTCTGATCAGGGCTGGGGATTTAGCTCAGTGGCACCGCGCCTGCCTTGCAAGCACAAGGTCTTGAGTTCGATCTCCGGTACTGGAAAAAAAGAAAGAAAGAAAATTCTGACCAATTAGACACTGTTCAGAAGTATTTGAGGTAAAAATGATATGCCATCTGGACTCTGTTTTAATCTACTCTGTCTAGCAAAATTTTTTAATGAAAGAAGGGACAAGAATAGATTTTACTATATTGGTAAATGTTGATAATTGTCAAAGCAAGGTAATGGTCCTAGAGACTATTATTTTTGCTTTTCTTTTCTTTTTGGTTTTTTGAGATAAGAGTCTCAATATGTAGTTGAGGCTGGCCTTGAACTTGTGGCGATTCTCCTGCCTCGGCCTCCTGAGTGCTGGGATTACAGGTGTGCACCACCACATCCATTTCCTACTTTTGCTGTTTTACTACTGGGTGCTTGAAATTTTCCACAATAAAGAGCTTGACTTTCTCTCTGTGTGTCCTTCAGAAGACTTTCCAAAGAGGCTTTCACTATCCTTTCCATCTTGAGCATCACACACCATGCTCAAGTAAAGATTGTGTTCCATCAGGGTAGCAAGAAACCTACCAAGTGCAGGGCCTGTCTCTAAGAAGGAGTGAAGAGAGGGAACTGGTCATCCAGCAGCTCTCTTCTCCACCTCTGATCCCAAGAACTCCTCCCCATCCCCTGGGCTTTGGCTTTCTCTGGCCCAGAAAGGAAGCGCAGAGACTACAAGTGGCAGCCTCAGGCCTTCCAGAGGGAATGGGTAGAAATGAGTCTAAGGATCTAGCAGACATTCTGTTTTTCCTTCTTTACCTTACTTTACTTTGTATAATATTGAGTTACAGAGTTGATATCCCCCAGGTTTTCCAAGATGTATAATAAACTCATTCTGAGCCAAACTCCTTTCTTGGTACCATAATGGACTGATAATGCTTCCCGTAGGAGGGAAAGGGATTTACTACTGAGCCTACAAAGTCTATTTTAATTATTTGGCTCTAGGAGGGTAGATTGTGTGGGACTTGCTGGGTGAATTGTCACTAGGATGCAAAGTAGAACAACCATGTGACAACTTGCCTGGTGTGACCTCACCCTCAGGTCTCAGCCTCAGACCTGAGCAGGCTCTGAATCCTTTCTCCTTGCCTGGCAGTAAATAAACAAGACCTTTTTGCCCCATTTCCTTCTCAGAAAACCACAGACAAGGAATCAAACTCTTCTAATATAGTTAGTCAGTTCAACCAAAGGTTATTGAAATCTATCATGGCCAGGCATTTGGAATACTATCTCAAGATATTCAACATTTAATGGGAAAGTACATAAACATGTGATAAATACAGTAATTTTTTAATTAAAATAATCAGTTTTTTAAACTAAAATATTTGGTTTAACATCTTTATCTTACCTCAAGCCCCCTAAGAATACAGGTAATGGAATAAGCACAGTTAGTCAAAGAGAAGAAGAGGGAGGACAAGAACAGAATTTGGACACTGGAGAGCAGATGAATGGGTAGAACTAACTAGACCTGAAAAAGTTTAATCTGAAAGTGGCAATGAGAAAAGAAAAAATCCTAGAAACCTAATTTGTACCTCAGAAGTTTGTTATCTCAGGAGTTGGCAAGGACGGGTAACTATAGAGGACGGAATGAAGATGATGCTGAAGATTGGCTGGAAGACAAGAAGACACCTGTCGCCTGCCCTAAACTCGGCCGTGAGACCAAATCCTTCCTTCCCTTGGGCGGAGGCTACAGGGGAGGATGGAGCTGAGGCCAGGCATCCAGCACTGAAAACGGGATTCAGTGAGAGACTGCACACTGACTCTTGAGAGCCCCAACTTTCTTCCCTTCTGGGGAATGTGTGGAGGTACATAGGCAGCCATAGCCTCTAGGCCTCAAAATAAGCCCCAACCAGATCACTCTGCAGTGAATCTCAAAAGCAGCTTCTCTGGTGAGGTGGTGTGGTATCCACTCTTACAGACAAGCAAGCAGCTAAGGGTCACTAGACATTTGAACAAAGTGTGTATGCATATAAAAGACAGAAATCAAAGCAGTAAAAGCAATCTAGGGGAAACAGACTGTACCACAAGAAGAAAGATCCTCAGAGAGATAAGGGTCAGTGCTGTGCCAGGAGAACTTCCCAGAAAGCAGAGCAAAAACAATTAGATGGAAAAGTGCAGAAGAGAAATCAAGCCTAGGAGGCCCAAGATTTGAATAATAGAAACTCTGGCAATAGAAAGCAGAGAAAACAACTGGGCATGGTGCCTGTAATCCCAGCACTTGGGAGGCTGAGGCAAAAGGATCGTCATGAGTTCCAGGCCATCCTGGGTGACCTAGTGAGTTCAAAGCCAGCCTGAACTACACCGTGAGACCTTGTCTCAGAGAGAGAGAGAGAGAGAAAGGCTTCACCAAAAATGAGCATGTGCTGCAAGAAAGAGTAGATGTGGAAAACAGGACCAAATATCATAGATAGGGAAGGAAATCCCTGGGAAGATACTGAGAGAGAACCCAATAATGATGGCCACCCAGGTCCAAAGAGCAACCTGTACAGAGCAGAGCTCATCAAAAGGCTGTGGGAGCAATGTCTTCGAGGAGACTGAACCTTCATGTTTTGAAAAAGGGTTACACATTTGCAGAAGAGCAGTGAAAACTAACAAAAACTTTAGAGCAAATGCCAATGCAGGAAAGGAAAAGTATGCCATGCAGCTCACCTATGAGGAGCATTTATAACAGTGATGACAGCATTGAGCTAAGCAGAACTATGCCTTAACTGTACTGGAAAAATGGGGAGACAGAAAGCAGGCAGGTGTGGTGGGGACCAGAGGAAAAGCTAAATCCACAATTCCCGAAGAGTGAGTCTTCAGTGCCTTTGTCTTGGTCTGTTTTCTGTTGCTGTAACAAAGTAACTGAAGCTAGGAACTCATAAAGAAAAGAGGTATGTGTAGCTCAGGTTTCAGAGGCTGAAAGCCCAAGGTCAGGTGGCCCCATCTGTCTGGCTCTGTGGGGCCCCCTTGGCCACACCCCACCATGCCAGATGACATTGAGGTGGCTGTGAGTGCAAGGGGGAAGTCACATAGCCATACAGGAAGCCTGGGGGTGCAGGAGCCAGACTGGCTGTTGTAGAGTAGCCTGCTCTCTCTGGAACCACCCAGGGCCCTGAGAGCTGCTTCCATCCTTTCTGAGGGCAGTGACCTAATTACCCTCCATAGGCCCCACCTTCTAAAGGGCCCTCCACCTCCCAGGACCAGAGCTACTGCCTGGGGACCAGTTTGCCAGCACACAGAACGTAGAAGATGGACTCAAATCAGATCCACCCTCATCTGAGAAGTCGAGAAGTAGCAGTGGTGTTTTTAAGAATGTTATTAGCAGCTCTAGTGGTCAAGGCTAGAGGAGTCAGACAGAGTAGAAAGAGAAGTGGTAAATGGGGGCAACATATTTTTCAATACCAGGAATTGAACTTAGGACCTTGTGCTTTCGAGGCAGGCGCCAGAACCACTGAGCTAAATCCCTGGCCCTGGGGGCAACATTTTTAATGAATAAAACTTACAGAGTTACTTGACAGTAAGTCATGTGAATGGGTAACTGATGAAAAACTATACTTAAAACACACAAGTATGATCTGTATCAGTGATAGTGGCCCTTTTAGAACTTTCAATAACAAACATCCTGTTGTGGCACTTGTGACATAGGTTCTCCACCACTGATCTATATGGTAGAGGAAAGGATTAAGGAAAATATTGGCAGGTGAGTATTGGGTGTCAACCCCTTGTGGGTCTCATGTCTGTGCAGCATCCCAGGAGGCAAGCCTGGGACATGCTAGGAGGTCTGTTCTCCAGTGCCAGCACCAGCTCAGGAAGCTAGCACTGGGAAGGTCAGGGCTCGTAGCACCAAGCCTTCTGAAATTCTTACAAAATATGGAAGAAAGGGCATTTCCCAACTTGTTCTATGAGGCCAGTCTTATCCTGATACCAAAAACCAGAGAAGGATGTTGCAAAAAGAAAACAATTGGTCAACATCCTTTCTGAATATAAACACGAGAGTCTTCTTTTCAGATATACAATGACACACATTTTATGTCAATTTAAAATATATGCATACAGGGGATGGGGATTTAGCTCAGTGGTGCTGTTCCTGCCTGGCAAGCACAAGGTCCTGAGTTTGATTCCCAGTACCAAAAAAATACAATACAATACAATACGATACAATACAATACAATACAAGCATACAAGACAGCTGTTTACAGTTTGTTATAAACAAGAGGATACATAGTTGGCCCTTCATATCTGTTTCTTTTTCATTATTTTTTATTAGTCCATATTTGCAGTACATAATGATCACATTCCTTGTGTAGAGTTGGTACATATACATAACACATCTTAATTTCTTTTTCCACCCTCTCTCCTTGATCCCTTTTCCATTTGAGAAAGAGCTATCTCTCTACCTTCTATTATCTCTCTTTTATTTTGCTCTTTATACTTTGGCTTTCTCATATAAGAGAAACCATCCAATATTTAAGCTTGTGTTTCTGATTTATTTCACTTAAAATTATGGTCTCAAGGTACATCCATTTTCCTATAGATGATTCAAGTTTACCCTTCTTAATGGTAGAGTAGTACTCCACTGTATGTAAATACACATGTTCTTTATCCATTTATCTGTTGATAGACATATAGGCCACTTCCAAGATTTAGATATTATGCATAGTGCTGCTATAAATGTAAGTATGCATGGATCACTATAATATGATATCTTTAACTCTTTTGGAAAGATACCTAAAAGGAGGATATCTGGGTCAAATGGAGTTTCTAGTTTTAGTTTTTTGAGGAGTTTCTATACTGATTTCCATAGTGGTTGTACTAGTTTACACTCCCACAAATGGTGTTCAAAGGTTCCTTTTTCCTCACAGCCTCGCTAGCATTTGTTATTATTTGCTTTCTTGATGATAGCCATCTTTCTGAGGTAAGATGGAATCTCAGTGTTTTTTAAAATTTGTATTTCTCTAATGACTAGCAATGTTGAGCCTTTCTTCATGTATTTAGTGGTCATCTGTACTTCTTCTGTGAAGTGTCTATTCATTTCACTTGCCCATTTTTTGACTGGGTCTCTTATTTAGGGGGAGGTCTAATTTGTTGAGTTCTTTATATATTCCAGATATTAGTCCTCTGAGGAATAGCTGGCAAAATTTTTTTTCCCATTCTGTAGGATGTTTCTTTTGGAGAATGTTTCCCATTCTGTTAGGTGTTTCTTTTTCTATGCAGACTTTTTGATTTGAAATGATCACATTTGTTAATTCTTGGCATTATTTCCTGTGGTGTTCTGTTAAGAAAGTCCTTGCCTATCCCTGTGTCTTCAAGGTTATCTATTTTACCTTCCAGCAGATTGAATGTTTCTGTTTTAACATTTAGCTCTTTGATCCATTTTGATTTTATTTTAACACATACTCAGAGATATGGGTCTAGATTCAGTCTTCTGCATGTGGATAGCCAGTTTTCCCAGCACCATTTGTTAAAGTCTGTCTTTCCTAGGGCCAGGAATTTAGCTCAGTGGTTCCGCCACCTGCCTTGCAGGTACAAGGTCCTGAGTTCAATCCCTGGAACCAAAAAAAAAAAGTCTGTCTTTCCTCCAGGGTATGTTTTTGGCCCCTTTGTCAAAGATCAGATGGCTGAATGTTCCTGGGGTTGTTTCTGTATCCTCTATTCTGTTCCACTGATCCACATGTCTATTTGGGGCTGGTACCATGCTGTTTTTATCACTGTAGCTTTGTGATATAACTTCATATCTGGGATTGTGGTATTTCCTGCTTTGCTCTTGTTACCCAGGATTGTTTAGCTATTCTGGGTCTCTTATGGTTCCATATAAATTTTAGGATTGCTTTCTCCAGTTCTGTGAAGCATTCTATTTTTTGTTTGTTTGTTTTTTGTTTTTGTTTTTGGTACCGGGGATTGAACTCAGGACCTTGCGCTTGTGAAGCAGGCAGTGGAACCACTGAGCTAAATTCCCAGCCCCTATATTTCAGTTTTGGAAGTATGGCCATTTTGACTTACATGGGTTCTGCCTATCCAGCAGCAGGTGGTTTCTTTCCATTTTCTGATGTCCTCTTTGATCTCCCTTTTCAGGGTACTGTAGTTGTCTTTGTAGAGATCTTTCACTTCCTTGGCTAGGTTAATTCCTAAGTATTTGATTTTTCTTGGTCTATTGTGAATGGTATATTTTTCCTAATTTAATCTTGAACAAAATACTAGCAAATTGAATCCTGCAACATACAAAAAGAGTACTATATCATGACCAAACAAGATTTATCTCAGAAATGCAAGGTTGGCTCACCATCTGAAAATTAATCGATGTAATCTACCACATGAATAGAATAAAAGTCAAAAAGAAGATGAGCATCTTAACAGAAGCAAAAAATGACTTGACAAAATCCAACACTCATTCATTACATAAACACTCAGCATACTAGAAATAGAAGGTAAAGTTCTCACACTTGAAAAGTTTGAGAGCTATAAAAAAATCAACAGCTAACATCATGTTTAGAGGTAAAAGAATAAAAGTTTTCCGCCTAAAATCAGGAACTCTTGCCACTTCTATTCAGGATTGTGCTGGAGGCCCTAATCAGGGGAAAGAGGAAAGAAAAAGAAAAGACAAGGCATCCAGATTGGAAAGTAATAAAAAAATTACATGTGACAGGATCTGATTGTTTTGTTTTCCTGGGGATTGAACTCGGGGCCTTCACATTGAGCTACATCCCCAGTCCTTTTTATATTTTATTTTGAGACTGGATTTCTCTGTGGTGCCCAGTCTGGGCTCTTAACTTGCCATCCTTCTCACTCAGCCTGCCAGAGTGCTGAGATTACAGGTGTGTGCCACCAGGTCTGATTAACAGAGCTTGTGTTTAGAAAATCCTGAGAAATTTTAAAAAAGCTATTAGAGCCAATAAATAGTTCAGCAAGGTTGTAAAACATAAGAGCAATATACAAAAAAATTGTATCTTATACCCTTGCAATGAACAATCAAAAAATGAAATTAAGCAACCATTCCATTTACAATACCATCAAAAAAATTAAAATATTTGGGAATAAATTTTCTCCTCAAAAAGTTTCAGGTCTTGTACACTGAAAACTGCAAAACATTACTAAAAGAAATTGAAAACCTAAATAAATAGTAAGACATTATATATAAAAATTGATGATATTAAAATTTAAATGGAAATGCAAGAGACCTAGCATATCTAAAAGTAATCTTGTAAAAGAAGAACGAAATTAGAAGATTCATACTTCCTAATATTTAAATTCAAAGCTAGAATAATCAAGACTATGTGTTACTGGCATAGAATACATTTGGAACAGTGGAATAAACTTGAGAGTCCAGAAATAATCCCTTCTAGTTACAGCCAACTGATTATTAACAAAGCTTCCAAGACAATCTCATGAGGAAGGGATCCTTTTGTCAGCAAATGGAACAGGAATGATTGGATATCCCCATGCAAAAGAATAAAGTTGGATCTTTACCTCAAACCATGTTCAAAAATGAACTCAAAATGGATCCAAAACCTAATCATAAGAGCTAAAACTATAAAACTCTTCGATCCCCGGTACCAAAAAACAACAAAAAAACTATAAAACTCTTAGAAGAAAATATAGGCATAAACCTTTGTGATCTTGACATGGACAGTAGTTTCTTAGATATAGCTGAAGCATATACACAAAAATGGTGATAAATCGTGCCTCAAAATTTAAGACTTCTGTGTTTAAAAAGACATCTTCAAAAAATGGAAGGACAACCAACAGAATGAGAGAAAATACTTGCAAATCCTATATCTGATAAGAGACTTGTATCTATACTATATTTAAAAATCTTACAAATCAATAATAAAAAGGTAACCCTTTTTTTTTTTTTTGGTACCAGGGATCAAACTCAGAACCTTGCACTTGCAAAGCAGGCTCGGTGCCACTGAGCTAAATCCCCAGCCTGCTATCCATTTTTTAATTAGCAAGAGACTTTAATAGACATTTGTGCTTAGCATTGTTGGCCATTAAGGAAATGCAGTCAAAACCATGAGATGACATTTTGTACCTACCAGGATGACTATAATTAAAAAGCTAGTGGGCTGGGGATTTAGCTCAGTGGTTCCACCGCCTGCCTCACAAGTGCAAGGTCCCGAGTTCGATCTCCGGTACCAAAAAAATAAATAAATAAATAAAAAGCTAGAGCTGGGAATTTACCTTAGTGGCAACATGACTGCCTCATAAGCACAAGGTCCTGAGTTTGATCCCCAGTACTGGGGGAAAAAGAAAAAGCTAGATAATAATGAGTGTCAACAAGAATTGGAGAAGTTGGGCCGGGGATTTAGCTCAGTGGTTTCGCCACTTGCTGCACAAGCGCAAGGACCCAAGTTCGATCCCCAATACCAAAAAAACCCAAAAAGAATTGGAGAAGTTGGAACCCCTATACACTCCTGGGAAAACAGAAAATGTACAGCTGCTATGGAAATCAGTTTGGCATTTCTTCATAGGGTTAAACCTAGAATTGCCATTTGACTCAGCAATTCCACTCCTACGAAGGAGAATTCTAAATATATGTCCACACAGAAGCTTATACATGAATGTTCACAACAGCAGTGACTTTAACAACCAAAAAGTGGAACAACTCCAGTATTTATCAACAGAATGGATAAATAAAATATGCTTTATTTATGTGGTAGAATGTTATTTGGGGAAAAAATGGAATGAAGTTCTAATACATGCTACGACATGAGTGAACCCTGAAAATATTAGTCTAAGTGAAAGATAGCAGCCACAAAAGACCACATATTGTATGACATTTCATATGAAATGTCCAGCAAAGGCAAATGCAGAGACAGGAAGTAGTTTTGCAGTTGTCAGGGACCAGGGAAAGGGTGAATGGAAAGTAACTAGTAATAAGTTTACACTGGGGTGTGTTGAAGGTGTTCTAAAATCAAATAGTGGTAGTGGTTGCACAACTCTGTGAATATGCTTTGAAAAACCACTGAATTAAACACTCTTAAAAAATGAACTTTATGATGTTTGGATTATATGTCAATAATGCTATTTTTAAGAAAAAAAGAGTCAGCTCTTCTCCTTTTCTCCCCCGACTGCCGCCAAGTAGTCAGCTTTCGGATCTGAGCTTCCTGTAGGGAGAGAGCTTAGAAGTGGGACTCTGAGTGGAAAAGGCAGAGATGGCTCACTCCAGAGACTGGGGAGGTTTTTTGAGACAAAGACAGAAGACAGTGGCGGCAGATGACCCCTAGTGGCAGGAGCCTATTGCCTGCTGTGAGAATATCCATGAGATGGCAGTATTGTGGCCTTTGGGAATTAGAAAAAGATTTCTGTGAACTGAATACCAAAGCCCACTCCCATGTTCTCCAGCACGAGGGTGCCCCAGGATTCTTGTGTACCAAGAAAAAGGGCTGCTCCCAAGGACACAGCCAGCACCCTGCTGACAAAGCCCCAACTTGGGCTCTGAGGCAGCTGCATCTTCCTCCCAGGCTCTGGTTTTACTCTTCTCTGGGTATACTTCTCTCTCTAGCTCTCTCTCTCTCTCCCTCTCTCTCCCTCTCCCCTCCCCCCGTCAGAGCCATTTTGCTGTTGTCCTTGGCTGACTTCTAGAGGATCCAGGCAACATTTCCACCTGAGTCTCAGCCCTTCCACATCTTTCCCTCCTTCACCCAGAACTAGAAAGGCTTCCTGCTTCCCCATCTGTCCAGCAAGACCTCCCTCAAACTTCCACTGTCTTCTCTGGTCCAGTTGGGACCTAGTCTAGCAGTGGAGAGGGAGCAGAAGATGACTGAATTATCAGGGAGAGAAAATGCACTGGGCACTAACTCACAGATTCCAGCTAATACATGGAGCAGACGGCACCCGGTGTTGATAGTGCTAGATGCTGTCGCAAGTGCTATGTGTGTGTTCACTTGATTCCCTCAGCTGCCTTCAAGGTACACACTATCATCGCCCTTACTTTACTGGTGCAGACACTGAAGACACTAAAGAGCTCGCTCAGAGGGTATATGTTGAATTTGGGATTCAAACCTAGATATGGAGTCTGGCCCAATACTCTCTACTTTTAACCAATAGGTTAAATTGTCTCTCCACAATAAAAGAATTAAATCAGACACAGATACAGAGAGTTGAGAGCAGAAACTGGATCTTGGGCTGGTCTATGCTGCTCTGGGCCACAAAGACGAGAGGCACGAAGGACATCCAGTCTTTATTTATAACATGCATGGGAAGGAGAGGAGCAGGGCAGGCCTCGGAACATCTGCTGATAGCAAGTATCGAAGGCAGGACTGTAAAAGGCAGGCACTAGCACATCTTTGCTGAAGAGAACAAATGGGTAATTCAGAGGGAAAGAATTTAGTTGGAGTCAAGCTGACCTTGGCCGGAAGTGAACGAGCAAGGCCCTGGACCCCTAATGTAATATAGCTGAATTATGGAGGGGCAAGAAGCTTGTGCCACTTACAGCCTGTTAATACTGGGCAGAGATGTCTGCTATATTTGGATATGGAGCCTGGGCATTGGTATCTTTTAAGAGGTCTTCAGAGTATTCTAACCTGCAGTCAGGGTGGAGAGCTGGTGCCTGTTGGGGTTCATCCTTCAGCATACTTATATTGTTTCCCTGCCAGGTAATAAGCCTATGTTGAGTCCAAAGACGCAGATACAAATATATCTATTTGCAGCCCTGAGGCACTCACTGCGGGTGAAATAAGAAAGTGCTGCATTATTGGGATAATGGGCTCAGCCAACTGCTTAGAATTAGCTATGCTCCCTAGAGAAGTAGCCAACCCCAGGTTTGGAGCACAGAAAATGCAAGGTGTGTAGGATATATTCGTGTTCCAGAAAGCAAGGAAGCTGTCAAAGACTTAAAGGAGCCGTGTTAAAAAAACAGAGAAGCCAGCTAAAAGTACAGTCTCCAGCAAAATTTAGAATAATTTAAACATCAAAAATCATAGTTGGGGCCTGGGATTTAGCTCAGTGGTTCTGCCGCCTGCCTCGCAAGCTCAAGGTCCCAAGTTCGATCCCTGGTAACCCCCCCGCCAAAAGAAAATCATAGTTGACCTTAACTGATGGAAACCAATAAAGAGCCAGCTGATAAAAGTATAAGAAATAGTAGAAGGGTAGATAAGATCATTGTGTTGTGACCCCTAGTAATTAGCTCAAGGACAAATCATAAAAGGATGCTAGAAGCACTCACTGAAAGCTTCTGAAAAACAGGATATTATCATAGCACCAAAATATTACCAAACAAGTCACGTAATAACTTCGACAGTGGAGAAGTTGGAGAGTCACCTCATTAATCAAAATAATCCTCATTAGTGAGAGGATAACTTTACAGTATTGGCTTCCTGTGTGATACACTAGGAAGTCTTCTTCCCACCACCATTAGCAAAGTGCTTAACTTGTTTTTTGGTTTGTTTGGTTTTTTTGGTACTGGAGATTGAACCCAGGACCTTGTGCTTGCGAGGCAGGTGGCTGAACCACTGAGCTAAATCCCTGGCCCAAAATGCTTAACTTGCGTGTAATCAAACTTCCACATTTTATCTCAGTAAGAAAGAGTAACAAGATAAATGACCCTATGAGCAAATATAAAATTTTATATTTTATGTGGGACATTGTACAAGAAAGCTGTTCTAGAGTCTTAAATTAATGTCAATGAAAGGAGATCAAAGAGATAAAATAACCAAATAGAATGGCTGAACTCTTATTGGATCCTGGTTTGAAAATAACCAGCTATATCAGGCATTTTAGAGACAATTGGGGAACTTAGAAGATAGGTTATTATGTATTGTTATACAACAAATGTAATTTTTCTTAGGCAAGATAATTGTCTTAGTCACTTTCTCATCATTGAGACACAATATCTGGCATTCACAACTTAAAGGAGAAAGGTTCATGTCGCTCATGGTCTCAGTCCATGGTTGGCTGGTTACAAAACAGAAACAGAATGGTAAATGAAAAGCTGCCCCCCATCATAGTGGGTGGGAAGCAGAGAGAGAGAAGGAGCCAAGGAGGGAGATCCGCCCTTCCAGGTCACACCCCAGTGACCAGCCTTAACCAGGCCCTCCTCCTACAGCAAGTGAGTTAGATCAATCCACTGATGAGCACCCTCATGTTATGGTCACCTTCCAAACACATGAGGCTTTGGGGGGACACCCTGATCTAAACCATAACAACAATAGTTTTGTGATTCTGTAAAGGCATCTCTTTGCTCTCAGAAGAGGCCTGGGGAGTACTTGGGAATGAAGTGCCATGTCTGCAACTAATTTATTTCAGAAAAATAAAGTGTGTATGTGTGTTTTATATATGTGGGGTGAGGGGTACAGCAAATATACAAGCAAGGCGTTAACTGTTACTGAATCTAGGTGCAGAACACACCAGAATCCCTTGCCCTGTCTTTCACAGGGTTATTGCTGCTTCTCAGCTCTTTGGGTCTCTGACAGGTTACCACTGTGGGGCACAGGGGCTCATCCCGTTGAAGACTGGGTGACAGTGTAGAACATGCTTCAGAGGAGTCTCTCCCACACAATGAAGGATCTGAGGCATTTACTCTCAGACTAGCTTCCTGGCACTTCCTGTTTGACCCAATGGGCTGAGAGAAACTCCTCAGGCAGAGTAGCAGACAGACATCATCCATGTATTCTGGGACAATGACCACCGCAGAGGAGACCCAGCTGGCCTCTGAGGGGTCAGGTGACATTGCTGACAATCTTTTCTGCCTCATCCTAATCACCCACCTTTCAACAAAAGTCTGTTAGGTTGAGTGAAAAATAACACATGGCCTCAGGAACAGCACAGAGGTCAGCCGAGATCAGCGTGCAGTCGTCTTAGCTTGTGGTCACAGTGTCATCTTGCACCCTGGCTTCATCCTGCTGTCATTGGGCTCGCTTCCTTTTCTGAGGGTGCCTCCAAGAGTAGAAGCTCAGTTTGGGGCTCAGTCTGAGCTGACATGAAGATCTGTAAGTCCCTGTACTTTTACACGGTGTATAAGTTTTTGCAAATGTAAAAGCTGGACAGTGATTTGTCAGTGTGGGAGAATTTTCTCTCCAATTTGTAACAAGCTGGGTTTTGAGCGGCAGCGAAGCCTGGCACTGCTTCCTGCCGTTCACAAAATTGACGACCCAGGGGACATAAGAGAACAGAATATAGAAGAACTCTACTTTTATGTAAGCTTACCTGAAATAATTTCAAACTTATAAAAACAGTACAGTGGCTACCCAGCTCCACCTGTGATTAACATCTTGCCTCGTTCGCGTTATCTAACACCTGCTCGGTTACCCATCCCTTTGGCCGTGTGCACACTCACAGCTGCACACGACACACCATCTTGCTCTGACCACACTTGAGTCAGGGGCTGACACTGGGCCATTTACGCCCAAATACTCCATGTGTTGAATCAGAATGTTCTGTTATATAACCACAGATCACTAACAATTCCAGAAATTTCAACATTGATTCCATAGCTATTCTACTCTGAGTATTCTCATTTTGTCAACTGACCTAATAATGTCCCTTTCACGGCATTTTTTTCTTTCCTTACTTGTGTGGGATCAAGTATTGCACTCTGTTGATGTGTCTTGTCAGTTTCCTTAAATCAGGAACATTTTCATACACTTTTCTTTGCCTTTTTATAATGTTGACATGTTAAAGTAATACAGTTGTCTCCTTTTTTAAGTAAAGTATTCCTCCTGTGAAGTTGATCTGAGGTTTCCTTATGATTCAATTCAGAATATGTCTGCCTGTCTACCAGTATTGACACGTGTCCTTCCCAGGGCCTCACATCTGAGCAAACCGTGTCCATCTGCCCCTCTTATTTCATTTGTTTTTTTGAGATAATGTCTCACTATGTAGCCCAGGCTGGCCTCAGACTCGAAGTGACTCAGCTTCGAGTCCTAAGATTACAGGTGCACACCACCACACTTGGCTGGCACTGTCAATTCTAATTACCCTATCAAGATATTACCTAATTTCTGTATGATGATTTTTCTCTTGTAACTATGAATAGGCAAGGTGTGAAGAGATCCTTTGAAAACCACCCATTTTACTTTTCCACTTAAATGTCCCCAAACCTCTTCCCTCTCAGGTGGCAAAGACAGACCATCTACATGCATAGTGTACAGTCCTCTGCTGTGCATAGTGCCATAGGAAGTCTGTTCCTTATTTGCTGAGGAACTCTCCAGCACTGCTTTGGACCCAACACTAGGGCTGGCTCCGGGTCCTCAACACAGGCTGGAGTGCTGGGCTCCAGTCACGTGGAGCAGGCACAAAAGAACCGGGACCAAATGCCTGGCCAGCCCTCTGAGAACCCTGAACAGCAAAGGGCGGCAGGCCGACTGGAAGGGGGAAGTCACCAAACCAGAATTGAGTGCTGCATTTAGTTTCCTTGCTGTCATCTGGCCTGGACTCAAAGACAGCCTGAAACCTGGTCCTTCCCACCAAGTGAGGACAGAAAGAACACTGAGTGAAGCCCAGGGAGTGAGAACAGGGCCTCTGGGAGGGATTGTTTTCCTTTTTCTTTTTTCTTTTTCCATCTTCTACCCAATTCCCACTCCCTACCCCCAGGCAATCCCAGGCATCCCCAGCAGCAGGGTCTAGGCTGGTACTTTCCTCCGACCAGGAGAGCTTTGGTCTCAAGATGGGAATGGAAGGGAGAAATGAAAAAGAGAAGAAAGTGTACAGTTGTTTTTAAAGGATCCTTTACTATCTAAACTCTTCTACGTGACTTTTAATATAAAATGCATTCCATTTTTTCTTTTTTTTTTTTTTTTGTACCAGGGATCGAACTTGGGTCCTTCCACTTGTGAGGCAGGCGGTGGCACCACTGAGCTAAATCCCTGGCCCATTTTTTCTTTTCTTTTCCTTCCTGAGTTGGGGTTCTCTATGGAGCCCGGGCTGGCCTTGAACTCACAGTCCCCAAGGAGCTCTAGGCATGCACTGCTGCACCCAGCCACAACCTGTATTTCTTAAAAACAGAGCCAGAATACCCAGTAGGAGTTGGTGCACAGTCCAGTACACGGAATGCCCATTATCCCTTGATCAAAAGTAATTTTATACATCCATTCCTTCAATTCGGTGGAAAATGTGAGCCGTTAACTAATTAACGGGTGGCCAAGGAAGAGATGTTGCTATGCAACCCTTGAGCACTGTGCTGAGGCCTCTGGAGCTCCTCCCTTCCACCCAGCAGATGCCAGCTTCCTACTTGCCCACTTGAATGGACCCAGCTTCCTCTGCTGGTCAAGGCCACCACCTGCTGGCTATGCCTCTCTGTGACCCTCGTGACCCTCTTCTACTGGAGTAGCAATGCACAAAGCATACCATACAGTCAGGGTGGTGGCTCACACCTGGAATCCTGGCTCCTGAGAAGCTAAGGCAGAAGGCTCACAAGTTCAAGACCAGCCTAGGCTACTTAGTATGACCCTGTCTCACAATAAAAAGATAAAAACAAAAAGGCTGGGGTGTATCTCAGTGGTACAGCACTTACCTAGCATCCACAAGGCCCTGGTTCCATCCCCAGCAGGGTGGACAAAAAAATTTTTTTTTTTTTTTTTGGTGCCAGGAATCAAACTCGGGTCCTTGTGCTTGCGCAGCAGGCGGTGAAACCACTGAGCTAAATCCCCGGCCAAAAAAAAGTTTTTTTTAAAGCATAGCACACAATAAGATAAGAATTAGAATCAGTCAGGAAAATGGGACAGGGGGAAAATAAAAATAGCCAAACAGATGAGAAGAGGCACAGTTTGGGTTGGTGTGCTCTTACATCTCTGACCTCACTGAGGCCAGCACCAAAGGAACATGCACCCTGTTATGTGTCTACATCATCCTCTGGGTAAGAGGAAGCCACTGCACGTCTTCTGAACCTGAGAGAAATTTGTCCCCACAGCATCGTCCTGGCCAGGGGGAGTTGTCCTACAACAGATAGAGCAGCAAGGTAGCTTTCCACCAAAGAGCAAGTCAGCAGGAAACCATTCTGAGGGGGCCCTAAAGCATCCTGTTTCCCCGGTTTTTTTTGGATGGTCTGACCAATTCAAGAGTGAAATGTAGATGAAAGCAGTGCTTCACCAGCTTTTCCACTGCAGTGCCCCCAAAGCAGAGAACACCCCCTAAAGAGCACAGGGGACAGCCCCAGGCACACTGCCACTCATCCAGAATTTCTTTGGCATCTCCTTATTTATCTCGAAAACTCACAAGAGCTTTTACTGCATGACAGATCTGTGCCTGTCTTCACAGGAAATAATGTTCGAAATCACTTGCTAGCAGGGGTGGCAGCACGCAGAGCCCCTGACCCCTTCAGGGACTACAATGCTGCTGCCTCTAGCGTGATTAGCCCTGGAAAATTAACTGAATTGAGAAGAGCTAATGTGGAGTTTGGCCTCCTGCCTCTTCTCCTAGTTAATATGATAATGTCCCAGGAACTCAGGCTCTCAGAAATAGGTCAAATCAAATGCCAGCCCCCTGCTTTATGAGCTCTGCAAGGAAGAAAGCTCAGCACAGTGCCAAGAGTGACCCCAAGAGGCAGTAGGAGATAAGCCTATGCTGGTTCTGAAAGTCTCAGACAGGGTCCATCCTCTAGCATCCTCCCGATCACAGTGACCAAGGCTCTCAGGTCTCTCCTTCACTTCCTGTTAATACAGCAGTTTCAGTCCATGTAAATAAAACAAGAGATGCCTAGGAAACAGGTGAGATCCACTCTCAGGAAGCACTCCAGTGAGCAGTGGGGATGCAAGGATGCAGAAAAGCCCATTAGCTCTGCAGTCCAAAAGGTCCAGCCTGTGTTCATTTGAATAAAAACACCAGAAGCCTTCAACTGCTAAAATAAAACAAAGCAAAGCCCAGGCTTGGCAATGCTAAAAAACACAGTCCAAGGCCATCATAGAAAATGAGATGGAGAAGGTTACTTCACCTCTGTAGCAGTCCCTGGGAGGCAGAGACCGACAGCAGCCACATCCAGTGGCAGTGTGGAGGGCCAGTAGCAGCACTGTGGCCTGTCCAGTGATCCCTCAGCAAGTCCCTATTTTGTTCCACCAGACAAATCAGTTTCAGTTGTTGCTCCTAAGAACCCTGATACAATAAGCACTGCTCCTTTTGCATTTAACAACACAACTTTGAACTATGGAAAGCAGAAACTATTAGAAATAAAAATAAGCCTGGCATGGTGGTGCATGCCTGTAATCTCAGCACTCGGTGGACTGAGGCAGGAGGATTGGCATGAGTTCAAGGCCAGCCTGCACTACTTATCAAGAAACTGTCTCACAGCCTTAAATGTTTATATCAGTCACAAATCTAGGATGTACTGTCTTTGTATGTGAGCTTTGTAGAGATTTTTAAAAATACAAGCATCTTCCCCATTGAAGAGTGGAGAGTCTACTGGATAACTAGTCAGAAGCTTTCTCTCAGAACTGGACATTGGATATCTTCCTTCTCTCAAGAAATGGTGGTTCACACTATCATGGCCTTATGTATGGTAAAATGGAATCTTCTGTAACTTTCTCATTTAATTGTGGTCTATTTTTAGGTGGACTTGAAAGAATTGTATAAATCAACTAACATATTATCTGAGTTGTCCAACACATGGTATAATTAAGACGGTAAAATATTGCACATTTCCTAGTTGCCTTTGGGAATTTGATGGGGATTTTCTTTTTCAAATTTACATCTTTGAAACCCTTCACACTTGATTTACTAGGCAATGAAAATTAAAATCTAGAATTTGTCCTGCCCTAAGAGATGGATTAGGAATCTGGAAACACACACACAAAAGAAACTGTCTCAAAAAGTGACACCCCCCCCCCAAAAAAAACCCCACTTGGTTGGAAATTTTAAAACATCATTTTAAATAAGTCTCGGGTTAAAGCAGAACTCAAGCCTGAAATTACAAACTATGAAGAAATCCAAAACTAGGAATCTAGGAATCTTCTACAAAGAAGTATGGTACTCAGAAGGAAATTTAAAGGCTTAAATGCATGTATGAGAAGACATTAAAAAATGAAAATAGGGCCAGGGATTTAGCTCAGTGGTTCCGCCGCCTGCCTCGAAAGCACAAGGTCCCAAGTTCGATCCCCGGTACCAAAAAAGGAGAAAGGAAATGAGCTCAGCACCCATTTCAACAGGACAGAAAAAAAGGAATTCTAAATAGAGCAAAAGAAATTCTCAGTTATGTCTTTCAGCTGGGTTCAAATTATTCTATCTAGCACTATTCCAAATATTTGGTTTGAGATAAGAGGCCTGACCTAATTTCCACTTTTAGCACTGATACTATATCCATTAGGATTTTCTAAATAAGTTACATTGAATGACATAAAGCAATTCCCAACTCCCAAAATTGAGAAACATATCAAGCTTCTAATTAGAATGACTGTTAAGCCCTTCCAAATTTGGTTTACAAATTTACTATGTAAGGCCAAACAAAACCATATTCCGTTTTGGGGGCTTGTTGGTTTCTGGTACTGGAGACTGAACCCCCATGGTCTTCATATTGAACTACATTCCCAACCCTTTTTTAAAAATTTTGACACTAGGTCTTGCTTAGTTGCCCAGGGTGGAGTCCAATTCAAGATCCTCCTGCCTTAGCCTCCCAGAGGGCTGGCATTACAGACTTGGGCCACCGTGCCTGGCGTGAATGAATTTTTGATGTGAGCAGTAGCGTGCCCTTTCTCAGCTTCTTAAATGTTGGGAACACTCATATTCCCCTAACAGTATCTTTATGCCTTTGTTCATTATCTCTTGGTGCTTGGTCCCTTGTAAAGGACTTGATTTACCACAAGGGTGATGGCCTCTGAACTTGACATACCGTGACATTTTGTCTCCCTACTATGCTGTATCTCAGATCGCCATGAGGTTATCTCCAAAGAAATCCTGGAGCTGGACCCTTGGGAAAACCAGTGGAATGTTGTCGCCGTCAATGTCCTCATGCATGACAGCTATGACATCTGCCTGGTGGCCAGGATGAACCCCCGAGACCTCATCCCCCCACCCTCGGACCTGGTGGAGGATGGCAGGGACCACTGAGGCCTGAGAGGCTGTGGGCCTTTGGAGTGGAGCGACCCTGCCTTGGCTGTCACAGTCCCAGGACATGGCTGCCGCTGTTGTGCATGTGTGTTGCATGCGTGGCGGGCCTGGGAGAGCGCTGTGCTGTGCTAGGAGGGAGGATGCAGGGGTTCCCTTGGACAGGACATTAGGAGGCCGGAGGTGGTAGCACCCAGGGAGGAACACGGGGCGGGGGCCACAGAGTACAGGGATGGAAGGATCTCCCTGTCCTGGGGACTCAGAACAGAGGGTGCCATCCTCAAAGGGCCCAAGGAGGAAGCCATGCATGTGTGTGACACCCCAGCCCACCACACTGCCTGGGCACAGGGTATGCTACCAAGACCAGAAAAAAGTAGTTGTAGCTAAATGACCACACCTGCAAGGATGTGGGCCTTGAGCAGAGAATTCTCTCAAAATAGTGACAGCAAAGGAAGGCTTCCCTCTGCCAGGGCTTCCATCTTAGCTGTGCTGCCGCTCACCATCAGAATAGCCCCCTGCTACAGCCCTGTCCCTGGCATGTGTCCACGCCCCATGGCAGGCACCACGAGCAGACTATTCCTCCCAGGATGGGGACAGCAGTTCTGCGGCCCTCAGCCCCAGGCCTGCCACCATATGTCGGACCAGACTTCCGCAGGCTGCCCCTGCCCAGCCCTGAAGGCCACAGGCCGGACCCATCCACCTCAGGAACAGGCGGGGGGGGGGGGGAGGCAGCCACACCCCAGCTGCCTGCTGCCCTCTGCGCCCAGCCCCTGAATCTGTCCCCTGTGTCTCAGGGTGAGCACAGCAAGTCAGTCACCAAGTGTAGTTTAGGGGTAACGTTGAAACGCCACGCGGGGATCCCTCTACCTTACTCCACCCATCCCTCCCAGAGCACAGGGTGCCATGTGGGTGGCTGTTCTAGTTCCAGAGGCCCAGCGTAGGTGGTCCCCCAAGTCCCGGGGGTGGAGCTCTGGTGGCCAGAATGGGGCAGTGTTTTGAGGCCACGGAGCTCCGTCCTACGCCTAGGGTGCTGAGTTAGGATGAGCGGCTCTGCTTCCTCATGGAGTCAGCCTTGGCTGAGGACAGGCCCCAAGGGCCTCTGCCTCTCCACCAATGTGAGCCTGCGGAGCTGCCCATCCCCAGCTAAGGGGCCCTGGCCTGTGTCTCTTGGTGCCTCTGTGTGCACTGGATTCAAGATTGGCCCCAGATCTGCTACTTACTCAGCCATGTGGGCCCTGCTGGGCAAGATGACCCTTCCCAAGTCTGATGTCCCGGGCAGAAGGGAAGGAAAGAACTCAGTCCTTGAGAGCTGGTGTGGAGTGCTGAGAAAATGCCCCTTAGGTGCTAAAACAATAAACATGCTTTGCCTGCCACTGTTGTTATCATCACTGTCTTCCGAGTTTCCCAAAACAACGCTCACAAAACCGGACCCAGGGCTCTAGGGACCCCTGGACTTCAGGCTCAGACAAGCAGGGTTAGCTCACCTGCTTGGCTTCTCCCAGAGCTCAGAAGAAATGTTTCCTCGGAGCTTCGGCCCTGATGCCTTAAGTGGACACCCTAGGGGCCCTGAGGCCTGAGGGTGAGCCCGCCTGTCATCCACAGTGAGGGGCTTGACCGACTCTGTCACTGTCCCCTGTGAAGTCTCCTCTGCAGTGGCAGAACCGATCTTCCCACCTGACGGGGAGGCCAGACGCCGTCTGCCCAGAGCCAAGACAGCTTGTGTCCCAAGCCCTGAAGGACAGGCAGGCGCCCAGAGGCAGGGCTTCCCAAACCTGTTCCCAAAGAGCGGCTTTCCAGATTTAATTTTGCTTTCTGACCTTAATTTTTCTTTAATTCAATGTAATAAATTGCTTCTTGTTCCAATAGTTGTCAATCTTCATGTTTATAATCAAACACCACAGCTGCTGCCTCCTCCTTCGGGCAGATTTGGGCCCCTTCCCTCTGGCTGTCCTCACTGTGACTGAGGCTCCGAGGACTGGCTGCTTCCTGTCCCTGAGACACCTGCAAACAGAACCTGGAAGGAGTTGGCTGGGAGCTGATCAACTACCATGGCACCGACATCCCCAGCTCAGTGCGTGTTTCGACAGCAGCACTGTTTTCAGATTGACCTTAAAACAAGCAAATGCTTTAGATCCAAACATAAAATTTTACTTATAAAAGATTGCTTGCATGTTGGTTTTCATACTGCAGCTTGACATGAGTTTCATCTGAGAGGGGTTCCTGTACCTCAGAGATGCCGAGGGGCCTCAGAGCAGGAATGACCAGCCAGCAGGGACAGCAGAGGGAGACAGTCAGGCCCGTGAGGTGGGAGACAGGCAGCAGGTGGCCCCGGTTCCTAAGGAGCTGGGGCACAGGAGGATGTCACATAGCAGTAACTCCCAGCTACTCCAGAGGCTGAGGCAAGAGGATAGCAATTTCCAACCCAGCATGGGCAATCTAGTGACTTCACAAGACCCTGTCTCAAAATAAAAGACAAAGACGGCCAGGGATTTAGCTCAGTGGCGCCACTCCTGCCTCCCAACTGCAAGGTCCTGAGTTCCATCCCTGGTACCACAAAAAAATAAAATAAAATAAAATTTAAATTTAAAAAAGACAAAGAAAGGTCTCGGGGTGTAGCTCAGTGTGTTAGTTCAATCCTCAGAACAAAATAGGGGGGAGGGAGAGGGGAGAGAAAGGAAGGGGGAGGAGAAGAGGAAGAAGGAGAAGGAAGAGGAAGGAGGGAGAGGAGGAGGAAAAAAGAGAAAAGGAGGAAGGAGAGGAGGGAGGGAAGGAAGGAAATGAGCAGGGAGGGAGGGAGAGAACCAAGCCCAGCGTGGTAGGGCAACTATAATTCTGGATACTTGGGAGGCTGAGGCAGGAGGATCACAAGTTCAAGGCCAGCCTGGACAACTTAGTGAGATCCTGTCCCAAAATAGAGAGGGCTGGGCCGGGGATTTAGCTCAGTGGTTCCGGCGCCTGCCTCAAAAGCACAAGGTCCTGAGTTTGATCCCCAGTACCAAAAGAAAAAAAAAAAAATAGGGCTGTGGTTACAGCATTTTCAAGGCCTTGGGTTCCATTCTCAGCACTGCAAAAAGAAAAAGAACCAACTAAAGTCACTGAAGACCTAGATGGCCTCACCAAGGAATCCAGACCACAGGCCCCAGCAACAGGGCTTCAGGCAACAAAGGCTTTAAGAGTGTTACTCTCAGCTCAGAGGTGTGGCGAGGCCCACTCCCTGGAGCCTGGACTGACCCAGGAGCAGAGGGGTGGGAACCACAGTTCGAGTGCAGCGCAGCCCATAGCAGAGGACCAGCAGTGTGATCAGAGGGGGAGGCAAGTCAGCCAGAAGCTCAGAGCTGGGAGTCCTGCTCCTTCAACAGCACCCTGGAGGGCTCAGGTGCTCTCCCCAGGCCCCGAGGGGTTACCCAGAGCAGCAGGTGAGGCAGTTGTCACCCCACTGTTCTGCCAGGCCCAGCCAGGTTGGGCGGTGACAGTTCACAGAGCCCAGGGCTGTCCTCCCAGCTTCTCAGGAAGCCCTCCATGGCATGACCAGTCACACTCCTGCTCCATGTACCAGGGCTTAGTGGATCATGGGGATCCAGGGACAGCTGTGCTGCAGAGGGGCCTGGGAAGATTTCCTGGCTCTCAGAGAGGCCAGAGGGAGAGGAGCTGTTTTCTGCAGAGCCCGTGAGTTGGCCACCCCTGGAGCCCTGAGGGTGTGAGGGGACAGGAAGAACCCAGGTCCTCGGCAGTGTTGCTGAATTAACCAGCCAGATCCCAACTGTTAGGTAAGTGCTCTTCCTTGTGCTGACCACCAAGTTACCTGCACCCCAAGATTTCCTAAGAGGTGCTCCAACCCTCCCCCTAAAGCTGCCTTCTCTTGAGATGATATCTGCTGTCCTTGCCGCATGCCAGGGTGTCAGTGTCCTGGTCCCTGGAATGTCTGCGAATGAGATTGTCCTTCGCTGTGACAGGGTAAATTCCACGTGGTCTGTGAGTGGCGATAGTTTACAAGCCCAAGTGCTTCCTGGCTACCTGTCTGGTATTCCTTTCTATCTCAGAGCCTCCACATTTTGCTTGTTTATTACAAATCTCACCCACCACCTGTTACTATAAACATTACACAGCCACAGGGATCCATTTCTGCATCGCCTCTGGCTACTTTCCGGGTGATCTAAGGCCCTTTGCAGAAGGTTTGCCAACTTCTGGTTCCTCCCATCAAATCTTCTGGAAGAAAAATTTAGAGTTGCCAGGTGCGGTGGTGTATGCCTGTAATCCCAGCACTCGGGGGGCTGGGGCAGGAGGATCACTGTGAGTTCAAGGCCAGCCTGGACTACGTAGCAGGAATTTGTCTCAAAAAACAAAGAAAAGAAAAAAGAAAACTGAAAGGGGTGGTGGGTCAGCTGATCCGAGGTGTGGTGCCCTGGTTTTAGGCCGCTCACTTGGCCCTGTGAGCCGCAGCAGCCATGGCCAGCCAGTCTCAGGGAATCCAGCAGCTGCTGCAGGCCGAGAAGCGGGCCACAGAGAAGGTGTCCGAGGCCCGCAAGCAGCTCCAGTCAGCAGCAGCAGCACACTAGGTGTGCTTACTTCTTGGGGAGAGGAGGAGTTCCCTAGATGGCTGTTACCCATCTTATGTTGAGCTGGCCTTGAACTTGTGATCCTCTTGCCTCAGCCTCCTGAGTGCTAGGATTATAGGAAAGAACCAGAGGCTGAAGCAGGCCAAAGAAGAAGCTCAGGCTGAGACTGAACAGTACCGCCTGCAGAGGGAGAAAGAGTTCAAGGCCAAAGAAGCTGCGGCCTTAGGATTGCACGGCAGCTACAGCAGTGAAGTGAAGGAGACCCAGGAGAAGATGGCCATCCTCCAGACCTACTTCCAGTAGAGCAGGGAAGAAGTCCTGGATAACCTCCTGGCCTCTGTCTGTGACATCCGGGCAGAAATCCATGAAAACTACCGCATCAATGGATACAAGAAAGAAACACCTGTTCTGTAGATTAGCATTGTAGATGCTCTCATGGAATATGAAGCTTTAGCAAAGTTGATTTCTGTTCTTAAGAAATGCATTAAATTATTTCTTACGTTGTGTAATAAATAGTTCCTTTCACTTTTTGGAGAGGAGCATATCTAGCTTCTTTGGACAAACTTTGTACTTTCTCCAAAGATTTCGTCTTTTTACCTTGTATTTCTTAGAAATTTAATGAGTATATGTTGTCTGTTTTCTTATACCTTTTAGCTCAAGCAACATGTACATCAGTGTTGACTTTTTCATTCTTAGATTTAGTAAGTAAAAGAAAAAACAATTCTTTAAAGAAAGAAAGGGATTAAATAACTTTTTTCCCTTACACTTTCTTAAAGATCAGGGGCTTTATCTATGAAAATGTATTAAATAGTTATTTGTAACTTGTATGATGCAGCAGCCAGCCTTAAAGTAGTATATTTTGAGGAAGGATTAGAACAGCTAGTACTAGTATACTTGCTTCGGCTGCACTTAGTTTATCTTAACCAAAATTACTAGATGAGCCAGGTGTAGTGGTACATGCCTGTAATCCCAGCACTCGGGAGGCTGAGGCAGGAGGATCACATTTTCGAGGTCAGCCTGGGCTACATAGTAAGATCCGGGCCTGCTTGGACTATAGAGTGAGACCTTGTCTCAAATCAAAACAAAACAAAAAAATTTACTAGATGATAGGACTCAAGAACTTGTTACTTACTATTTGGTGTATTGATAATCATTTACTAGTAAAAGTAAAGACTTTGTTGTGCAAAAAAAAAGAAAAAGAAAAAGAAAACTGAAAGGACTGGGGACGTAGCTCATTGTGAAGGCCCTGGCTTCAATCTGCAGTACCAAAAACAAAAATTAGAAGGGCCAGGGATTTAGCTCAGTGGTTCTGCCGCCTGCCTCGCAAGCACAAGGTTCCGAGTTCAATCCCCGGTACAAAAAAAATTGCAAAAATTAGACATAGCTATATAGACATAGAGATATAAATATATGTGCTGAGCAGAAGTAATATATATTATAAAGGAATATATGTGCATAGCGCATATTCTTTTATTTTTGCATATAAAACATGATTCTAATCCATTCTTCTCTCATTTGATCTGTTTTTTTTTTTTTTGCTGTACTGGGGATGAGAACTAGGATATGTGCATGCTAGGTCACAGTCCTACCACTGTGCTGTAGCCCCAGCCCCTCAGTGTTCCATACAGGACCATGCAGATCTGTCTTTTTACTTTTTAACACCTGCACAGTATTCCATTGTGGGAGAAGATTTCTTTCCCAGTCACCTGAATTGGATGTGTCAGTGGTCTCCTCCAGCTGTTATTTTGGTGAGTAGCAGGGTTGGGGGGCTCAGATCTTCTGCTTTTACTATGGGCCCTGGCACCAGTCCCAGGCTCGGGCTCCCTAGAAGGTGGCTTCCCAGTATGCTTGACTTTCTGTGGATGCTCAGCAGCAGCAGGAGGCAGAAGCAGGAGTGTGGCTGTGTGCTGAGTAGCCTTGAGCCGCTTAGAGGTTCCGGGCTTGAAAGACAGGGCACCAGCAGCACAATCTCCACAGGCTGGGGAGTGTGGAGAAAATACTGGCCTGAAGGAGGAGGATCCTTTGGCTCCTGGCCAGGCTCAAGGCCTCCAACCCCAGTGGACGCTGTCTCAGTCAGGGCTACCCACAGTGCACTCCTCTCCACTCGGGGCCTGGTCTTTGCGTGACCATCTCTAAGCAAAGGTCTGAGAGCACCTGAAAGCTGTGCCAGAATGAGGTTGTCCCAGGCAAAGGCAGATGGAAAACATCCACTCCACCCTCTCAGGGTGCTCCCCCAAAAAAGAGGCGCTATCGGATCCCCAAGTAAGCAAGTACCACCTTTCCCCAGGAAGCCCAGCTTGCAGGCATCACGGAGGGAGATTCCGAGCCCTTCCTCTATCCAGGCACTGCACGGTCCTGATCTGGGATTTGAGGCCTTGCTCCTGCCCAGCTTTGCCTTCTAGAGGGGACATTGGCAAGCACAGTGACCTTCCAGCCCGTAAAGGGTAAAAGCTGTCCCAGCCTGGAGTCCACATTTCCTGTGAGCTTTGTATTATTGCTGTAACAAGGAGCACGGATCAAATGGCTCAAAACAACACAAAGGTACTCCCTTAGGGCTCTGTAGTGCAGGATCTCAGTGAGCTGAAATCACAGGGTCAGCCATTCTGGAAACTGGCCTCTTCCAGCCTCCAGAATCTCAGTGCCTTGTCTTAGTCTCCTGGCCCAGGGCCCCTTCCTCCATCTTCAAAGCCACAACCTTGTCAACCAGTTGAGGGTTCTTTTGCTCAATTCAGATGGAAATCATGAATCGGCAACATGCAGCCCTGCCAGCAGTCCTGATGTCACCAGATAATGCAGGAATCCAACAGGTCACACAGCCAGCTGCTGGTCACTGCTGCTTCTGGCCACCACTATCTGACACCAACTTGTGCTGGACACTGTAGGTTAACTCTGCTGGGTGCTGGGCTCTGCTGCTGATCTTCATTGGGTGCCGGTCTCTGGGGCTCTTTAGGGTTGACAACCCCTAGCATTTATTGCTCTTCCATTGAGAGGACCTCTCTGTCCATGTTACTCAGGATAAGATGTCTGTGTAGATTTGCAGGGTATTCAGAGCTCACACACCTGAGAAATAAATCACGAGCAAGTTTATAGGAGCACCAATGTGAGTCTTTATTTTAAGAGGGCCTGTGCTGCTACAGGGGAGTATGAGGGTCAGTACACTGGAGGGAGTCCCCCTAGACTAACCGGAGAAGCCTGAGAGGAGTGCGGCTTATATAGCAGATGCAGGCCTGTGATTGGTCCAAGTCTATGCAAGGCACAAGGACCACCCTGCAGCTGTCATGGCCAGGATTCAGGGAGGAGGTGGGGGGTACAAGCTGTTGATTGACAGCTATTGAATCTCTGGGGAAAATGGCAAGGCTGAACCCGGGGCATCTTTAGGAAAGCAAGCTGTGTTTATCACAGCTAATTGGGGTTCAGGAAGGGTGGAGATGTTAATAATGGCCCCAGATCCCTCCCTCCCTGATCTTAGCCATGTTAGGGTGCCCCCTTCATCTTAAGGGGGCAGGATTGGGGAGGGGTGCCAGCTGCCAGTGAAGCTGCACTCATATCTGAGTGGTCTGGAGGGATGTGGCTACTACATAGGCAGGGAGGACACCAAGGCAAATTGTCCCAGTCCTTGAGGGGATGGGGAGCCATAGGAAGAGAGGGGGAGGGGTGTCAAGCCCTCCTGCACTACAGGAAAAACGGGAGGGTTGGACACTTCTCACCTGTCACCCTTCTCTCCTGCCTCACTCCATTGTCACATTTTCTGTGTCCCTCCTCTGCTTCCTGTGATGACCCTGGGCCCACATGTACAGCCAAGGGACTCTTCCTGTGCCAGGCCAACTATTTAGCGACCTTCATGCCAGCTGTAGCCTCAGTCCCTCTTTGGCATGTAACACACAGTTTCTGGAATTAGGATGCTGAGGTTTTATGCTTCCTGTTGTAAACCTAAATCCCTTAAATTGCCCACAAAGCACAATCTACACGATTGTGTGTGCTCAGTGTTTAAAGGGTTTCACACCCACACCAAAGGTCGGGAACAGAGGAGAAATGGAAGGGATGAGTACGTGCAAATACCTGGTCAAGCAACCATGTGCTCTGGGATCTCCAGGGCCTCCGTAGGCACAACAGGGAATGAAGGAGGCATGCATGCCTGGAACTGGCTAGCAGCCACCTTTTAGCCACAAAGGAGTCAGCCACAGAGGAAGCACATATCATGGAGGGAAAATGGGGCAGAAGATCCTGGTCATTAACAGCACTGTGGAGCCCCTGGATGGCATCAGTCCGAGGCCTGCCCTCCCTCTGGCTCCAGGCTGTGTGCCAATGCATCACAGCCCCTTTGTGGCCCATACCAAGGTACTTGACAGTGAGGCAGGGAGCAGAATGTTCCAGGCAGGAAGTAGGAGGAAACAGGGAGGAAGGAGTCCCCAGGTCACCATCCAGGCTGCACCGTGGCACTCAGGTCTGGGGTTGTGTGATGAGTCCAGGGTGCTCATAGAGCTTCCAAGCCCAGGGGCCATTGGGAAAGACTCCAGACATTGGAGCCCAAGGCTGCCTCATGGACCCTGTTGATTCTGTCTCCAGTAAGTCCTGCAAGGCAGAGGCAAGTTCCCTTGGAAAGTGGCCCAGGAGAAAACACAGAAGGGCCAGGTGTGGTGGTGCACACCTATAATCTCACCACTCAAGAGGCTGAGGCAGGAGGATAGGCACAAGTTCAAGGCCAGACTGGGCTACATAATGAGTTCAAAGCCAACCTGGGCTACATAGTAGGACCCTGTCTCAAAAACAAAACAAAACAAAACAAAACAAAAGGCACACAGAAGGAAGAAAATATGTTTAAGAGATGCTACACAAGCGCAAGGACCTGAGTTTGATCCGCAGCACCCCCCCCCCAAAAAGAGATGCCTTTCCAAGGGCCAGGGATTTAGCTCAGTGGTTCTGGTGCCTGCTTCAAAAGCACAAGGTCCTGAGTTCGATCCCCAGTACCAAAAAAATTTTTTAAAGAAAAAAGAGATGCCTTTCCAGGGAAGCAAAGGCTACACAAGCTCTGTCTGTGTTATTTCTTATGACTGCCGATGAATTGACTATTATCTCAAAATAAAGAGTATGAATTTCCTGTTTAGAAAAACATGCAGCTCACCACCAGCATTCATTTAATTTTCAGCTAGCAAGAATTTGTATATTTTGTAAATGGAAAGACCATTCCTAAAACCAGAATGCTATAATCAAAATGATGTCCTTTGTTTCCAAAGACTATCGATATCCTAGAGTGATGCAAAAATAATAACAAAGGCAAGATGCACTTTGGGACTTACTTAGGACTGATCCTAACACTGCAGCCACGTGCAGCACCAGCAGGTATCCTCGGGCAAACAGCAAACAGCTTAATGTAGAAAAAAGAAGAAAGATGCCCCTTCAGCCTGCGGGTTTAGGAAAAGCAGCTCCAGGTTTCTTCTTTTAGACTCTGCAGGATCAGACAGATTGTAAACCACCCAGGTTCTTAACTGGCCCTGGTCCTTACTAATTATGAGAATTTAAACACTCTATTCCTCACTTTTCTCACTACAGAATGAGAATGACAGCACCCACTGTGGGGTTACCATGAGAATTCAATAAGAAAGTATGTGTTAGGCTCTTGAAATAGTGGTTGCCATAGTAAGTGCATAAAAATACTAGTTAGCGAAAGTAGTGGTCATCAAAATTCAACCCCAAGCTAAGGTCTGTACATGCTGAAGCAGAAAAATAGGAGAATTGGCAGCAGGTAAAACTTGATCCCAATGATCAATGAGCCAAGTGTGGTGGCACACACCTGTACTCCCAGCACTGGGGAATCTAAGACAGAATGATCTTCACAAGTTAGAGGTCAGTCTGGGCTACACAGTGAGTTCGTGGCCACCCTGAACCACACACAGCCATGATATATGAGACAGAGGGTGGCAAAGCTGACTGGAGAAATGAGTGGGACCTGTCAATCACAAGATCCCAGGGCACATGAGGACCCCATATGTGGAACCTCTCTAGAGCTCCCATGAGATGTGGACGGCATAAAAGAAGACCAGATGCCATGGAGACCCCACACTGCATTTCTCAGAGGCAGCATGTACTTTTTTTTTTTTTTGGTACTTTTATTTTTGTTTTTACCCTCTTTTTCACTTTGTTCGGCCCAAGTTCACTCTGCAGAGCTGGTTTCATCCATACCCATTCACCCTGCACTTTTCAAATCAACTTTTGGCACCATTTTTAGCTTCTCTCATCCAATTCCTTGTTTGAGGCAAGAAAAGCCTAGAACAGTTTTTTTTTTTTGAAACAAAACATTTACTGGTACATTTTAGATAGATACGATGATAGTGTTCATCATAGGGAATTTGTACCTCTACATGATATATCTTGCTTCTTCTTTTTTCCCAGCCCCTCCCTCCCTTCAACCCCACTTCTGGTCCTTATTTACAAAAGTGTTGTTTCCATTTTTTCCTTCTGTTCTCCTTTTTTCTTGTCCCTTCTTTCATTTCCCTCTCTCCCTCCCTTGTTCCCCTTCTCATGTTGAAATGAGATCCAAAATTAAAACTTCAATGAAAGAGGAGGAAATAAAGTATGAGTTGAAAATACTGTCAGTTGAAAATGCATTCAACAGCCAGGGATTTAGTTCAGTGGTTTCACTGCCTGCTGCGCAAGCACAAGGACCTGAGTTTGATCCCTGGTACCAAAAATAAATAAATAAATAAATAAATAAATAAATAAATAAATAAAAAATACATAGCATTAAAAAAGAAAAAAAAAAAAAAGAAAATCCATTCAATACCCCTACTGAACACCCCAGCTCAGGCTCACTGCCCCCTTAAACAGGCTCAGAACCCTCATGTTAGCCCACAGCTGGCATCAGGGAGAAGCACAACACATATCAGTAGCCAGGAAGAGATCAAAATCTGAAGTTGAAAATATGCTTTCTCTGAACACATGCTGCTAACACACCATCTGTGTTAGTTAGATTTCCATCACTGTGACAAAATATCTGAGCTAAATCACTTAGAAGGAGAAAAGGTTTATTCTGACTCATAGTTTCAGAGGTTTTGGTCCATGGTTACTTGGCCCCATCCTTTGGGCCTGTGGTAAGAATTTTATGGTACGGAGTATGTGAAGCAGAGCTTCTCACCCTATGGTTCCCAGGAGGAAGAGAGAAAGAAAGAGAGAGAGAGAGGAGAGACAGAGAGACAGAGAGACAGAGATAGAGAGAGAGAAGTTGGGGTCCCATTATTCCCTTCATGGATACACCCCCCCCCATGACTTCACTTTCTTCCATGAAGTCTCACCTACCAAAGGTTCCATCACCTGGCAACAGGATCAGGCTGATGACCAAGCCATCAACACATGGACCTTTGGGGACATTTAAGATCCAAACCATAATACCATCATAAAGTCAAAAAATTATAGGTTGAATTATTCTGAGATGTGAGCCAACTGTGTAATAAAATGGCCCAAAAAATAGAGCTAAAATACAGGACAGTGAAAAGAGTGAGATCTAGAGAATCGATCCAGGGGATCCAGCAGCCAGCCAGGAGGTGTTCCCAAAGACAGGACACAGAAGCAGAAGAAAGGAAGTGACCTCAGAAATGGCAGCTTTCCTGGGGGCTCACCTGATGGAAGGACATCTCCCACAACAAACCCATGGGGAATTCGAGAACTTTCAGATGAAGTGGAGACCCTCAGAGTTTTGAGTGAGTGGAGCGGACAATGGAAGGGACAAAGACAGAGGGGCATTGGACATCTCAATAGCCAGCACTCACTCTGGAGACCGATGAAGCAATACTTTAACATTCTGGAGGAAATTCACCTTCAACCTGCTTTCCTACTCCCAGTCTTGCTATTTGCTAAGCAAAAGAGCAGAACAGAGTCATTTTTCAATATGCAAAAATTTAGAAAACATTTTGTTTGTCTTTTATTGTGCAACAAATGACACCCATACTCAGCAATGATTCTTTTGTTCTAACTTGTGACTTTGTAGGCCAAGAACACTGGCATGGCTCACTGGGTGACTCATCAGCTCCATATGGCACCCATGGAGGTCCTGGGTGCTGTTCAGGTCTAGCCTCACTCATGGGCCTGGTAGGTGGTGTGGATGGCTAGAAGGCAAGGCTCCCCACAGCCTCTCCAACTTGGCAACCTCAGAGCTCAGAGTACATGTTCCAGCGAGCATGGCAGAAGTGCAGCCTCATATGACCTATCCTCTGAAGTCTCTTGACATCACTTCCACCACACTGTATTACTAGAAGCAGTCACAAGTTTCAGGCACAAGAGGTAGGGCATAGACTTACCTCTCACTGAGAGCAGAGCCTAAGAGTGTGCAGCCATATTTTAGAACTGCCACATCTACTTTCCAGGCACTTGTGAAAAGATTCTTCAAGGATGTGCTCAAGCAGAATGAAGGAGAAAACCCAAGAAAAGTGAGACAAGGAACCAGGAGACAATGGATCCTACAAGGATAGCAGTGTTGAGGAATCCCAGGCTGGCTGACTTGCTGTGGGCCCAGGAAGCATCCACTTCAGGTGAGAGGAAGAGAAAGCAGGACTTCAGGAAAGATTTCTAGCACAAAACAAACCCAAGGCACAACTAGAGAGACTAGATGAGTGTTGGGAGCATTTCTACATAAATTTTGGGGGGGAAATCATTTCTTCTTTTTTTTTTTTTTTTTTGGTACCAGGGTTTCAAACTTAGGACCTTGCACTTTGGAGGTGGTGGAACCACTGACCTAAATCCCCGTCCCGGAAAATTTTATAATTAAAGTATGACTATAGTTGTCTAAGGCCCAATGTGGCCTTGGCCAAGAGCCAGCTGTTATGGCATGTGGAAACATAACTCCGTTTTGTCTCTGGTCACAGCTGAGGCCTCAATGGTCTGTGATGCTGTGGCACTCAAAGGCAAGATAACACCAGCTGAAGACATCCTGGTTCCTTGAGAACCCAGTAGTAATACAAAAGAGAAAGATTTCACCTGGGGAGAGAGCCGCTCCTTATCAGCTTAACTCAACCCACCTACTATCCTGGAAATGCTCTCCTTTCTGCCCTCATCAGCACGAGACTAGCAACAACAGGATCAGACATAAGACAGCCCCCTAAGTCACCGATATGCCCTCCAATTATTGTGTGTACCCAATAAATGCTGGCTAGCTCAAAGAGTCCTTGTCTTTGCCTACTCTAAGGCACTGACCTCCCGGCCTCCCACATATTTTGAAATTATGAAAGTCTCTATGGTCTTTTTTCTCTTTAGCCCTCACCGTCCCCCTTTCTAGGCAGTCAGAGGAAATTGGCCCCTAATAGACGAGCAACTAGGGAGAAAAAGGAATTAAGTATATAAATGGAGAGAACTGTGCAAGTGAAAACACAAGGCAATGATAACTCAAAGAAACAAAAAAATTGTACAATGTAAACAAATATGTATTTAATTATAGGATACCACTTGGATCTAAAATGAATAATTGTACATAATTACAATATCTAGCATCATATGACCAAAAAGGAAAAAGAAAAATAGCTATTTGGGGAGATTGGAGGAGAGGTGTGTAAAAGCTAACCAACTTGTAACATCTAAGATCAACAAACCAAGAAAGAGAAGCATAAACATATTATTTAGAAATACAGAATATGTATAAAAACCCCAGCTAAAATCTAAAATATTCAGCACAGCTGCCTCTGATGACCAGGCCTGTATGGGAGGAAAGGTGTAGGCTGATAACCATGTCTTTATTAGCTGTTTGGAATTTTTCTGTGCATGTATGAATTCATTAAATGCTAAACATTTAACATTTAAGATGAATTAAATCCAACCTCCTTCCATGCATGCTGTATGCATATGTTGAAATATTGCACTGATCCCTGTTAGTATGTAAAATTAACATGTTCATCAAAACTAAAAAACAAAGTAAAATACATTAAAAAGGGGATTTAAACCTCGAGGTTTCCGAGCATAATGGACTCTCTGGGCTGGTGGGACCTTAAAGGTGCTTTCATGGGATGCTGGCCAGCCACTGGACCAACTGAGCTGACACAGAGCACAGCCTCCTGAGACACAAAGGACACAGGCTCACAGCGGCCTGTCCTCTGCCTGTCCCCAGCTGTGTGGGGCCTCTGATCAGTGGCCCCATCCCACAGTGTCTGCTCAGAGGGTCCCACGTGGCTGGAAAGGCCAAAGGTCAAAGAAAAAGGAGGAATGTAATTAATTGGCCATAATGTGACTTCCTGGTCACATAGATTCATTGTCCCACAGGAGACAGATACACAAACTGAGTAGGGCTTTTCACTCCACAAGTCTACATCTGGCCCCTCCACTCAGGCCACTTCTCTCTGGGGTCACTCCCTGCACAAACAGACCCACTCAGAGAGAAGGGACGAGGC